>NW_019416736.1:304330-742069 GCF_000390285.2 Anoplophora glabripennis
TTATTATTATTATTAGTATATATTATTATTATTATTAGTATATTCACAGTATAATTGCCTGATTAGTTAATCAAGTCTTAATGGAGACCCAAAGTACTGGGCCTTAGAGTTTTAGATAATATGTCCCCTATAAATTTTATCGCTCTAACTTTATTATTGTAAAATACACATCTTTTTGAATTAGGCAGTGCTTTTTTAATGTTTTTTGAAGAAAAATAAATACATATATCAAAAACGGTTTACTTTAAAAATAGGAAAACTTTATGAAAGTTCACCTAAAAATTGACGTAGAATCTAAAATTGCAAAAATATACAGGGTGTTCCATTTAAAAAAACGAAGATGACGTCAACTTCCGGTATAACCAAAAACACTATTGTCCAAATTTTCAAAATTAAAATCGAAGTACCTAATTTCTTAAATATGTCTAATGTCTCGTCACCGTGGAATATCCTGTATATAACATTTTGAAACATTTTTTAAAAGTTTTACAAATGTTTTTAAAACATTGTTGAGGCCCCTGTAATGTACTTATTAACCCACGTCCTAAATTATGTTTGTGCCAAAACCATTTTACTATATTTTTAGATTACTTTATCAATGAAAATTAAATATTTTGCGATAATATAGTAACTTTTAAAATATTGTAAACATTTTTTTTCAGTAACTTAAAAACATTTTAAAGATATTGCGTGATGTTATAGGAATCACCCTACAAATTTTTTGTACTCATTTCCCCGACACCCTGTGTATGCAGTAACTGCAGATGTAGTAATCAATGTCATATAGGACATACAGGACAGTAGCCAGAACCAAATAATATTCTACTTTTAGACAAGTTCGGTATTAACATCGAGATTCTAGATGCTCTGGAGGTATTTTATCATTTTCTAATTGCAAAAAGTGAAAAGACAAAGAGATATGTCTAGACTCTAGAACTCTAGACTCTAGGTCTAGATGATCTAGAATTCTAGATGTTAATACCGAACTTGCCTTTCGTAATGTTCCACCCATCATATATTTATTATAGTAAGTGACAGGTAAAATTCATGCTTTATTTCAGGCAACGATGGAAAAACCAGCCAATATTCCCGTGGTACTGGCGTTTCCTAGTGTGCTTTATCAGACGAGAATTGGAGGATATCAAGCAGAAATATCTCTACCTCTTGGGATGGTTGTAAACGCGGTTTTTAAGAACAAACGTTGGTTGTACGTCCAAACACCTCACGCAGAAGAAGGATACGTTAGTTATGCGGCGTGTCTTCCTTTAGGTTAGTATAGTTTTTACAAAAATATTTAAAAAGCATATAATTTCAAATGAACATTAACATGGCGCCCTCTATTGGTGAGTAGGCGTATATCGACGGAGAGGTTTGAAGTTCTCAACTGGTGTACGTTGGACATATAAGAGTTCTGAATTACCATTTAAACAATATACAATTTTTTTGTAATTATTTAGAATTATTCTTTTATTTTCTCTAATGGAGATGCCTTGAATTTAGCACATCTCCTCAACTATACAGGATGTTTATTAAGTACTTGTACAAACTTTAAAGGATGAATCTTTGTCTAATTTTAAGATAAAAAGTTCAAATAAACATGGTTCTGCAATGGCTTGGTTCTTTAGATACAGAACGTCCAAAAAAATTTTTGTTTGGTATTTTGATTATATTTTTTGTTCAATAACATGGCAATTTGACGAAATTCGGGAAACTGGGAAAAACTCAAATATTTACTTAGTTTTTTGTTTAATATTATAAACTCTAAAATAATTAATATAAATAAATAAAAAATTAAAATTTAAACAATCTGTATCTCGGAAACAAAGCATATTTCGATCTACGTTTATATAAACTTTTTTACACAATAACTTCGGCAAATACCCCCTAAAATATTTCAACATTAATTGTTTTTGAGATACAGGGTGTTTTATCGATTTGACTGATTCTATAATCCTCTCTAATTACTGCACAAAATTGAATAAAATATATAAAAATTTAGTAGGTATTTTAATGGCCCCAATAAAACATAATATTAATATAATTCAAAAAAATCAAAAAATTCCAGACTTTGTTTTCTTTTTTAACTTTGCATTTGCCGTCTGTAACATCACAATGCATATTATAATTGACAAATGTTTTTAGTAAACATTAAAATTTGCAATGAAGCAATAAAATAATAACAATATTTACTGGCATGCTTTAGATTGTATAATACATATTAAAAAATATACAGAAAATAATAAATACACAGTGACCGTAAATAAGGAAAACCAGGGAATTCCTGATTTGAAAATATTATAATTTAACCAAACTTACCATTGTTCAAAAGTTGATATTAAGAAGACGCCTAGAAGGTATCAGAAGAATTTTTTTCTTTGTTTTACTGTATTTTTTTTTATGTAGCTCTTAGAGAGTACCACATAATATGTGCTGTATATGCAACGATAACTTTTAAAGATCAAAATCATTACAATAGGAGGGAATATCATATTGGGGTTCATAGTTCAAAAGTAATATAGAATTCCCTGACTTTACCAGGTTTTCCTTGACGTATAAAGAAAATCAACATCACTTGTACTTCATTTTTACATGGTAATTGCTGTTTCTCCATTAAACTTTTTCTAGACTAGACTCCATAATCTTTTTTATACCCAAAGAACCTCTTATAAAGGTTTCAAATAATAATAATAATAATAATAATAATAATAATAATAATAATGTCTTTATTTCCAAACCAAAGAACATGTAACAAGATATGAAAAAAAAAACAAAAAACATATTGGAAATCCTAAGGGGAAGTTCACACTCCATCCACAAATAGTTTTCTCTTTCAAGAACCCAAGGCTGGTTTTCACAAAATTTCTAGTTGCAAACATCAAATTTCTTGACTTTAATGAATACTTTTAAATTCCCCGACTATTCCTTGCTTGTTATGAAGAATAATTCCCTGACTATTCCCGGTTTTCCAGGCCGTTACGAACCCTGCATATTAAGTTCTGAATTGCTACCAAAAAAGTTACGGCTCGATAAAGTTATCGAATGTTATAGGTACTTCCAAGAGCTATATTTATATTATCATGCAAAAATATATTTATTATACTTTTTAGGCATATTGCCACCTCCAGAGGACGACAAACCGGCCCCGTGCTGGGAAAAGAGTTCCGACGTCTTCCCCAAACCTTCGGGCAACATGACGGACACAGAGAAGTTAAGTTCCCAATCGGACTGCGGCGGCGGAGGAAGGTGTCGTAACCGATCCCGGAACGCCACCAGCACTTGTGGGGAGAGAAGCGTTGACAGACTTTACCTACGAGCGGCTGCCATCGCTAAAAGTAGGGGCGTGAGGCAGACATTATTGGTGATAGTGAGTGACTTTAAGGGCAGCGGAGACAACGAGATCTCCGTGAAGAAGGGGGAGGTTGTGTTCTTGTTGGATTCCCAAGTGGAGGGATGGTTTTACGTTAAAAACAAGGAAGGTGTGGAGGGGTTTATACCGGCTGCCATTGCTGGGCATGGTTTCTTGTAAATATGTATGTGGTTTTTGTAAATAGTATTTATTTGAATAAATTTTTTGAAAAGAAAATGTATGTGATTTGGTGGGCACAATAGAGAACATTCATTTTGAAAAAATTTAAAATAAAATTTACAAAGAAAATTTATAAAAGGATGGCAGACAATGAGATTTCGAAAAAAGGGGGGCACATATACACCATTTGCCTAGTGACAAGTTCTTAAAATGATAAGAGCCATATTTTGAGGATAGTCTTACATAGGATCAAATACGAACAACTGAACTTAAACCGGATCTGATCGAATCAAACGAACACCGGATTCGGATTCGGCGACTCGAAAAACATATAGATACGTAGGTTTAGTTTGTTGACAATTGATTTTCTACATTTGACCTTGAACTGACCTAAAACCAGAGCTAATCACGTCAAATGGACACCGGATTCGGATTCGGCGACCCCAAAAACATATAGGTACATAGGTTTAGTTTGTTGACAATTGGTTTTCTACATTTGACCTTGAACCGACCTTAAACCAGAGCTAATCGTGTCAAACGGACACCGGATTCGGATTCAGCGACCCCAAAACCATATGGATACCATGGTTTTGTCTTTTGGACCTGCCACTTTTTTTTTTGTGGGGCTGTTTTATTAATGCAAGTTTCATCTCTCTATCATACATCTTCAGAGATATTAAATATAATATTTTTGAACATGGGTCGGGTAATGCTTAATTTTTAAGACACAGGGTGTACAAATTAAAAGAAACATATCATGCCTATTCAAATACCCTGAATATGTTTGATGGGGTATTTTAAATGTTATAATGAAATACAGGGTGCCCCGTTTATACCTCAAAAAAAAAAAACAAAAAAACTGAAAAAACAGTGGGAGTGGTTCATATTATGTTTTTCTTACTAATGTTGCTTTTTCGAGATACAGGATGTTGAATTTGCAAATTTTCTTGAATATCAGCAATTATTTATTTCACCTGGCAAATTATTAAAAACTATTATGGAAAAACATTAGGTAAAATAATTTGCAAGAAATCTAAGTTAAAAATAAAACCACCACGCCACAATTAAAAAATAATTATTTATTATTTTTTATTTTTCATGAGTAACTTTATTTGGATGCAGATGTATACAGGGTGTCCCGAAATTCATGCAACAAAATTTGGTCACAGATTCTTAAGACAAATTTAGGGGACCCGTATTTTTTCTTTTTGTCAACTGGCCCCCTCTTTCGGAGTTACATCCCCCTGAAATCTGCACCTTTTTTATATCTCAAAACCATGTTGTACAAGAATCACTAAATTTGATACACAGGGGTTTTATGACATGTGGAATATCACAGTGCTACCCTTTTTGGCGAGAAACCGCCTTAAGACACTTTTTCGTGGGCCCCCTTGCCTTTGGAACCAGAAAAATTTAGTCGCAAATTTGATTTTTTGAAAAATTATTAGTTAGCTAGAAAGCCATTGAATTTAGAAACTTTTTTGTCTCCTGATATTTGTTTCGAAAACGCAATGTTTTTGAGGAAAATGGCGAATCACGATATGCATTCGATCACATTTTGACATTTTTCTTGAAAACTTTGCGTTTTACGAAAAAAGTATAAAGTGACAAAAAGTTTCTGAATTTAATGACTTTCTTGTGGACTGATAATTTCTAAGAAATTTAAATATGCGACTAAATTTTTTTGGCTATAAAGACAAGGGGGCCCACGAAAAATTGTCTTTAGAGGGCTCCCCGTCAAAAAACGAAGCACCATCAGATTTCACATGTCATAAAACCCCTGTGTACCAAATTTAGTCATTTTCGTACAACAGGGTTCTGAGATATAAAAAAAAAAGATAATTCTTAGGGGCGGACTTCAGGGGGCTGTAACTCCGAAAGAGGGGGCCACTTGGCAAAAATAAAAAATACGGGTCCCCTAAATTTGTCTTAAGAATCTCTGACCAAATTTTGTGGCATGAATTTCGGGACACCCTGTATCCAGTCAAAATAAATTAATAAATATAAATTTGGCCCATAATCCCCTTTTTTTTACGTAACGTTTTAAATTTTGGTTGATTAAAAAACGTAATTTTTTCTTAATCAACCAATACCATCTAAGTTACTTTTATTTCAGGATTAAACAAGCAAAAATTACTTTTTTTTCTAAAATCATAATTTATTTTTCCACTCCATTGACGAAATGTTCTAAACATTATAAAAAAAATTCTCACCGAATTTCAGCTCTTAATTTTAATTTTAAATACTCACTCTTTAATTTTAAAATGCAGCTGGGATATAGATAAATAAAAAAAAAAGAAAGTAGTTTTACGTGTTAAATGAATGGGAAATTTTTTAAATCAAACAGCGCAGCGGTATTCAAACTGTGTTCCGCGGAACCCTGAGGTTGCGCACAACCTCTCTGGGGGTTCCACCACTCAGCCAATGCTCTTAGTGCAGAATTTGAATAGCGGTGCAACTTATGACAATAGCACCTGATTTCAACATATTTTGTAAAAATATTCAAGTACATCCCAGTTATTGATTATATTTGCTCTTTTTTAATTATCCAATAAACATTTACTTTAAACTTTAGTCTTTGTTTCAATTTTACTTTGTGAAATATTTATTTTATTAATCCTATTATTTATAAATATATAATTTGGGAGTTCCTCAAAAAAATTAAAATGTTGGCCGGGTTCTGCAAGTCGCAAAAGTTTGAGGACCGCTGAAATAGCGAGTACTCAAAATTAAAATTAAGAACTGAAATTTCATGAGAATTTTCTTTCCAATGTTCAGAATATTTCGTCATTGTCGTTTCATCAATCAATTTTCATTTATACAGGGTGGCCCAAAGAAGTTATAAAATCAAAGCTAACTGTTTTTAAATGGAAACTCCACTTTTTTGTATTTTTATTCAATTCTCCTTGGAATTCTGATAATTTTTTATGAAACATAACCTGTACCTATCTTTAACCGTTTTCGAGATAATGGCGTGTGAATATAGAATATGGAAAATTTTCAAAAATTATCCGGGGATTTAACCTGCTAGTTTTAAAATAAAACCACGTTTACTTTTCCATCTTAGATTTGTGTGGTTCACAGAAAGTTGCTTGAAATCAGAAAAATCCATAAGAAATAAGTGGTTCAGTGATTTACTTTAATCATTAGGATGCAATGACTTGAATGTAAAAAATATAAATGAGGTATTTAGGTATAATTTAATTAAAAACACGTAATTTTATTGTATAAAATATGATTTTGTTAAATGTCACTATTTAAATTACAAGCTAGGTTATTTTGCAAATTTTTAGCACCGTTTCATGTTTTTTTATAAAGAACAAAAAACTTAAAAAATTCTCCAAAAATTTGAATATAAAAAAGTGGGTTTTCCATTTAAATAAATTGGCCTTGATTTCATAACTTTTTTTTGGGCCACCCTGTATAAATGAAGATTGCTTCAGAAAATGTGCAACAAAAATATAATTCGACAAGTCCGAGCGATTTTTCAAATAACGAACATCTGATTTTTAAATAAATATATTCCATACTTTTGCTGCGCACGGTATATGTACAGTAGATCCTTGTTATTTCATGCCCTACGGGACCAGGAGCATGGAACACTTTTATTGACCCGTAACATCACAATACAGTACTGTATTTTATAAAATAAATGCATGCACAATAAAAACATTTTCGAGTCAGAAACAAGTTATTTCGTACTAAAACTTATCATTATGTACTGCATCTATCAACGATCAACTGCCTACTGATCAGTCATGTTAAGACTCTAGCAGCAGCCCATTTAGGTAAAGTAGGTAAACAAACAGAAATGGGATGGTCGGACTATGTAAGGAGACAGACCATCCGAGGTCGGATTAGCAAGGTTCTACTGTAGTAGTGAGTTTACGAATTGTGAATATTGTTCTAATTGGCTGATTCAAATGAAAAGCGAACACTTTTACATAAATCAACCTATTAGAGTAATACTTCGCAATTCGCAACTGTCTGAATGCGGCTTTAAAATAATTTAGTGACAGGCAATCATCAAATATAAAATAGAGACAGATGGACTCCATATATCTGAATTTACTTTTCAGCAATATACAGAGTTTTCATAAATAATTACAAGCCACATGACCGCCAAGCTTAGGCAACCAACATTGCACTGTCCACTAAAAATCCCTAAATCTTAGCGTCACCAATATTAATTATTCGTTTACCATGAACACTAACAAACTGTTACACATACACTCGAATAACACTCGTAACAATATGTGACAAAATTACATATATTTTATACATGAAACTAATTTTTATCAAACTAATACAAAGACAGTTGCTGATTTTTGTACATAAAATTATTACAAATGTCAATCTTAGGGCTCGACCCCGCAATACTTAACAATTGAAATGGTTCTTCCTGGTGAATGGCACTATAAGTTGTAACCGCAGAAGTTGGTATTTTCGAAATTATATCACCAATGAAGGTCATCTGATAAAAAAGCCTAGATCTACCACCAGCTAAAATTTTGTCATTGAATATCTCCGCCACATGTATACCTTTGTCATCGATTGGAAATATCGTAGAGTTTGATAAGAAGCGGCAATGCCATAACGACAAACGAGGTCCACCCCCACACAACTAAAAAGATGTACAATCAGCACTTGAATCATGAGAAGCTTTGTTAGGCCTTATTTTTTAATATATACGTACCACATAATCTTCATTAGAACTCACTGCTCCAATCCAATGACCTATCTCTGCACGAACAACTTTGTCATTTAAATGAGGCTCTATTTTGTTAGAAACTTTATACGTTCGTAAATCCCAAATATTAACTAAACCATCTTCACCACCCGAGATTATATCGTTTCCGCTACAACAATACTTAGTATTTCAAATGTTGCCATTTTAATATTACACATTCCACTTACTTTATTGTGAGACAATGTATGAAATCTTTATGTTTACTGAGAGTTTTCAGAAGTTTCCTACTTTCAATTTCAAAAACGTAGATATTATTATCTCCACAGCCTGCGTAAACATGTCCAGTGTCTTCATTGTACAACAAACAGTTCACATCCGTCTTATCAAAAATTCCTTTCTGACCTGGAATATCTATCGACCAAACAGGTTGCACATTTTTGCTAGTCTTCACGCTCTTCCACTGATAAGCGAAAATTTCTCCGACACCTCCAACGATTAAGTGTGACTGTGTCGTCAGCAAACTGTTTATTGGTAAACCATCTTTAACTGTAAATCTATTTTTAGGTGTGAGTTCCTCTTTGCTTAAATTGTTTTCTGGATGTACAATTTTTGATAAACTGGAAATGAAGTTTGTGAGATAAATCAGTAAAAGAAGTTTAACACTTACTGAAAAACAGAAACAACGTCGTAAATATCACCTGTAATAAGGTAGTTTCCACATGGGCTAAATGTTTGAGACAATACGGTGTTATAAAATGCTTTGTTTAGTTTGTTTGCCATTTCAGTTGATTAACATTAACCGGCAAAAGATATAAACATGAACATTAAGTACTTAACCTCACAATTACACCAATTTTTTATTTTAGGTTTTGTTTTATTTTCTTATGGTTGGTATAAAAAATAGATTTCCTCTACATGGATGTTCAGACTTTAGAATTTAATTTAACTTTGTACTCAGAGATGGCAGCAGTTAACGAAATACTATAAGTTTAACATGTTATAAGATTCAAAATAAAGGATTTTCGCTTTAAACAAAATTAATATAATACTTACAAGATTATTAATATTATTCTTGGGTTTATTTTTTTTGTGATTCATTCAAGAATTACCACAGTAGTCAGTAACCATCTATTTCGATATTCAGTGAACTTAAAATTGGTTTTAACTTTGTCTACTACCTCATAGATGTCAGGAATTAACAATATAACAAAATGTTAGAAGATTGAATCATTCAAATTGTTAGACTTTTTTAATTTTAAGAAGAACTTCGTAGTGGAATAATAATAATATTGTAATTTGATTATAAAAAATATATCTACAAAACAATTATGTCAAACATTTGTGGAAACCAATTTGTGATGTATTTATTTCAACTAATAAAGTGCAAGTTATCTTATTTTCACGAACACCATTTTAAAATTTGTTTGAATAATTTGGTGACCTATTTTAAGTTCTAAAGTAATCGGATTTCTATCAAACTTTGTTCGAATAAAACCTCTATTTCTTATTGATCTTTCGGAACGTTAAATTAATCCTAACTCCATTCTCGAGTTTCCTGGGAGGGACGGAATGATACCAATACTCATTAGTGGGCGGATTCATAAGTAAGAGACTGCCGTGTTCGAGCTCGAGTTTGACTGAAACAAGCAAAAAGTAGCGGTAGAGTTTCAACTCCACTTTTCCAGATATTAGCTCCCTACCGGTCTGGATATCTCTCCTGGCAGGGCCCTTTTTTCGAGCGTCGCCGTGCTTTACAACAAAAGCCCTTTTTTGCCCCAGCGACACCGATGCTATAGGTGTGTTTTTGTCCAGCTCCTTTTCATCATCTCTGTGCTCCCCTATGTGGTCTTTTCCGTTCCTGTATCTGGATTAGAACACGTTTTCAGGACGGGTTTATAAAAACAGGTTGATCATACTGAGTGTTCGGAAGCGACTGGGCCAAACCGATTCAGATTAAATTACATTTTCGTACAATTTACTTATGGAATAAAAAAACTGTTTTGTTACATTTTGTAAGATAACACTTCTGCTCTTTTAGATATTTCCATGAAATTTTGTATGGGCAGGTTGTTTGGGGGTAGAAGGAAAGGAATAAATAGGAGGGAAAATTATTACATAACCTCAATTTCGAAATGTAACCTATGGATTAATGCACATACAATATGTCTAAATAAAACAATAACAAATTAATTTAAAAAATGTAGTGGTCCGTAGTGTGAAAATAGTATGGGGTTTCTACGAGCATGTGATGACGTCAACTGAGAGCAATACTATCATATATCAAGGCATACTTGTATGAAAATGTAACTTTCTGTCATTTTGCTAATAATCAAGAGCTATTTCAACCTAAACATCTAACATTTTATTATGCATAACAGGTAACACATAACGTTTCTTCGAACTTCCAACTTGACACAATATTTAAGGTTATGTTTGCGTTTTAACATTTTTAAATTGTCTTATTGAACACGATTCATACCATACATGAATGTAAAAATTACAGGTTTTTGACTTTCATTGTTTGTTTATCTACAATATATTGTTACCATGGTGTTAATATAGTATAAAACTTGACGTTTGAGTTGGTACGAGTTGACTTTTGCCCACAAATTTTGACGTTGGTCTATAGACCGTCACGATCCAGGGGGCATTGCGATCGACACCCTCAGATCTAACAAATTACGCATTTATTATTATTATTTATTAGATGTAGTACCTTTATTACCCTATTATAACAGTTTAGGTAATTGTTTGCATCTTTTTAAAGCAATCTTTCCTAGAAGTGATGCCAACCAGTCGAAATTTTTTCCCCCAAACCCATTTTAAAATCCCCTAAATTCAAACTGAAATACACTAACTTCGAATATGAAATTTTCAAATCGATTTATAAAGTTTTAGTTTGTCATATTCTATTGCCATATAATTAATTAATTATATGAAAAATATAATTAAATATTTCTCATTGTATTGAAATCTAATAAATTAACTTACCTGTATATTTTTTACGCAGATTTTAAATTCTATCAGAAAATTTCTCAAAAATCAGTTGTTTATTTTCATTATTCAGCTATTATTAAAATTACACTATTAAGTTCGAATTATAGAGGGCGACATGCTACTTTTTGTGACGCTACTGTCTAGCTCGTTGAGTTAGTTGGAAACAAAGACTTCCATAGAAGCTTCGATTTGACATGAATTAGACGAAAAAAATTCTGAATGAAATCATTTTCTCCCTAGAAAATACCCTAAACCAAATCCTAAAAATATTTTTCCCTCAAAAAATCCCCTTTTTCAAATTCTTTCCCCTAAACTTGGGGGGAAAACCCCCAGGTTGGCATCACTGCTTAGACGTGACGGCGTTGATAGCGCTGCCCTCTGGCCGCGGATGGCCTAACTTCTAACTTTCCTAAAACTGTAGGCAATGTCAACAATTAGACAGATCCTTTTCTAATGGTGGTACATAGTCCATCTAGGGACTTTCCTGTAATTTAGTCCCTATATTGACCAACTGATGCTCTCAGTTAGCCCCATTTTCAATGTTGGCAATAGTGACATTGCCCGAACAATAGCGGTAGACTATAGATACTTATCTATTACTAGCAATCTTTACGTTTTAGATTAAAACTAAGTTTAGCTATATTCATATCTTAAAAACTACTCTGTACCCTGTTTCACTAAAATATTTTAAAAAGTGAATTACCTATCTTGAATAAATGAAACAAAAATTTTTTAGTAAAGGCCCGTATAACTTTTATAAAAGTCACATTGTACTAAGGTAACTTGATCTAAATCGATTTATTTTCAATTGGGGAAGCTACATACTCTTAAAGTATGGCCCATTGCTTCTGGACACCCTGTATATGTTTAGATTATAAGATAAATAAAATATAATTTGAATCTTACATTTATCGATCTAATACAATTTTAAAAAATAAAATAAAAGACGTTAACGTTGTTTGCTTAAATTTTCAAGTTGAAGAACAAATCTGTTTCATGAAATTGATGGAAAATACTTTATATTCCATTCCATTCTTATGAGAAGGCGTTTTCTATAAACAGCAGCGATTTTTATCATTAATTTAAACAGAATCGTAGCTTACAATTAGCGAATAACATCGGCTATGTTATGTCACAACCATTTTCAAGTATAAATATCTTTTATATTATCTGATATATTTGTGGCATAATGTTTGCCTTTCTTTATTTATTGGATATTATGGCAACTGAGAAAAAACTAATTAAGTAAATTTTAAAAAATGCAAATCCTTTAGAATCAGGTGTTCATAAGAATTGAACTCACAGTAACCGATATTTAAATTTTAATTCTAATGATCATATTAATATAGAAGAATGTGTAATTAAATATTTGTACGATAGAGCCAAATTGATGTCTTCGAAAGATAAAATTTTTATTAACGAATTGAAATTAATAAAAATGTACTAAGAAATAGGCAATACTTTGAGAATTTGGTTGGAACAGTTTTTATGAATATTAAACAAATTTTGTCAGACAACAAAGGGAAATTACTCACAATAAAAATTCTATATATCACTACTATTGTTTATAAATTAAATAAAGTTTAAATTTTCTAGTTTCCAAGTGACCTTAAACGATTGAAATAATTTCAACAACAAAGTCAAAGATAGATAATGTCATATTTTATATATTTCTCAGAACAAAATTCTCTACTAAACAGAATGAAGTAGTTGAACATGATTTAAAACTTGAGGAAGCCGTTATTTTCCATCAAGTAATGTTCCACTGCAAATGTCATTAACATTAGCTATGATTAATTTTATAGATTTCTACTTGCATTGAACATATGGCATTTAATTTGAACAGTTGCACCTGAAGTATAGTAAATTTAAGGTATGCAAAACATTAATTTGAAAAGTGATTACTGTCTTCAACGAAAGTACGAAATCTTCGTTAATTTTATTTTTGTAATATCTGCACTTACACACTGCAACCGAGGGGGACTTAATTTATAAACTTTGAAACAACCATTTTAAAGATATTAAATTAATAATTTTCGATACATGTATAACAGTCTTTTGTCAAGGGTTTTAAAAAAGAAGTTAGAAACAATATCTCTTCAATGCATCTAAAATTAAAGGAACCCTAGTATTTCCACATTTATATAGTTAGGTAATTTGAATTTTCTTGTTCTATCATTGTTTTACCAAAAGTGCGATTTCTTGTCTATAAAACGCCTTAAAATAGAGTAAAATAAAAATATGAAAGCTAATAATAAAACACATAAAAATAAATTTACAAAAAAGCATTCATTAAAAGCATTAAAACATTTTGATGACAAAAAAGATATACCTATATTCGGAATTGTCAAGAAAATAATTGTTCAACCTTAAATAATTTAAAACAGAATCAGTTTTAATTTTCAAATTATTTGAGATGTTTACAACGCAATTGCAATCAACGATACTTCCTGGATATTTAACGGTACGAATTAAAACTATAATAAAATACCCATAATAGTTAATAATCGAAAACGGCGATTTTAAATTAACATGGGAACATGAGCACAATTTAATACAGCTAATAGCTATAAATTAAACGAGAAGCTACGGTGGCTTAACAGGTAAATAATTATTATATTATTTCGAATCGGATTCGATCAAGGATATGGACAGAGAAACACTGAAATAAAGAAAATATTTAAACTGTGGACAGAAAATTTCCAAATCGATTTTCTTTTCGTACACTTTTTTAGATATTTTGGGAAGAAAAATGTCAAATTGACCTATTGACAGCATGTGACGTCACAAAAGACATATGTTTTTACACTTTAAACAAGCACAAGCGACTGCAGAAATTATTATTATTATTATTATTATTATTATTATTATTATTTTTCAGAAAAGGAAATAACATTTTGTCTTCAGTGATGCGTACTTTTTGAATGACATAATGAACATTCGGTCATATTTTCGCAATACATTTTTGTAATTGTAATGATAAATTCATCAAAAAATTGAAGGAACCTCTTTGTCAGTTAAGTATCTACTTTGTATAAATTATATCACCTCATAAACACCTCATTTCATATTATTATACTTATTTCAGTTCGATACAACAATACAATAGTTTTTGTCTTTAACCTCAGAGACATCAATCCCTTTGATGCAACAATAGTTTCATGTATTCTTTAATCTCTGAAGTATTAGCATTGTATTCGTATAACGTGAATACTGAAATACAATTTTCTGAATTCGTGTACCTACTCTTTAAAAGTAGCATTCAGGATTCTAATAAGCAGATATACTTTTTTTGAGATATTAGTTTAGTTATTCATGAATTGAACACTTTTTCTGTATTCATCGCCACCTCTGCTGTCATCAAACAAACAACTAAGATCAACATGAGAAAATTACATTTGATTATAGCAGTAGTACTTAGGTATTTGATTTGATGGAACCCAATTTGAAAGAGATCACTTACCTATTTATCAAGACAAAGTTGTAGCGAAAACCAGTTACTTCATATAGCAGATTCCTCACGTCGTTGAGCAGAGGCGTCCACGGTTTCGCGGGCAAACTGGTTCCAGAAAAAGCGTACTTCATGCCTTCGTCTCCATAAGCAACCTGCTGTCTAGGAATCTCGTGCCATCTTCCAAATACCTTCACCTGAATTGGAACGTACAGATTGCGATTTAAGATGCTTTTATAGAACTGATGATGATGATGTATTTAATAAAAATAAAATATGTACAAAAAATTAATATATAGGGTGTTCAACGTAAGAAGGATTCTTCTGTAACTCTGCAACTGTAAAATTTATAAAAAAATAGCTTTAGTAAAAGGTGTCTGGAATTATGTGGGCCATGTAAGGGAAATATTTTTAACTTTACGGGGTGTTCCATTTCGCGTAGCCGCTACATAACTTTGTTATTTTAAATGGAACACCCTGTATATTATCGCGTTTTTGAATTCCTTAGTTAATTTATGGACAAAAAGTTGCCATGAGAAAGTGTTCTTAATTTTTTTCAATTATCATCTCAAACAAGGCTGAAATGAAACAAAAACAGATTTCCAAAATTTCGTTTTTTTTTTAAATATTCCGAAAACTTCGTCCCCTGATTATGCAACTTTGCCCCCATTTAAGCTAGTTCGTATCTCTTACCGTTTCCGAAATCTCTGTAGTGAGAAGCGAATTTGTAACAGTCTGTATTTGGGCGTTTTCACCCAAAAATTTCACTTTTCTACCGACATTCATTGGGAAGTCATGAATTTTGCTTACAGGATCGTGTTCAGCGCAACTAATTCCTTCGAAAATGATATGTGAGTCTCTTGGGTTTGGACTTTTTTTTGTGTGCCTGTTTTATCATTCCATCTTTCTCTTTGTCCCTCATATGTATTTTTCATTTACCAGGGAATAATCCCTTTATTCCAGTTCTGCCGCGGTATCATTCATCATAAAATTTTTCGCCGTCTGCTGCGGTGCCGTAATAAAAATATTACTTCTTGTCGGCAATATGTAATACGTCAGTTATCTGCCACAAACCTAATGATTTATTACTCATTATCCGAAGCAAATGGTGGAAAACAAACCACATGTATGACAGACGTATAGGGGGGAGGGGAGGAAATAATTACCCTGGAGTTTCCATTCTGAATTCAGGAAAAAACACAATAGAGGACATATTTACTGATACATGCAATTTAATGTGAATAATTTTCAGTAAAGAACACGTTTGAAATTTTATTACATGTAATGGTAGTAATTTTAAAGCAATAATTGAATAGTAACGTTTATGGGTTGTAAACACGTGTAGTTCTATTATCCGATAAATAATGCCTCTTGAGACAATGCGATGCATTATATTAAACAATTGAAGCACGTCGGGGATTACACGAGACGGTCGCAACGTTATGTAATGAAAAAAACTCTTATCTACCTACTAAAATAATTCAAACGTTTTACTTTTAATTAAGTCATTTTTTAAATTTGACCCTCTGTATAGGTTATTCATTTGCATTATTTTTATTTCTATTTCTTAGTTGTACACAATTATACAGGGTGTGGCGTGTATAATCTATAAAAATTAAACTACAGCTTCCTGATGATATTTGTAATAGAAAAAGTTCTTTCTTCGCATTTTTTTTGTAAATTAAAGTTTATTTATTCAACGAAAATGAAGGCCGACCCTGTGTTTTTTATTAAAAACTTTAGAAATGTTTTTATGCGACCCGAGGTGCAACCTTATAATTTAAGTCGGTATAATCTAATGCTAGTAATACTAAAAGAAGGTTAGGTACATTGTCAAAAAATTTGTGCAGGCAACTGACTTTGGATTTGTATTGAATTCATTTTTCACTTCATTATTAAATATTAAGCATCGTCCATCGACCTATCAGTGTTAAAAAAGTGAAAGATTCCAGACAAAAGTTTTTATTTTGTAATTCTACGATAATGACAGTGTAATTTTTATAAAGAAATAAAAAATAAGGATAGCGTGCCGATTACATTAAACACGAGATTCTTATTTCTTACTTTGCTTAATTTTTCAGTTTGTGCACAAACTTAGTTTTACAATGAACCGAGAAAATAATGCATTTACTATTTCACTATTTCCGAACGTGTCGATATGGTGTTAGTGTATGGTGCAGCCGGAGACTAGGTAGTACCGGGAATAGTGATGTAAATGGTAAAATGATTTAAATTGTTACTTACATAAATTACTGTAAAATTACCGCGAGATACCGGATGTAATTTATGTAATTTTTGTGGCTTACGTAAATTACGTAATTTACTGTAGTTATGTTAATTTACACTTAATTTTAAATATCGCGCCAATTTCAATTTTGACATTTAAGGTTTTATAACCTTTCTTTTATTTTAGCAATATTAGCATTCATTCTGAAGAGTATGGTAATAATGAGGATGAGGACCAGGATTATACAAGCTCTAATAGCTGTTTTACATTGACAATTTATTCATGAATAAATTAACGAAATTCTTCATGAATTAAATCACGAATTTATTGGTAAACAGTGTGGTTTTACACTGCTACAGACTTTGTCAAGTTTTTTGACGCATAAGTCAGTTCTACCAACAAATCAAAGAAACAAATAAACTTCAAAAATGTCACCTTTCCACTCATAATTGTAGTGACACAACAGCGGTACCGTTTTGACACATATCATATAAACATTAGTTTTTGTAAGTAACAAATCAGTAAAAACAATGCAAAACTAGTACGACGCCACACAATTATTTACATATTCCAATAACATAACCTCATTACAGATCTGAGGCAGGAAATCTGTTGGGTTGGTACTTCTGAACTTCACGAAGAAATTGACGAAAATCAGATCAATTCGTCAAGAACTTGATGAATAAATTCATGAAGTTATTTGACAGTAGACAAGAAATTCGACAAGTGTGCATTACACTTGTCCAATTTCTTGAAGAAGCGACGAATTAATTCATCAATAAATTGTCAATATAGTCAACAGCTATAAGAATAAGGTAATTATTACCTGAAAGAAATGAAGAATTTGAGGCAAAATGTAATGAAAAAAGGCGTGTTATTGTTATACAAAAGGTTTGTTTTTCGTTGTTGCATTTTTCGTTCATAATTTTGACTAAAATTTAGTTGACCATGCAAAGACCGAACTGACAAATAGATAGAACGAAAGAGATAGAAAAGGAAACAGAAATAAACGACGAAGAATTAAAAACTGTTAATTGTAATACATGCTACCAAAAAAGGCCTATGTCCCAGAAAAACAAATGCTTAAAGAAACGAAAGCTGTTTTAAATAGAAACCTAAATATTTGTATTTAGATTTGATTTATTTTATTTTTACTGCTGCACTTATATGAATGCTACCTACTTATATGAATAAAAATTTTAATTTTTTGCATAAAAATCGACAAATATTATTTTTTAATCATTGAATTGCAAGACTAGTTTTATAGAAGCTGAGTACTGAGAAGCTAAACAAGCTGAATACACTTTAAAATGTCTCAAAATTTAAATGTCATAAATTACATGAATTACAAGCTAATTTGTAAATTACATGAAATGTTACCAGTGAAATTACATTTTCATAAATTGCAAGTAATTTAACATCACTAACCGGGAACGATGGCCACAACGTCACCCCCCCCCCCCATGTGCAAATATAATCCTACACTGCATTCAGCGGCTGCGAGATACGGGAAGTGTTATTCCTCGAGGAGAAGGACGTGGTCAGCAGGTGAACCTTAATGTTGAAGATGAAATGTTGGAAAATCTTTCAGATTTTAACCCCAGATTGTAATCAACGAATGCGTTTTTGCAGATGTTTTTTTTTACGGCAATGTGTCAAACAAGACTTTCCTGCTTATGCCTGTATAGGTAACATATGAGGCGACATTTACCCGTGAAGAAGTGAATTTCCATAATATGCACATATGGGCCGATGAAAATCCTCACGCGATTAGGGAAATTCATTTTCAACATCGGTTCTCGGTAAATGTTTGGGCTGACAAAATAGGCGATGTATTTGTGGGTCCCTATTTCTTTGAAGGACGACTAAATGGACCAACATATGCTGACTTTTTGGAGAACCGGTTGCCTGAATTATTGGACGAGGTGGTATTACAAGTTCGGGCACGCATGTTTTATCTTCAAGATGGGGCTCCTCCACACAGTACTCGAGAAGTAACGACACTTTTGAATTAAATCAAATCAGCGATGGATTGGACGCTTTGATCCTGTGCCGTGGCCATCTCGGCCACCCGATCTAACTCCAATGGACTTTTATCTTTGGAGTCACTTGAAGTCATTGGTTTACAATACTCCAATTACAACGGAGGAAGAATTGCGAAACCGTATACTTGAAGCTGCTGACACAATTAGGGGAATACCTGGAATTTGGGAAAATATTCGCCAAAATTGGGTGCGTCCGTGCCATGCCTGTATCCGCGCTAACGGGGATCAATTTCAACATTTTCTCTAGAAATGGTTTTATTTCATTTTGTTCCCTATTTTTATGCAATATGAAGATTGAAGATATGACAGAAAACATATATATTTTTTTTTTGGAAACTTGTACTCCCTACTTATGTATTGACAAATAATCTATTCCTGGAGTTTCTGTACTTAAAGTGAATCACTCTGTATATTACAACTAATTTATGTTTAAAGAACTGGTAGAACATTAAGATTAATTGCTATAAATTAAAAAAATTGCTGTATCGTATTTCACACTTATCTCGAGAAAATGTATGCGCCGTCTTTTGAAATTATAAACTCCTATAAATAATTTTACATCCTGATTCCATGAATTTTAACGGCTTCATTAGCTTTTCTACTAGTGATTAGAGAAAATACCAGAGCATATGATTAGAACTAGTCAAGAATTCAGTTACACTACGACAAAAAAATCAGGGCAAAGTATCCTGGCTAAACTTTAACAAAGGTCTCAGATATGAATAACATAAGTAATAGAACGAATTGACATATTTTTTTGTAACAAACGGTGAGAATTTTTACCGCAAAACTGAAATTATATTTAACTCTTCAGTTTAGTAGGACATACGATATTCCCGAGTTGTGTTGCGAAGTGTATACAAATTATTGGAAATGTAAATATTTAAAATACCGTTAAAACGGCACCGAATCGATAGCACAGGTCGACCTTTAATGGAAATTTATGGCCAGAAAATCCGAAATGTCCATTAAAACATACGCTTGCATTTGCAATGACTTTCTATTGGAAACTATAACGGTAAATCAACTAATACGCATGAATAAAACTATAAGTACGTAGAAAATGGAATATAAATCATATAAATACACTTAACTTAATAAAAAAATATCGGCACATGGACGAAAATTAAATTATTCTGGCTACTATGTTGATTATTATAAATAATAAGTTTTCGCTTGTCTGGGAACCAGCACTTTTGACGTGTTATATGCGGACGATAAAATTGGCTATGAATGGCAGTTAATTAACAATTTATCAATATTCCATTTAAACTATTTACGTACGTTGCACAAAATACTCCGTTTATTACACATCGTGATTGTTAACAATGATCATAAATCATATAATTTTTTAACAGCCAAATTTACTGTAAGTGACTGATGATAAAAAAAATGCAAAAAGCGATTCAGAACTCCTTCCAGCAAATCAAGTTTGTTAAGACACGCAAAATGTCAAGTGTTCCATTTTATAGGAAACAGCTTAAAGGGGGCGTATTTATGCGTGATTAATCAAAATGTTTTTTATTATTTTCATCAATGATGTAGCGTAAAACTTTAACGTCAATTTTTTAATGTATGCTGACGATTTGAAAATTTATACTAATAATGTCAACTCTGTATCTAATTGTAATAGGCTTCAGCACAGCTTGAATTTGCTTATCATTTGGTGTTATAATAATCGGTTCCCCTTAAACGTTATGAAGTGCAATGTAATGTCTTTCTCCCGTAAAACTAGTTCTACCTTAAATTACAGCCTACGTGATCAGGTGCTGGTTAGACTTGAGCATATTAAGGATTTAGAGGTAATCTTTGACCCAAAATTAACGTTCTCTTCAAATATTGTTGAATCTGTCATAGGGGCTTACAAAAACTTGGGTTTTATTCTTCGAAATAGAAACGACTTTAAGAATAGACACGTACATACTTTGTTAGACTCAACTTGGAGTATGCCTCTGTGGTTTGGTCTCCCATCTCCCTATTATAATTGGTACATAATATCATTAGAAAAAGAGCAGAGAAGGTTTCTTAAATCGGCTAGTTTCATCTTGAATGGGGTCTACCCAGCTCTGGGATTTCCTCAAGATTTATTGGATAGGTTGTCAACCACGATGTTGATTGCATTGAGCTTACAGTGCAAATAAATTACTGCGTTCCTCAAATAAACGCGAGATCAAAAATAATTTGTTCAATCTTCCTTCTTCGCGCACAAACATGGTGCGGTGGTTTCCTTTAGGGGGGCGTTTTTAAATAATAATAAATATAATATGGAGAATAGCCTGGGCATATTCAATGCTTCTATAAGAGTTTTCTTTTTGTTTTTGTATTATTTATGCAATTGTTTTTTTTTGTTGTGTTCTTATGATGATTTTTAGATATACTAATTCATATGTGACTTTACTGGTTTGCTATTTATTGACTGACTGACATTGTTTTTGAACTTTTGTACTTTTTAGTAAATTATGTTTTACATATTTTAAATTTTTGTGCTTCTTCTTGTATATGTGTGTTTATTGTAGCTGTAATATTCTTCCTGTAATTGGGCTTCTCCCGTTGGGTGAACTAAAATTAAATAAATAAATAAATAAATAATACTGGAGTATTCGATAAAACAGAAAAGGTACCTACATTCCGATTTACATGGGTGCCCAAGTGTTTCGTGACCTTTCAGTGCGAAAAATTAAAGGAATCCTTATATTTCAATATTTTTATAGTATAGACGGATTTTCTTGTTCTATCATTGTCACTAAAAGTGCGATTTCTTGTCTATAAAAACGTCAGCCTCAATATCTTAAGTCCTATTCGCTGCATAAAAAAATTTTTAAGTAAAAGTCGTAGCATCCATCGGAGAAAAAAATACTCATGTCATTATCCCAGAAATTCTAGTCCTTCAAGTATATTCGAAGTGCAACTTTGACTTTTTAAATAATAATCCTCATTTTTATCACGAAATCTTGCTTTGCTTATTATTTTGGATATATTTTGTTTGAAACTTTTTTTTCCAAAACTGTACAGTAATTGAGTTATGTGAAAATTAATATTCCGTCAATTTTTATAGCACGAAACTCTTTACGTTTAGGGTATAGAGATAACTGTCCAGTAAAATAATTTACCTTTCATTCATTTTTCTAATTGCTTCTGTACTTTATTACTGAATATTCACGCCGCCACTGAACAAGCATTTTTGAAAAAAGTACCACTGGAAAAAAGTGCCAAAAAATACGAGAATTATATAAAATTGTAGTTAGTTGACGTCACATCTACAATTTTATTAACCAAGTGAGCTTGTCGCATGATTTTAAACCTAAGCGAAGTCATTATCGAAGGAGAATATCTCTTCCAATAGAATGTATCCATGATTCCATGCCTAGGCGTGCAAGATGCAACTTAGGTAACGAAAATCCTAGACTTTTGGCTGTTTGGTGATTTAAAATAAGCCTTCGTGAAAGTGAACAATATTGCACATTCACACCTCCTACCACGCATGCACAGTGATGGCTGAAACCGTTCTACCTTACATACTGTGTTGACTCTGTTCATTCCAATTATTAATATTATATGTTTCATATTAAATATTCAGTTGTATAAGCTGCTGTTATTTTATAATTAAATTATTATACAGGGTGTCCCGCATAAGAACCGACACAGGGCATGTAACTGTGTATGTTTTATAGATTACACATTATCATTTTTTCATAAATATAATCGTAAGTATGTACACATTGATTGGAAAACCTTTAAATACGTTTAATTGCGACCACCTGGAGCTGTTCGCGATACTAAAGCGCAACTCTAATAAAATGGAAATAGAAAAAAAAAAACGGAATAATTCAACAATAAAAATAACTCATCCTTTAAAACGCAGTGGACGCGCGGGGCTATAAAATTTAATTGCCACTTTATTGGGCATTACGCGATGCGGTTAATTATTCGAAATTGCCTTAACGTGATTTCAATTTTTTATTATTTTTTCAAGCGGTTTTCAAGTGGACAGAGTTGCACTGAGACTGAAAAGAATTGATAGTTTATACAGTCCGTACAATATTTGTTGAGAAAGGGTTCCAAGAAAATAGGAAGCCAATAAAGTTCTGTTATCGAACTACTGTAACAATTTACCGCGGCAGGGATGTGCCTTGAAATTTCCCGCGTTATTTTCAGAATTATAAAATATATATATACGACTGGGAAATAAATTCTTTTCTTTTATTTTATAAATGGAATTATTTGCCGTAAATGTTATTTTATTATATTCAAATGTATATACTTTCGTCAAAACGATGTGAAATATTTACTATAATCTATAATTTTTCTAAGAATTTATATTGTTTGTAAATATATATAATTTAATTCAAATCTTTTATAGTTTTGAAATTTATTATCTCGGTTAGCTACAATATCTCTTACAGTTCATCATAAACTGCTAAACTGCATCATCAACTAACATATTTGTTTCAAAACTACCAGCTCCTTAATATATTTAAAATTTAGTATTAATGTATACAAGACAAATGTAGCATATTATAATCAAACTTATGTTTTCTTGAAAGAAAGGTGTAGGTCACAGAATGGCGTAGGTGGGAAGTAGCACGATAGATGGAGCCAGCAGTTACGCTCTGTGTATAGACATCTCCTTGTCAGTAACGACACTAAAGCAGCTGGGTCGTTCTAACTACGTAAGTCAATAAGTCCCAAAGCGACCTATGTCTAGTTGGTTAAACACATAAGAGTAACTAAATAAGAGGCTTTTATTGGATAGGGCGGATCGAACATGCATTCACTGAGGCCATCTCACGTTGTTGCAGCAGAACATTGTCCTTTATGGAATTTGTTAAACAGAAATCTGCAACCACAGATTCTGTATTTCCAAGCTTTCAATCAACAGAAATAGAATGCATTGACTGAAATATTTCAATCAACGTAGAGTAGAATAGAATGTTTGAGGTTTGAGGTTATAGTTTATCTTCGGGATTTCAGGTAGGTTGCCGCGTTTTATATACATTAATAAATTTGTTTTGTTTTAGATTAACATAATGAGGGATTTATTGAATCAATCGTCTGAACTGCCTTACTGTTTTTTATTCGTTTTTTTAATCCAAAATGAGTTTACCTGATAGAACTAAACGTCAATGTAGTGCTCCAAATTGCAAAAACATTTATTACTATATGAATATCTGTAATACGTTCTATAGAAATAAAAGTTTTTTCAGAATTACAAAAGACAGACAATTACTGTGGATAGAATCAGTTCGAAAATTATGTAAATCAGAATTTACTCCGTCAAACAGATCATTATTTTTGTGAAGACCATTTTGAGTAAAAAATGTTTAAAAAAACAGTAATAGGAAGTGCTGTGCCAACATTATTTTTAGGATCAACTACAAGTTCACCTATTAATTGTAATAATATCACCTCGGAATCCTCAGATAGTATCCAACATTCAGCAAAACAATATGTTAACGTAACATTACAGAATTTTCATAGTACGAGCTGCCAAACTTCAATTTAGGATGATTTTTCACCTCCACCTTTTAAAAAACCGAAATACATAAATATGTTTAAAATTGTTATTTGCTATAAGTGTAGTATATTACATCGTACTGATGAAAACCAATTACTTCGAAACAAATGTATCTAAGCATAATTTTTGTCAAGTCACTGTGCAATGCATTTACAATAATCACAAGTCTCCCTGTACTTTTTTTTTGATATTTAAATATTTTCGAATTCATAACTAAAATGAATTTTGTCACATTTAAGTAACACTGCTTTAACTTTTTCATTTAACCAAGTGATAATTAAAATATTTCATAATTAATAATGGGTCATGGAACAGGTGTTAATGGTTCACGTTAATTTCAATGATTAACTTAAAGCTGTTTTGTGATCTATTACTTATGAAACACTTTCTATTCTTTGTGTACTTTGCTACGTTTAAATTTACCGCCATTATGGTGCAGTGACGTCTATTAGATAGTAGAATCAATGGTTACTCTAATTGTGTTTTCCAATGCAGTTTCCTTAATTATTTTATGGTCTGTGGTTTCCGAGTGTGTCGTCTGCTGCACCAGCTACAGCTGGCGGTACTCTGCCGCTGTTGCCAACAGAATACACAGAATAAAACCCTCTTATTTAGTTACTCATATGGTTAAACTTATGAACGATCCTAGGCTGTTGTACTAGGTGTTGTAAGTTCGAAACAAAATATTTTTTATTCCAATCCAAATCCAAATATATTCTTAAAATAAGTATATACAATCAATCGACCAAAACTATTCAATTTTGGACAAAGAACATATTTCCAGCATCTGGGGGAAGTTGTGGCAACCTTCCCCGTTTAATAACAATTTTTCAAACCTAGTCCAACCCTGGACGTACTTCGATTTGACGATACCAACACAACAGCGCAAACCTTACGTAATAATTCACTCCTAGTACCGCTAATTTTTAGTGTTGGCATATGCATCGCAGGGTTTGTTAACAGCTTAATGGGTCGTTAAAGCCAGCATTCGAAAAACTTCAAAATAAATCTGAGCTTTTGTTGAGTTGTTCAGCGTAAAAATGCGTGGTACAGCTCTGAGTGCGAGAATGATGACTCTTTTCAAGTATTATATGCATATTTCATTCACGAAAAGTTCCGGAGGCAGAGTAGGATTCTATTGGAGGGCATGTCCTCATATTTTTATTTTTGTAAAAGTGAGGCACTTGCTTTTAGAGCTGAGTTGTTGGTAATTTAATATTTAATTAGTTATAAAGAATATCTAACAACGTAGACATTATTTTTTAGAATAACTCCATCTTGTTATACAGGGTGTTAATGAACTTATGTCAAAAATTTAAAGGGGTGAAAATGGAGCAAGTTAACTGATGTCACAAACTTGTATTAGAAGTTTAAGGTCGTAGAGAAAAAAGCTAATTAAAAATGTGTTTAAAACTGTTTTGGAACTGCTGAAATACATGTATTTTATCTTACTCACTTTTTTCGGAGACTGCGCGACTTTCTAAACATTACTTTTCCCACAGGCGAAATGGGAAACTATGAGGAATGGAAAAATAAAAATGCACTTTAGATCAACCTTAAAAAAAATATTATAATACCACCAAGTCTTTAGATCCTAATACTATAAATAATCTCTTTATTACGTCCGTAATTAGATCATCAGCAGATTTTAATACAAAATTTTAGTAATAACAACTATAAACGTTTGCAAAGTAATTTAATGTTTTAAAATGTAACAGGTGAAGAAGTGCATTTTATAAGTGAAATTAGCTCTAATGCAAAAGGTGTAAATGATGTTTAACTTGACATGCAAAGAGAAAAGACAATATAGCTGGAAAATTGTCAAAATATAGAAGTGTGCCACCAACCTACACAATGACATGATAATCAATCCGATCGGACCACCACGACTGAACATTTGCTAAAGCTTTTAATTGTATCGATAATTTTTTATCATTCGCAAAATTAAATTGTTTATGCATGCTTTCGTTGATTGAAGGGTCAAATTCAGGGTGTTGAGGAAGGTAAAATTTTGTCTGATATTAGCTGTGGTGTACCACAGGGATATATACTCGGTCCCTTCGTCTTCACGATGTAGGTATACTTCAGATATCACCAGTATAATAAAATCTAACATTTATTGCTATGCTGATGATAAGTAGGTATATTTCTTTTTCCTCTGATGAATTCCAATAAACTTTTCAGCAATTAAATAAATTTATGAATTCATGAATAGTAAAAAAATTGGTATATGTCTTAGTACTTCGAGAACAACTGCAATTATGGGTGGTTTTCCAATGCAATTCCCAAAAAATTAACGCAGAAAATAAATTATTTCTTATTGACATTGACAATCATAAAAATTTTGGTATTCATTTAAATTTTACCCAACACGTAAATAATTAAACTGTATACGCTCGACTTAAAATTCTCTATATTTGTGTATAAATTTAGTTCCATATTTGATTCATGATGAAGTTTATGATGATGCACAAGGAATTAAAACTCTACAAAATTGTATGAGGTTTGCATATTACATAAGAAAGCGGAATGAAACACGTATTATTCCATATTTTAATGTTACAAAAGATTTCCTGCGTCGGAACATGGCTTTACATAAAAAATCTATAGGATTTTAATCGGGTTTTCGAGGAGGCCATAGTTGAGGTCCACAACCTATCCAACAATGTGTAGCTTCTTTAGAAATTAGTACTTTTTCGAGAAAATTAATGTCTGTATCTGTACTTAACCTAAATTCCAGAAATAGTTGGCCAATTCGTGGTCTCTAACAATGACAATCCACACATACAAAGAAGACTTTTATTGATGGTAAATTTCGGCTTTGTAGACTCGCGTGACTTAATGATTCAGTGAACTCGTTTATATGTTAACGAAGAATTATTATGATGTTTCATGTGAGAATACGACTTGGCAATCCCCCTCGAGCCCAGCAGTTCTCAATATGTTTGCACGTTTTTGTTGAGTAAGGCCTTTATTTACATATTTTTGCGTCATGGGGGTTTAATATAACAAGATAAATCTCTATTTAGTAAATAGTCTACAGAATAGTTTACGTATTATTGAAAATTGTATATAAATACATTCGTAGAACTCGAAATGAAATTCGAAGGTTCCTTATTATTAAGCGAATTAAAATTTCTCTCCCCTTTCCGTTAATAAATTTTAATGAAATTCGGGCAACTTCCAGGCACTCTTTATTTCGACGGGATCTCGCCCTCAGGTGGGACTCGCAAATGAGCAAACAGGTCACCCTGATTAAGCTTTTGAGAAGAGGCGGCGAATAAATAAATTATAACCCTTCCCGCTGAAGCTAATTAAAAAAGACCTAATTACTAATTAGTAATTTATAAAATAAACCGGGCGTAAGGCCCCGACCTTTGTTAGGGCTCCCTCGTAGTACTCGACGCCGTCTTCCAGCTGCCGCATGAGCTCGTCGGCCACCGCTCCAGGCATCAGCACAGCGTAATCCAGATCCAGGTTCTCGGCGGTGGTTTTTTTCATCTTGACGACCGCTTTATTCTTCGCTAGCTGCTCGAGTGCTCGAAAGCACTTTGGAGGTCTATTTTCATCCGTTTCATTCTGTAAATAAGAAAGGTTACCTCCGGGTACGTTTGGAAAGGGAAAATGTTTTTTTTTTTGAAGAAAAGTACAAAAGTTTTTTTAATATCAATACTGGAGTATATTCTCTCATTGCATTTGTAGCCCAGTAAATGAAAAAAAAAAAATCGTTTCAGATAAAAATGGACTTTTTTTAGCTGTATTAAAAAGCGCTCTCCAACAGGAGTTTTTGCTTTTGTTTATACTTATAGGTTTTCAAAAAACGCTTCATTTGAGACCTGCTAAATTAAAATCCATTAACAATTTGTTTAAATAATTGCAAAAAACCAGCGAAATTTGAATTTGGTATAAATAGAAGAAAAGAGCATAAATCGTCTCTAAACTGCAGTAAAAGTTGTATTTTGTTACCGTTAAAAACTGAAAATTTGGTAAAAAAATATTTATTTGTTTACGAAATTTTACTTTTATTTTTTAGAAATATATAATTTTTTTTGCTGGCTTGCTTGCTTGCTTGCTGGCTTGCTTGCTTGCTTGCTTGCTTGCTTGTTTGCTTGCTTGCTGGCTTACTTACTTAATTACTTGCTTGCTTGCTTACTTGCTTATTTGCTTGCTTGCTGGCTTGCTTGCTGGTTTGCTTGCTTGCTTAAATACTTGCTTGCTTGCTTAAAAACTTGCCTGCTTGCTGACTTGCTTGCTTGCTTGCTTGCCTGTTTGTTTGCTTGCTTGCTTACTTACTTACTTACTTACTTAATTACTTGCTTGCTTGCTTGCTTGCTTACTTACTTACTTAGTTATTTGCTTGCTTGCTGGTTTGCTTGCTTGCTTGATTGCTTGCTGGCTTGCTTGATTGCTTGCTTGCTGGATTGCTTGCTTGCTTGCTTGCTGGCTTGCTTGCTTGCTTGCTAGCTGGCTGGCTTGCAGGCTTGCTTGCTTGCTGGCTTGCTTGCTTGCTTGTTACTTACTTACTTACTTACTTAATTACTTGCTTGCTTGCTTGCTTGCTGGTTTGCTTGCTTGCTTATTTGCTTGCTTGCTTGCTGGCTTGCTTACTTGCTTGCTGGCTTGCTTACTTGCTTGCTTGCTTACTTACTTAATTACTTGATTGCGTGCTTGCTTGCTTGCTTGCTTACTTACTTAATTACTTGCTTGCGTGCTTGCTTGCTTGCTTGCAAGTGCTTGTTTTTTAAAATTCATACTTGTTTATGTATAAACATTAAGACTTGAAATTTCGAGAATAAATCAATCAACCCTTAAACTTCATAAGAACGGTTATATTGAGATATCGAAAAAAATGCATTTTATAGTAATTTTTAATCGTTTAAAAAAAGTCCTCGAATACATTTTTTACACAATGTGGTGGGGGAAATAAGACAGAAACAAAAGTGGAAATCGAGACTTCATCTTAACTGCCCGAAAATTTTGCGATATCTCCAGTAATTGTGGACTAATTTTAACGTTTTTTTTAATCTGGGGTAGGGTATGAAAATAATAACATCTGCACGGTCCATTTTGCAATAATTAATTATTAATTTGTTATACACTAATAATTAATCCAACTTTTCTGCTTAAAAAAGGCATACCCTGCTAATATCTCTACAGTCAACCATTTTCAACAAAAAAGTATTTAAATTTGTAAATGTATAAAAAAAAATGTTTAATAGTTAGTTCTTGAAATCCATAATCACATCATAATCATTTGTGAAGTCAGAATTATAGGAATTTAAAAAAAAATATTCGCAGTTCTATCTGAATTTGGTAAAAATGCAAGAATTGTAATTGTGTTCCTGTGGATGTTTTTGAAGAAGCTCAAGAAGCAATTTTCCATTTATAGCCACCGAAATCCAGGGAATGTTACGAAAAAACAAATTTGAAAATTAGTGACGTACAGGATGTTGACAGCAGAAAGTTATGTTGACGAGTATATATCTAACAATCTTGATGTTGCAAGGAAAATCCAAAGAAAATATAGCTGTTCCTTACAAGAAGAGACATCCGTAACTTGTGCTAATTCTTCACAAATTTCGGCAGATGTTATGCGTTCCGAAAATGATGGCAACAATGCTACAGAGGTTGTTATTAACGGAAAAGAAGTTAAATGTAATAAAAAAAACGAAATATCTATTACTATAAATGAAAATGTTAATGTTAATTATTAGGTAAATAAATTAAATTTAATTTTCATTATTATATTAGTGAAATAAAGTTACTTTATTCTACTAGTGGATAAAGTGTCACTTTAGACAGTTCATATATGTGGATAAAAGTCCGATTATAAGGCAATTGTGGATAAAAGTTATTTATTTTATTACAGGGGTTAAATGAAGTGGCACAAATGATACCAGAGATTCCTTAGGTTAAAATAAGTTGATTGAACCTAACACACCTATGTCCTAAATCGCATAATAAAAATGATTTTGGTGAAAAATAAAAAAGGTTTTTCCTTAATAATTTCTAAACTTTTAGTCAGATATGTTTCATATTTTCAGGGTGGGAAAAATATTATAATAATCATCTTTGGCTGTCGTGTGCGGGCGCCCGCTGCAGGCAATGTTATGCATTAAATATGTATTAACTTGTTCGTCAGCCCTCTTATACAGCTTTTAGTAACAAATATATGCTCGGCAAATATGTATTTTTGATCTTATAAATTAGTATTTCGGATTTAATACCTCCAGGAATATCAACGCCTAAAATGGACATTTTTGTTAATAAATTCAGAACTTTGTGTAGTTTTCAAATGTTTAAAATGTCATTGAAATCTAATTATAGTACGTTTAAAATATTGGTTTACATGGTCTTCAGTTTTCTTAACGTCAATGAATTATATAGTATTTCATTCATTTCCGTTTGGCTAAGAAGTCCTAACCACAGTATCTACCTGAGAATACCAAGAAAGCCAACATTTACCTTTAATTATAAAATTGTCTGGTACCCATTTTTTTTATAATTTAATTATAGGAAATATAGGGATTTAAAAAAAGTTATGAGAATTACACAAAATACAGATGGTATAAATTTACCATTAAATTATAACATCAATATGTCAATTACAATTTTAGTGAAATATGAAAATGCCATGTATCCACCTTATATTACCATCGAGGTAGGAAATGTGGCAACGTCGCCGCTATATCTACACAACTACAAATACAAATCACATTGCCGGTCGGAATAAAAACAACTGTTTTTAACGCCGACTCGACTCTCTAAATTTCCCATTTAATACATTATTTAATTTTTTACGTATACAATTGCCTTAGCAACTTTTACACTATTTCTATTTCTGATAATAGTTCCACAAACCAAAATAAAATGTAATAGGTACCTATTATGTTTACATCTATAGACATTGGTAAAAACAAAAACAAAAGGAGTCTAGAATGTAGTCTTACCTGAGCTATCACTATCATGGCTTTATTGCATCTAAGAGACCCGTATTTCTTCTAAAGTATTTATATTCGAATTCTCGTATTTTTAACAACAGTAATAACTTAACCAAACTTAATATTTCAACGACACGACAGTGTGGATGGTGGGAAAGCAAGGATCGATAAACATGTTGCCAGCTTTATAAATTTATCAGGAGTTGTTGGGATTGAATAGAATTTTATAAATTTACAATCATCTCACATTTTGATAACACTTTTAAACATTAATTATACAAGATTCAAAGGTACGGGGATATTAACATAGAATCTGTCTCCCACATACAGGGTGATTCACAACTTATCCAAAACAATTTGGGAATAGATGCGTCATGAAAAATGGAGTCAATATCGTAAAAAAAAAATTGTTAAATCCTTATAGTTTCCGAGAAAAAAATTATTGAAGTTGTAGTACATTCAACCATTACATAGCTGGACAACTGTAGTCTCCAGCGTCATTCGTAATACGCGTGGAGAGCCACGTGGACTCAGCGACTTCGAATACTGAAATCCGATTTTACAGTCGTCGTTGCCATAGTGTTTACAATAGTTTTTTAGTAGTTGGTGTTAAAAATGGCTTGCGTGTATAGCAACTCGGGGTTGGTGGATGTCGTTTTAATTTATGGTGAAGCCAAAAAACATTTGTATTATGGTGAAGCATCTGTGTTATGGTGAAACAAGGCAGCATTTGTGTTAGCTCGTAGAAACTGAGTAAGATGGACCTTCAGTGAATTAAGCGCCCCCTTAAAATAGGCCTACAGCAAATTTTATTTAAAAAAGTACTGCATATTAATGTATTGTATTGAAATTAATGCAGCCTTCCATTAATTAGAAAAAAAACAAAATTTAATTGTTTTCGCAAATTTTCTTTCTATTTCTTGTTTGTTTTTGTGCCCATGCCCATTGAATATTCTTATTAAATAAAGTCGTTGTGTTTCACTTTTTATTTCATGGGTTACTGGACCAAAAGATATAAGATCAGCGTGATTGGCAATTTGATCGTAGAATAAATAATATGCAATATTTTTTTTATGAAATTTGGTGTAGGTTCATTTTAAAGGGTGCACTGGCGTACTCATAGCTAATATGGTTTCTTCAATTTTTACCCCCAAAAATAAAGTGGTAGGCCTTGTTTTTTGTATAAAAATGATGACACATACATATTATATTGAGAATCAATACCACGAATATTTTGTTCAACCAGTTGTGTAAAAAGAAAATGAAACTGTGAATCCCCATTTCTTAAAATACCCTCAACTCACAATACAAACAGTTGGCTCAATGTCGAATAACAACCGTAAAAGCCGTATTTGTAAATCCAATATTACCACTGTCAATACTGGAACTGCATATAAAATCAAATGAACCAATAATACGTGTAGTTTTGATACGTAAAATCACATAGGTATTCTGTTGCAAACAGCCCATTAGGAATGTTAAATTTACAAAAACTGAAAAGTGTACACTCGTAATTTCATTTCATATTAGTCGTAGATTTATTTGTGCTTGTAATAAAAATGTAAGGTAGGTATTATAAAAAAAACGACTTAATGTCCATTTGGTATATAAAAGAAAAAAATACTTAGCAGTATACCACTATTTTGTGACGCGAAAAATGAACTTGATTCATTAAAAGATCTAGAAGGTGTAAACAAAAGAAAAGTTGTAAAACGTATAATTATTTAAAAATAGGAAAGAGTTTAGTATCTTCACTTCCATTTTTGTAACGTTCTGTTACTATGTATGTACCTGCATTAAGCGAAACTGTCATAGGCGAGCGGTTCACCCCTAAAAAAAAGGCATGAACCGACTAAATTTTTAAAGCAAAAATCTACAGCATGAAACTTTTTTATTTTATAGTGTATTTTTCTGATAATTTACATATTTTTTTATATTTTTCGGCGTGGTCAGTCAATAGTTATAAACAAAAAAGTTGTAAAAAAAAATTACTAGCCGAATGGCTTTGATTTTTATTACAAAATTGACCAAAATAAACACTTTGGGTTCTTTGACAAAAATTCGAAAAATGCTTCGTTTCCGAGATATTTACAATTTAATGTGAAAAAAGAGACGAAACCGACAAACTTTCAGAATTTTTTTCTCAAAAACTACTGAACAGATTTTAATTCTAAAAAAGCATAATCGGCAGATTTTCTACTTTAAGATATATTTTTTTGGTATGTGTTAATCAATCTATTGAAGGTCTAAAGCGAGTAAAAAAAGTATTTTAAAGAAAATTATGATAACACTACAAATGTTCAAAAGATGATTCTGTTTGGTTTTGTAGCCGGAGTAAGGTTTTGCAAGTAATTAGTAAAATTTAAATATTCGATTTTTGGTTTTATAAATGGCTAAAATTGACTTGAAAGTTATACCAAAACTAAACTAAATAAGCTTTTTAAATCGTAAAATTAATCTAATAATAATAATAATTGACCTAGCGGTCTCGAAAAATAAAAAAGTTATTGGATAATTTATTGTACAGGATAATTATTTTATTTTTATTTTACAAAAATTTTAAGAGCAATAAAACTATATTAATTTCTTTTTTAATTTTTAAATAATAAGTTCTTGAGTTGAAATAAGCGTTTCATCATCAATTTCGGATGGAACATTCTGACATTCATCTGAGCACGCACAGACTGCACAGCATTCCAAGTTCGATGACAAACAGTTACAATTTTTCATAGAACATTTTCCACTACACGAACAATAATATTTTTGAAACATATCTAACGCAGTTTCTCCTTCGAAGTAATTAAAATCCAAACAACCATTTTCCATCCATCTGTCAATGAATCTAGTTACAATTTCACTATTTGTAGCCTGCTTCCATTCACTTATTTGCCATTTTGACCTCTAATAATAATGCTGGGTACGAAGGTGGCGTATGTTTATCATGATTTTCTTTAAAAGACTGTTTTTTTACTTGCTTTAGACCTTCAATAAAATAATTGACCTATTCCGAAAAAATATATCTTAAAGTAGAAGATCTGCCGATTATTATTCTTTTTTTAGAATTAAAATCTGGTAAGTAGTTTTTGAGAAAAAAATTCCGAACGTTTGTTGATTTCGTCACTTTTTTCACATTAAATTGTAAATATCTCGGAAACGAAGCATTTTTCGAATTTTTTCAAAGAACAAAAAGTGTTTATTTTGGTCCATTTTACAGTAAAAAAGTTTAATGCTGTAGGTTTTTGTTTTAAAAATTAGTCGGTTACCTTAATTTAGAAGCATCTTTTTAGGGGTGAACCGCTCGCCTATCATTAAAAATGCCATAACAAGAATCACGAGTTGAACAGAGATGGTAAAATCTACTATAATTATGTATCTAAATAAACCGATGTAGATGTAACATGTAAAGCCACATAGAACAACTCGGGCAAAAACAAATATTATCCCTAATTTAACAAAACAGAAATAACCGTAATTCCGTAAAGCTCACTAATTGTGTTATGCTAGAGGGGTGAGTAAGCAGACCAAAACAACATTTTGTATTCTTCGGACGGTACTAATCGTAATTTACGGTGGGCTATTTTTTTTTCATGAACGGCCAGATCTTTTCCATGGTTTAATGAAACATTACCGAATACACATATTTTTTTATTATTTCTAATTGTTGTTGATTACAGTTACAAACGAACCATTTCTGTAAATGTACAGGCCACACGAAAGTACGATTACTATACAAGGTGTTTAGAAACTTTGAAAGGATGTTCGAAGAGGTGTGAAAACACGATATGCAGAAATATTTGAGAGTTGCTTTTGCTGTACAGCAAGAATAAAACGCTCTCTCAACGGTAATAATAAAGTATTTTATTGAAAACTAAGTTGTATAGAAAAAGACGTGTTGACGGGGTGAGTGTTCGTTGGAGAGTCCCTGTGTGTGGAGTCGGTCGTAGATATATGAGTAAGCATCTGGTCGCCGGCGTCAGTCCGCCGTAGACTCTTCCTGGAACGCTGATGCGTCCGGCGGCGTCCTGCTGGCGCTCTTGACGTAATGCTTAAAACTGGGTCATTTGCGGCATGTCTACCTACATATTTATTGCAAATGTTTTTTTAATATCTTCTAACTTACCACATCGATGCGACGAAAACTTTTTGGAACCGCTGACTACACCGATAGCTCCACCTTTGTTTACAAGTGTTAGTGCATACGTTTTCGGGAATCGCTGTATATAAAGATGTGAAACTAACTCACAATTATTTACCAGTTGCTTTTTATGCACCCACATGATATGGGATATGGGTATCAAATGAAAGGGTTTGCTGAAAAGAATAGGAAAATAAAGTGACATCACTAAAAGCTTGTTTAAAATAATATAAAGGAACTTATTCACAGCCAAAGTGGTTATCAGTTTTTTCAATTAATGAAATCTGTAAACACTGTAAAAAACGTTATAAGTATGATTTTTGAAAATTACTATTGTAAAATCCTATAGTCACGTTTCAATACTTTCATTTTGGAATAGTGAATTGTTTAGTCACATGTGTTTAAAAAAGTATAGAACCTAACATTGGTCACGTATTCTATAGATAGATAAAATTACAAGTTGTAAACATGATTCTAAATATAAAAAAACACTAAATTAACTGTTAAATAAATTATAGGCAGTATATTTTTATTGGCCAGTAATTATACGAATTCCTTTTTTAATGACTAATAAACACATTTTTTTATTAAAGTAGAAAATGTTACTACTGCTATTAGCTGAAAGTATAATAAAGAATTTAGAAATAAGTAAGGTAATCGTGTTTTCTTATTTGTTTTATATTAGTACCTAAAACCTCTTAAAAGTATGGTGAATTGGGCCTAAACCAATACACTACACAATTTACAGTATGCCCACACAGTGGCCTCTATTTACAGTAGTCACGAATTAATTGATATGATGAAAAGATAAAAATTTCAGCAAAATTCCAGAAATGTTGGGACCTACTACCAATTTTATTTTGAAAAAAATATACAGCGAATGTCATCACAATGTTGCCACGACATCGCGATTGTATGTCGAGTGCTTTCCTTCACTATTAACGATAATGTAACTTGAAGTTTGTTTATGTTGTTCAAAGGGATCAAGAAACAGGACATCCAGAGATTGGGAAATGTATCTTGTAACCAGGTCCTTAACATTTTCAGAAGAATACGCCGGACAACAATCTTGCTGAAGATAAAAGGAATTTCGGTAAGCCTGTTGCAAATTTTTCAATTTATTAGTAGCTGTTCTGTATCTTCAAAGAAGTATGGGTCTATTATTCCCCAAAAAGAAACCGTGCATTAAATATTTACTTTTTTGAAATATTGTCGGTTAGATGGTATTCTAGAATGAGGATTCTTGATGAGATTTGTCGAAAAATTAGATTGATCCGAAAAGTAATATGTTGATGGAAAATTCGTTCAATACCTACGATCCACAGACAAACTATTTTTGTTATAAAATTGGCATACAAATTAACCTGTTAAAAAGATCATTGAATTACTGAATATATTTGACCGCTAGATGGCCTTGAAGTTCGCGAAATTTTTTTTAATTTTGTAAATAATTAATAAGTTTTATTCGATTTCGATTATTTTTAGGAGTGTGGACTTTTGCCTGCACTCTACACATTTTATGGTTATACAAAGTGTTTTTTTAAACTTACAACTCCTACAAAATTGACGAACTCTTTCGGACAATAATGACAACTAGTTTTTACTTGATAGTTGAACCATTTGGAAGTTTTTGGGCCTCTTGTAGAATTTTGATTAAATGAGCGGTTTGGGTACAAAAAAATATTTTTTAAATGTATAAATTATCTTTCCACCCATATTACAATACTTAAAAGTGCTAGTAGTCACTGATCAGTTTGATCTTTAAATCATTGTACCTGCCAATTCTGTTTTACTAGAAGCGTAATAATGACAATGAACATGTGTATGCTCAGGAAAATCCACGTGCTGTCAAAGTGAAACATTATCAGTATAAATTTCGCATCAATGTTTGATTTGGGATAGCATTATTATTGATCCTATTATTCTGCCCAGTAGACTGAATGGGGAATTTTATTTAGAATTTTTGCAAAACCCGAATTATTGGAAGATGTGCCATTATTATTCAGATCTAACATGTGGTTTATGCATGATGGCGCTCCACCACATTTCACTGTAAATATCCGAGGCCATCTAGCGGCCAAACGAAGCGATTTCGATATAGTGAATTAGCCTAAATCTGCCTATTTTGACTCCACGAATCTGTAGTCTTCCATTGTACACGTTACTCTGGGACATCCTGTATAATTTCCATACAATAATAAATTTTCCATTGCTTGAATAATACAGATGTAAGTCAATATAGTTAAAATTGATTTAAAGAAATATCTGTAAAATATACAGGGTGTCCGGTAAGTACCTCCTAATCTCTCGGGAATGTATAGGGGAGGTCAAAATAAAACTAGTCCTTCCTATAATTTTTTTTCCTAATGTGCCCCCTAACGGAGTTATGGGGGGTCAAAGGGGTACCTAGAAATTAACGTTTAGGGTTATAACTTTGAAACCACCCTGTATATTTTAATAAAATTTTCGTACGTTGTATTACACATGGAGCTCTACGATTTGATGCTAAAATCAACTTTTTGCTATTATCAGGTGTCCAGAAACGGACTGGCCCTATCACAATTTTTCTCAAAATTTTGACAGAAGTAATTTTATCAAACTGAAAATATTATTATTAGATACTCTGAAGGTTTTTCTTTAAAAATGGTACTCTTTATTTATTTCGAAAAAATGAACGGTTTGCGAGATAAATCGGTTTTGAAAAAAATTGGTAACAAAAACAACAATTAAAATTTATTTTTTTTACATATTATTTCATGCATTTAATTTCTTTAACTTTATCAAGTCCAGAAATCTTTGAACGGGTTGGCTATACTTTATGAGCAAGTAGTGACCAATTAAAAATAACATTTGAAAAATAACTTACTTACAAGACATGCAACAAAGAACATTCAACAATGAACAAAGGTACCTAAATGTTACTTCGGTAGATGTTCAAAATGAGCACCCCGTACTTCAATGCACTTTCTAATCCTACGAATGTTTTCCCGGTGCACTTGAAATAATATTCCGTGATTATTGCGGAGATGGTCACAGTTCTGTGTTAGCCTCAGCAGAAGTTCCTCTCTACTATTTACGGGTGTTGAATAAACGTTATTTTTTAAATGACCCCACAGAAAAAAGTCTAATGGGTTTAGGTCGGGCGACCTAGGTGGCCATAATACAGGTCCGCCTCGACCTATCCATCGATCACCAAAAACATTCGTCAGATGTTGACGTACTAAACGATCAAAGTGGGGTGGTGCACCGTCATGCATGTACCACATTTCAGTTCTTATTTGAAGGGGCACTTCTTCTAACAAAATATTTAGATTTTCCTCTAAAAATTGCAAATAAAGAGCACCATTAAGTCTTTGCTCCAGAATAAATGGACCAATCAAATGATTCCCGATAATGCCAGCCCACACATTCACCATAAACCTTTGTTGGTAGCGAGTTTGAACTAAAGCGTGAGGGTTTTCTTCATCCCAGACATGTAGATTATGCGAATTAATTATGCCGTCTCTTGTAAAACCTGCTTCATCGGTGAACAAAATAGATGTACCAAAATTATGATTCCGAATATGATGCTGTAAAAACCAATTGGCGTATTGAAGTCTTTTTGGATAATCATCTGGAGACATAGCATGTACTTTTTGGATGTGGTACGGGTAAAGCAATTGTTCTTTCAGAGTTTCATGTACAGCCCATTTTGTAACATTGTTTTGCGCCGCAAGCTTCCTTATGCTATTTGAAGGATTATTAGCAACGTCTTCCAATATTTGTTCCTCTACATGAGGGTCTCGTACTCTCCTCGGGGCTCCTGCTCCACCACGGCGTGGCAAAAAGCTTCCTAAATAAAGGATTCGGAAGAAATTAGTTTCACTAACGTTTTTCACTATTTTTTTTTACCTGTTTCTCTTAAACTACGATCAACTCTTTCAAAAGTTTTTGGACTCGGCAAATGTCGACCCGGAAACCTTTCCTCATAAAGTCTTCTTGCCTCCACGGAGTTGCATAATGCTTCCCCATAAATTAGGTGCATATCAGCATATTCTGCACAGGAATATTCTTCCATTTTTAAATGTTATTTCTAACGGCTTAAAACGAATACCACAATAAAATTGAATTTTTATTCTGTCACGCGCCTTTGACAAGTACTTTAAAATCAACAGGGTCTAACAACGAAAACAATAGAAAAGAACTCCATGGAGACAAGAGCAATAATAATTTGTAGATGTATTTTGGTCATAGATGTTGATTTTACAAGAAACGGCATTATTCATTCCCTTAATTCACCACCAGTAAATGTTTATGGTGAATCTGTAGGCTGGCACTAGCGGGAATGATTTTATTGTAAAAAAATAAATTTTAATTGTTGTTGTATTTGTTACCAATTTTTTTCAAAACCGATTTATCTCGCAAACCGTTCATTTTTTCGAAATAAATAAAGAGTACCATTTTTAAAGAAAAACCTTCAGAGTATCTAATAATAATATTTTCAGTTTGATAAAATTACTTCTGTCAAAATTTTGAGAAAAATTGTGATAGGGCCAGTCCGTTTCTGGACACCTGATAATAGCAAAAAGTTGATTTTAGCATCAAATCGTAGAGCTCCATGTGTAATACAACGTACGAAAATTTTATTAAAATATACAGGGTGGTTTCAAAGTTATAACCCTAAACGTTAATTTCTAGGTACCCCTTTGACCTCCCATAACTCCGTTAGGGGGCACATTAGGAAAAAAAATTATAGGAAGGACTAGTTTTATTTTGACCTCCCCTATATACTCCCGAGAGATTAGGAGGTACTTACCGGACACCCTGTATTATTATTGTTATTGGAAACACAATATCACTATGCGGGACATTAATTCAAAGTGCAACGGTTTTACATACAGTAGTACATTTGGTCACTTGGCAATTTATCTCTTAATAAGACAAAATATGTAAAATATAGAGAGTACGTACAGAAAAAAATCAGAGCAAATTTCGATGCCCAAATCACTTATATTCTTGTCTTTCAAATTCGGAACATCTTTCACAACGTCAGATTATCTATCGGCAGCCGTCGACCTCTGAGCGTTTCGTATTCCGAACATGTGTTATCTTCATTATCACACCAAGGCATTCGGTATGTGAAACGACCTTGCCGTCTGCTTTGACTTTTCCATGCAGGCTAGACAATTATGAAGGAGGCGCAACAGTGTGCACTTACGCGCTATTAATATGTGTATTTGGTAGGAAATCGAAATTTTCTGCCCATTGTGATGACAGTCAGGTGCAGGCTATACGTGCCGGGCAACGTAAAAGTCAATGTCTCGGACCTTTAAACGTTTCTCGCCACTTATTATTATTCCTAGGCATGTGACCTAATAAAATGCCCAAGAAAATGTCGTAAAATATTATTAATCACCTTCGGCGCTGTGTCCACGAGGTTGGAAAAATGCGAGTAACATTGCAGCCGAAGGTAATGTGGTCAGGTTATTTTCCAAATCGTTGTCGTGACTGAATTAGATATCAGTTACATTAAATTGCGAAATATCTAAAGCTAACTCATTTTTCTGTTTTATTTCTGAAAGGGATTTAGAAAACACACACATCGAGAGAGATGCACCGACCAAATTCGGACAGGATATAGCTAATACAATGCGAAACATCGCCTTACTGTTAAAATTGTTGTCACCACCGTTCTGCTACACCATTTATAGGTTACATTTATATGTTTGTGGGTACACATGCTCGCAAGTGACCCATTTTTATGCATTATGTCAAGAGCGCCAGCAGGACGCCGCCGGACGTACCGGCGTTCCAGGAAGGGTCTACGGCGGACTGGCGCCAGCGACCAGATGCGTACTCATATACCTACGACCGACTCCACACACAAGGACTCTCCAACGAACACACCCCGTCAACTATTTCTATACAACTTAGTTATCAACTTTATTATTACCGTTGAGAGAGCGTTTTATTTTTGCAGTACAGCGAAAGCAACCCTCATGTTGACATATTTTTCTAAATATTCAACACTTTGTATCTAGAAAAGGAAAGACTCATTAAGGTTTATCGTCTAAGTTATAATACAGACTTAGAAAACACCCTGTAGATAAAGTCGATTTCTTTGACACATTTTCTTTATAACAAATACTACTACGGACGTGAGACTTTGTTATTCCCTGTTGGGCAAAGCATAATTTAACGTTAATATATATAATCAGTGTAATAGAAACAACCTTCTTACCACTAAATAAAAATTATTATCAAATTTCCAAGCCAGAAGTATGTCATTAAACATCCTGAATTACGTGTCAAAAGACTAAATATACGAAATTCATGTCATGAAAACATGATTGTATGATATACACCTTGACGTTTCCTTGTCCTGTTTACATGAGAAAATATTATTTAATGAGAAGTTTGCGTACTTTACAAGTTTATAACAAAAAATCATAGAAAAATATACATGTAGTTATATAATTAACATCTACTTTTTAAACAATTGTTGAAGACTAAGTAAAAAATTTTCCTTGATCGCAGGAAAATATCATTTAGCTATACGTAGAAAGAAGATGCCCTCTTATTTTGGTAAAATATCGACTTAAGGTAGTAAAATCGTGATAAAATAATTTTTATTAAGCTAGGCATATGATATTTCAACATTAATAAAAAAATTGCTATTATAATACAGATTATCTAAGCATAACTTACTTATTTGTCGAATTCCCTCAGTGTAGGTATATGTATAGTTTTACTTTTTAATACAGGATGTCCCCGAACAGATAAAACAACTCTTATGAATTAATAATTAGGAACCCTATTTCATAGTAATTTAGATTGTCCAATGTTATAGAAAAATTTATGTTTTCAAATTCCTAAAATAAATTGCAGACAAAATGTTACATTTTATTTTCGATCGGCTAAAACCAATATATTTAAAAAAATACAGTTATCTGTTACACGCAAAAGTCTCAAATTGATATGTCATAACTCCGAATTAATTCCTTTTTACAAATCATAAATTGTTCCAATTAAACTCAACAACTATATACAGCTACATGTAGGGCGTTCTGACAAACACTAATTCCTTAAATTTTAATTTTCTGTTAGTAATAATTAGTTAAACTTCTCCAGAAATAAACTAACTATGTATTACTTTTTATCATTACCATTAAAAGAATAACTTTGATTTTCTGTTTTATTAATGAAACTAATAGTAATAGTAACTAGGTGCCAGAGCCTACTTGAAATAAAAACCAACAATTTGGGATACTAGCTGCTTGACTTTGGCGCACAATGCCTCGTTTTTCTCGAAAACATGCAAATTATAGCACTTCTTACAAGAGCACCTTTTTTGTTTAGAATAAAATTTGCCAAAACGGCAAGTGAAAAGAGGGATTAAAAAAAATTAGGGCCTAAAATGTTCCCGCGGAGTACTGCACTGAACGCCCTGTATGATATAGCCAAAAATAAATAACTCGAGAGCATTTAGCATCCCCATAAACCCCACGTAACAAAATTTCAGTTCATTCGGTCGAAGTTTGTGGAAGATAGGACCGAAACTAGATTCTAAAAAATTGTTTTCAACGTCATGTATCTTGAGTGCGGAAAAAGATAGGAACAATTTGTAATATTTTTTGAAATTCTATCAGGCCCTGAATTTATGCTAGTGTTTTTCAGAACACCCTGTATAAGCATATATTTTTTTAAATATTTTTATACTTTTAAGTTTGGAAATTTCATTTCTAATGTATTTAATTTATTTCTTGTAAGTAGATTTATAATCTGGTTGGCCTTTCTATTAGATAAAGATATAAGCGTAGCTTGGTTGTAAAATAGAAGGCTGAATCGAATTGTATCTTTTGTTGACACTGCTGTCTCTTTTTATTTTTTCATTTTCTCGACCAAAAAACACGGAGAACAAAAAATATGTATACTTTTTTTCGGAACAATCATAATTCTGGTTGTCTCGTAAATGTGTTTTAATTAAACTATATTTTATGTTTTTCCAGTGTCCAACAATTTAAATCTTTCATTGTTAATAAATTGTTAATGATAACTGAGCGTGCAAAATTTAATTTAAAATTAATTTTTATTTTTTTTTAATTAATTAATTAATTAATAATTAATTAATTTTTATTTAAACTAACTACTTCAGATCTAAATTAACTATCCCCTCAAGCGACACGAAACCAGCAAAAAGTCAAAGTTGGCTAAAGACATCTAAATATACACTCGCAGTTTTTGATTCTAAGACAGTTTTATTATTCTTCGAAACTTTCCCGTCAATAAATTTTTCTATGTAGGTACTTAATAGCCAATGATAAGCTTTAAATACCTTGTTTATTTAAATAAAAATCTGGGTAAATAAATGTGCGTTTTTAAAACACAATTTTCAATTAACGCTGACGCTAATTACATTTAACATTTTCTCGTTTGCGTATACTGAAATACGATTCATTACGTCCAATTAAGTCAGTCTATCATCCTAAGGCTATAAAACTGTTAAGCATAATTACTTTTCTCGCATAGTCAAGATTCATGCTTTCACTGATGTAAATTCACATTTTTTAAACTCTATTGCTCAATCAATTTGAATTAGAGAAATTATGTATCACATTTCTATTTTTAACATAAAGGGGACTACCTTTGTCGTTAATTATTATTATTATTATTATTATTATTATTATTATTATTGGATAAATAAGTAATTATTTTTGGTACTATTTTATATTGTTAACATAACTTTTTTTGCAATTAAAATCGGTAAGATATGATTTGTACAAGCATTTTATTTGTCGCAATGCAGCATCAATTATATAAAAAAAATGATGTGAATATACAAATAAATATATTTGTAACACACTTACTGCTAATTATATTCTTCTAGTAATTTCAACAAGAGTATTTTTTGTGTAAAATTTGATTTTCGGTACACTATAATATGCAACACATAAGGAAAAAACCTGACCTTAAAGAAGCTCTAAAAAGACAGTCGGAAAACAACAACATTGCCGTATTTAGTTTAATCAAAGACTTGCTTATACCAAATTTAAATAAATTGCATTGTTTTTTGAAAAAGATACTGACTAAATTAAATCAAAAACTTTCTTTGATGGTACCTCAACACTGAATCACAAAACAACTCTCAACTATCTGATCAACATATCAAACAGTTTACCAAGTCATTATTATAAATTTTCAATTTTTAGTCTTTACAAAGCATTTACTAATTTGACAAATTGAAAATCTTAGTTTCCAGACAATGTTCACTTGCAGGCCACTTAAAAATCGACATACTCTTATGAAAATATCCAAAATGTACAAGTATAGCATTGTCTTTCCCATTGTCACCCCCTAATAGTCGAATATCCAAACTCTATTCGACGCAGAAAGGTCCAATTTACACAACGACAGCAAAATCATTCCGATCGAACCATCCCCGCGCCTAGCGATTAGAACATTTGTTACACTGAAAGTTTATACCCCCGCTATATATTGTTAGATTCCACATATTTTCCTAATTCTTGGGGTCACATTACAGTGCGTTTATGATGAAAGGAACAAATTTGTTCAAAATTACGATAATTTTTTTGTGGAAAAATGCTCGGACACGTCGATTAATATTTTTAGTTGCGGATTTTTGACATAAGAAAATTGTATATAGGGTGTCTCAAGAAGAACATATGCAGTCATCATTTATTTTTTTTAATGGAACACCCTGTATATTGTGCTATTTTTTTAAATTGTACGCTAAATTCTGAACACTTTTTGTATAACATACCATATCTCTAAAATCAGCGGTTTTCGTAATAAAGACGTTTGAAATGTGATAGATGTTTAATTATAAAACATTATTTAAATAATGCTTAATAATAAATATTCAATGTTTTGTCCATTTACATACTTCAATACATTTTTGTAGTCGAAGGATTGTTTCCCGTTGAAAGTTTTCAATTACCTCTGCTGGAATAAGTCTTATTTCCCGGCGTATTCTCTGTTTCAGGTCATCAAGATTATTTGGTTTATTCACATAAACTTTAGATTTCAAAGAAGAAGAAAGAGAAGAAGAAGAAAGAAAAAATCTATAGGGGTTAAATCCGGTGATCTTGGTGGCCACTCAATAGGACCTCTGCCATCTTGAATTTTGCAAAATTGACCTCGGATCCATGATCAGCGACCCCGAAAACCCCCGTATACCAAATTTGGCGCGAATCTGTTATTTTTTGAAAATTCGTGGTATTTTTTTTAGGTTAGAAAAAGAACCATCAATTCTGAACGCGGATTCACGTTCAGCGGAGTCTTAACCATATAAATGAACATTTGAAAAAAAAATTTGTACTTTTCCTGGCACTTTTTCCTGAATTTTTGACCTGTTTTTGAGGTTAGGAAATTCCTGTGATGTGTGATGTGATAGCTCAATTCTAATACCGGATTCGTGAGCAGGAGGCAAAAATACTACGGATAACATATGTCACATGAAAAGTACATACAACTTTTTTTTTGTGTGGCTGTGTAGTTTATACAATTACACTAAAGTTACAATTAAATGTCTCTGTCCTAAGTACTTCCTAGAGAACCCTACCAGCAATAATTTATTAAAATATCATCTTTCTAGTTACGGATTATTTATCTTAAACGATAAATTTTTCATAAATTGCCTTTAATCATAAGTTTATTATTTTGATAACTGAGATTCCATACTACGCAGCCATATTCGATTTTCGATGGCACCAAATAGCTTCCAAGGTACCGATATTAGAAAAAAAACTTACAATTTCTCATTATAAATCCTAAAAATTTGAATCTAGATTTAGTTGTGATAATTAAAAGTTTAATTAGAATAAAAAACACATAAATCTTTAACTGCCTGATTTCTAAAAAACTTCAACTGGTAAAGTGAAATGAGAATAGTTAACAAGTTATTTCCCGTGTAAATAAAAGTAGTTTGCACTTAGAGACATTCATATGTAAGCCATTAAGAGTTAATTTCAGAAATTTATCCAATTTACCTTGTAATAATTGACATTAAGACTGACAACACAAGATATTTCGGTAAATATTTTCAGTTTTCGACCAAAAGTTTTCTATTTTTGAATGAGTTGTGTTTGGCATCCTTGCAAACATGTTGTGGAAGGTCGCGAGAATCTTATTTATCGACGAATTCGATTGTTATAATGACCTAAATCGAATCGGTGACATTGCGTACGAACATGGAAGCACAGCAGAGGTAAACAAATGCTCAAATGCATAAGGGAGATCTGCATATATTTATGCAATGAACCTTGAAAATATTTACAACTAATTAACATAAGCTTTAAAATATTTCGTGCTGGATTTTTGGAAACAACACCCACATCTTAAAAAATGTGAATTTACCTAAATATTCCAAATAAATATCGTCGTTGTTACATTGTAAACCAATCCATTTATGTTTACTTTTTGATGTTAAATTCAGCAGTCTCTTAAACAAATATTTTAAATTAATTTTAAGTTGCAAGGCTACAGTGCGGTTGAATGATAACATTTTGCAGGCGATGGTTGTAAGAAACAAACTTTAAACGTTGAAATACAAACGTTCCGTATTTGTTATTATTTGTTAGTTGATATTGTTGTAATAATTTCGTAAACATGTTTTTGTTAGTTAACAAATTGTTCATAATATCTGAGTGTCTAGTTTAATGATATACTATTGTTGTAAACTAATAAAAGCGATTTTTTAAAGTATCTCGCAATTAGAAGACCTTTCTAATGGTAGTAAAAGTAGTATGCAGCTAGGAGAAAAATACCCAATATCGTGCAGATCCATTTTTTATTTCCGTGAAGGACGGTTAGAGTGTAATGCTTTTTACAAAATTTAATTTAATCGACTTATTAGAATTGATTTTGCAGTGGGACGGAAAAACGTTTATTATTTCATTAATTTTTCTTGTAAATTATTACAACGAAGACTATAGCACTTTTATATAAGTGCGCATAATACAAAAATTGTTGGAAGTTTAATAACTTCAATAAATTAACAAGATATAAGAGACGGCTTTTAATTCTTATTTAGTGGGACCAATGTTAACAATTTTCAACTACCTTTTATAAATCTGACGGTTTTAGATTTTCATTTATATCACAGGTTTATGTTTAAATTAAATAATATACTTTAGCGTTATCAAGAACTTGTTAGTTGCTAGTTGTTATACAAACAAGATCATCTATAAAGAAAACATAATGGAGAATGCACTGGTAATATAATAAAATGAAAATTGCAATAATATTTGTTTGTTGTAAACATAATTCAGGACAAATGATTTTCTTTATATTTTTTTTTGTCAATAACAAAGTGGCAATGGGGAGCCATTAATTTTTTAAGCATCAAAGGCGTTACACTGACAAATCTGAGGACATTACGTGTTAAGACAAACATATCTCAGGTGTGCAAAGTGGCACAACACATTCTTGAACCTCAAGGTAATCGTCATATGTCTTATAATATTGAATACAAGCAGTTACACTTAATGAATTTAAAGCAACGTGAATTTAAATTTTTTAAATTTAATTTTGACGTGGGACGTATCGTAGGTGCCCTAATGCCTTAAGTCTGCGTTTAAAATAGGAATAAGATATCTCGAAAGACTTACTTCGTCCCCATTTAAATAAGTATATCTCTCTTATTACTCATTTTTTTGAAAAAAAAAAGATACACTTAGTTTTTAATGTGTTATAAGGTCTAAAAATGTCGGGAGATGATTTAAGACCAGCCTGATATAAACCACTGAAAATAGTAACAAATAAGTACTGAGATGAGATTTACATTGGGTGTAACTTGAAGGGCAACTTCAAAAGTAAATAAATGGAAGTGGTTAAACTCGATTGCCAGAATTATTTTATGCAAATAGAATATTTTTTGAATTCCTACTGACTTACCACAATAATACGAAAAAAACATTTTTAGAACCGCTGACTCCAACGATAGCTCGGCTGGTTCCGTTTACAAGTGCTTACATAAATCTCTGCATGTAAAGATATGCAGTTAACAAACAGTTTTTGTAAACGATTTATATGTTTATTCGTATTTGCACAACTCATATACCTCAAATTATTTTTTCACGAAATGAAAATAGTTAAAAGCAAGAACGCAGAAAAGTAACTGACCACTTTTGTTCACTAATAACTTTGTTTTTCCATTATGAAAACTAAAACAGAACTAACCTAAAATTGAATATGCAATTTTTATGTCTACTGCGAAAGACGGGACAAAAAAAGTGGACGATCCTGCGTGCTATATGTGGCCACAACTATTCACTTGTTTGGTAGGTGACGATTCCAGCAGTTCTCAGTAAGTTTGGACAATTTTGATTGTTAATTTTAAGCAATATGCCGCTTCTCTATACTATAAATAATTGGTGTGAGTGAACATATTCAATATTCAGTATTAGTTAAAACACTAGCAACATCAACTACTTTTCGTGACATAAAACAGTACTCTAATCACAAGTGTATCATCTTTGCTGGTTATATGCCCCTTTGTATAAAGAATACCAGATTTGACGTCTCTCTAATTAATTTTTTTCCGTTACACACGAGACATAACTGCCTGGAATCCATGCTCTTGAATATTTCATCGGGTAAGAATGTCACAAATTCGTTTCTCTACCCCGTCAGTATATCCAAAAATGCGGTTGGTTATTGTTATACTAGCTTTTACATCTCGTATTTATGTCGGGCGATACGGGACCCTAGAGTGCTGTAAAAATTGAATATTCTATGTGCTCTTTTAGCCACATTTCTGGCACAACTTAAGTTATGTTTATATAAGTTTCGCGTTCTCCCTTTACTATATTTCACGGGGTCTTTTAAAAATAGGCGATACATATTTCATGTTGGCCCAATGTGCTGGAGTGGTTTCACAGGTATCCTTAAGAGTCCATTTCAGTTTTTCCTACGAATGAAATATCTATAAATTTATAGATGAAATGAAAAATGAAAAAATGAAATGAGTGATTCTTATAAAGTAGGACTTACAACATAGAGTTTAGCAGATTCAGATATTTGATTAGTGAACAGTCCTGTGCCAACTTGCAAGAGTGACAGTTCGTTTAGAAAATAACGTACATTGTACGGTTTGAACTCAAACGAGTTGCCTTAATTTTAGCAAACGATAGAATACATTAAAATAAACAAACAAACCTTATTAGTCCGGTCAAAATAGACATTTCAAATAACGAAAATTCCGACAGAGCTAAATTTTGGTGGAGACCTTGGTTACACCATTAGAAAGAAAGTGTCAAAAGTCCCCATCGATCCCATGTGTGCTAAAAAAAGTTATTCGAGGTCAAAGGTCAAAATTTGAGGTTTTTTGGATTTTTTTCGAAATCGGTAAGTTTTATCAAAAAAATAGTTCTGATAAAAATATATATATAGATATATATATAGATCTTAAAATTATCTACAAAAATGGTCCTTATACTTTTTTTCTAAGAATCACCATTCCTGAGATATCGCGATTCTAATAGTTGAAGGAGTCACGTTCTACAATCTACATGATATGCACACATTTCCACACCACCTGTAAGGTAGTGTACTTTGGCGCGTTTTTTTTAACGTGGTTTTCCCTTTAGGCTTACTCCACGAACTGTTATGACGGAATTTTCAGACACAATACTCTTTTAACTGCATGATGATTATTGATATTGATATTGGTTATTGACTTAAACTGTACTTCATACTCTTCAAAGTAGACTTCAACAGTCATGTCTTTTTCTTGTTGGATGTTCATAAATTGTTCAAATGAAGATGAATCAGCTGTCTCTTCATCGAAATCACATGAATCTATTCAATTGGACATTTGAGCAAGACTGGCATTGGCAATTAGTACACGCTGGAGAACACAGTAACCCTACTCTTCTACATCCACATTTAGCACTACAACCTTTTTTGCAATTGCAAAAAATAGTGTTTAGGAGTTTTTCCGGAGCAGGTGGGAGTAAAGTTTGAATCGGTTCCAAAGTATTATCTGTTAATTTCCAACCCCAGTCTTCTGGATTCAGTTGATTGCCTAGCCATGTCTGAACTTGATAGTATACTCGATACAAGTGTTGATTAGCAGAAACCAATGTTGGAGGAAGACAAGATAGTTGTACTTGTTTCTTGTTTCGTGTATTTTTTACAAAAGTTTTTACAATACATGTTATTCAAGGCCATGCGGGTAGAGGGGATTGACTAAGGGGCTGAGTTTCTTTTGAGTGTATATTCTCAAAATAGTATAGTTTGTACATATAAGGGACACAAATAGGCACAGGGTGTTCGGAAAAGAATATTAGATGGTAAGGATTTAGCCACTTTTTTTCATATAAACGATTTACCAGAAAAAAGTTTTTGTTGTTCACAGTTACATTTTAATTTTTTAATTTTTTTAATTACTCCCTTATTAATTGACCAATTCTAAGGAAATTCGATGTAGATGGGTTATTATTAACGTAGAATAAATCGATTGCGCCAGTTTATAATGTAGAGTGGCCCCATTTTGATCTACAGCTTACAGGACGTTTTGTCATATTTTTTTATTGAGGCATAATTTTACAATTGTTTTACAATAATATTTAAATTACACAAAAAGGGTATGCTTGTTATTTTTTAGAAAAATGCTCAATTTAGAAGATATTTTAGAAAAATGGCAATAGTGTTTCTTAGCAAAAGTTCTTTGCAACATCGATATCCATACATCGACGAACAAAAAAGGAAAAGTGCATTCTTTCGGATTTTATTCACTGTAGTAAACATAAAAAGTAGAAAATAGTAATACAATAGTACGTTCGAAAATTGTTGAATGAAACATTTTAATAGTAAATTAGTGATTATTATGAATTAAAATTTAACATAACTATAAAACAAAACAATAACGTGAGGCTCGTAACAGTTTTACGTATCTTTCATTTATCTCAACAAATTTTCTTAAACGAATAATAAAGTTTTGTACAACTGGAAACGATCAATAATTGTTTCTAATTTATTGATCTCCATCTTGAACCTATCAAAGTTCTTTACTAGTATTAGGAACATTGCCACCGCCATAAACTAACTGTTTTGTGTCCCCAAACGTGAGAGTTCAGAGGATCTAAATCTGGACAGTATGGGGGCTACGAAGAATCACTTCACCGACCACGTTGAGGAAAATCCTGATTGTGATTTGTTTTAAAACGGCTGTTCCTAGCAAAATTTTAAAAGTCAACATTTTTATTTCCCTTTAAAACTTGAACTCGGAAACTAAGTCCCTTAGAACAAATGTTCATACCAACTTTTTTTCTTAGATTTTTAAAAGATCACAACTTTAATTGATTATTTCAATGCACTAACACATATTTTTATTAGGGCGAACTGACTGGGTTTGGATCGTGGAGGATCGAACCAGAAGATTTTACGACAAAACTTTGTATGTATGACCTGCTATACGTTTCAACTTGCGGTTAAAACTGTGTAATGTATGGGACCTATTAAAGTAATACTAATTAAAATTAAACACAATACTGTAGAAATATACCACAGTGGTCACATCGTTTATTAACTGTTACATTTCAAAGGAATTGAATTCGAAAGGTTAGTTCCACAGGTCCGTACTTCAATCCTGATATGTCAATATCGTAAATTTACTAAGGAATATATCCTAGGGGAATAATTCCTTGAAAGTTAATAAATTCTTTATACGCGTAGCAAATGTTAGTTTTTTTCACATCGACTTCGTTTCTATTTAAAAAAAAACTCTAAGTTATTAGATTGTAAAAACATACCAACAGGAAAAAAAGAAATTTTATTAGACGGTAAAACAAAATTATCCCGATTCAATAGTCAGTGTTAATAATTATTTTTTAAAATATGTATTCAATTATTAACTCTCTATTTTAAAGCTTTTTTTATTTTTTATTTAGCTCATCACCTTTACAACGGAATAATAATGAATTTTTTCGGTAACAAAAAGTTAAAATTTTTAATGTTTCATTGAGCAGTACCCCACATATTAATTTCTGTATAAGTAGGTATCTGAAGTATTTCAGTACATCATTTATTAATTACACTCGTGTTGTGGTTGGATCAATTAAGTATTCAAACCAGTTCAATTCAGATTATTCAAGGAAAATTTTAATTTTACCTTATACGAAATAATTTTATTAATCAGCGAGAGGTAAAGAATGATAAAACGTGGGAACAGTGAATACATTCTGGGGGTTGAAAAGCAGGCACGGTCGATGATGAAAATCTTATTTATTGGAAAAAGGCCAGGTCGCTATTTTTATGTATCCGTTTCTGTAGATATTCCAAGTCACAATATTTCATCTTATCTGAATATAAAGAAATACTCATATCGAAATGCAAAAATTGGAAGAGGTTATTCTAAAACGTAATTATTAAAAAAAAAAATAAAGTTCCATGGTTATAGTATACTATAGTAGTATATATTACATCTCCTTAGTATTTGCTAAGAAGCCATTAGAATCCCTACACTGATAAAAAGTGTGGAAATGCACATAGGATTTTTACATATTTGTAATGGTTTTTATACAAGAAATATGTTAATAAATTGAACATACGTTGTCTAGAATTACAAGTTTTAGTGTAGACTTTCCTTTTGCGATGTATTCTTACCTTTTAGTTGTCCTTTTTTACATTTTAAAATGTATTATTCCTAATCCTTTATGTGTTTTTGCAGGCATGTTTACATTCATTTCTGGCGTAATAATACAGCCTATCTACTACCTAAATATAATGTTATATACGAGGTGTTAATGAACTTATGTCAAATATTTTTGTCACATGACCGTTATGTCAAAATGAGGTAAATACACAGATTTGTGTTGAGTGAAATGTACTTTTAAAATCTAACTTACCCCAATATTGCAAGGAGCCACCTTTTGAGAACTGCTGATTTTCATAGGAGATGTTCGATGTATCCACCATTTGCTTGCACACAAGCTTCAGCGCGACGTATCCAATTCGCTGGCACGCGTTGCAACATTGCCACGTCCTCTCGAATCGTATTATAAGCTTGGGCAATACGATGTCGCAGTTGGTAGATGTCACGAACTTCCGTGGAATACTTTTCACATATCACCACAAAAAGATAGATTAGATAAGCACATATTGTTTATTTAATTAGTCCTCACAGTTAAAGAAGTCTTAAATTAATACATTTAGCTTTTTTTACAGAATTACCACCGAAATTGCCGACAGCGAAAAACGGCGAATCATTTCTACATTTCTGAGGAGGACCATTATTGCATGAGGAGCGGTTCCACTTGTAAAGAACCTATAGAGTCTAAAGGCTCTGATAGGGGGTCCTCTCCCACAGAGCCTATCTCGAGAACAACAAGGGCAGTTCAAAACCATCGTACTTTAAATATCTCAAGTAATTATTGCAATAATATTTTTCCTTAAGCAAATACATGTAAAAGTATCAAAGGGAACCCATCTATTCCCAATTTAAGAAATATGTGTACAAAGGTTTATAACGGTATTTTTAAGGGAACTTTTCGTATTTTCAAAGTATTCTGGGAAGTAAAAACATTGTATCCCCTTTTAATTTACATTACTATAGAAGCTTTTTCTTTGATCCTATAAAAAAAACTGTTTAAATAAAAAAAATCAGTCAACGCTTTTTCCTCAACATTTCGCATGTCTTTCATTACTTTGTCCTTCTGTTTTTGGTGGTCGACATATACCCGGTTGTTAACAAGCTGTTAGCTAGAACATGAATATTTTCTTATAATAATTTCAATTTAATAATGGCTGCTGCAATAAATTCAAAGCCGACTGTTTCTAGTTTCTGACGTCGACTGCGTAACGTTTTTATGATGCACTACAATTTTATAAACGAACAGTTCGGGAAATTCTGTTCAATCGATCGTCATCATACAGTTATAATAGGTGCTAAACTACGTCGTTATCAAAACAGAGGTCATACCTATTTCGTTTGAAAACTTCGACGTGTCGAAACCGTGTTTTATTAAAATAACAAAGCACCGCTCACTAACAGAGTTTCAAAGGCATTATAAAACTAATATTCACACACGAACAAAAAAAATGTATTAAAATAAATAAATGTTCCATGAAAAAAGTATATGTTTCATCCGTCAGGTTTTCAGAAACGATAAAGTCTTTGTGCGGACAATTAAATATGTATGCAGTAGTAATCTACATTATAAGCAGCAATATCCATTGTAGTAGCAGAAATAGTCTAAATCTGTAGTAAAGCCATGTGCCGCTCTATGCTCACAGTACACAATGCTACTGATTGCCATAAAAAACACGTGCCATACATTTGACCTAGCAAAGCGTCAAACTCACTCATACACGCACAAACAACAATAAAATGCTCCACCTCAGTAAAAAACCTGGACTGTTTAACCTGCACGCCAGGCTGAAAGGGCAGGCATTAGGGTGCCGCTAGATACGTATCGAATAAATTGATCGATGCGAAGCTTCAAATAAGATGCAGATGTACAACTGTTAATTATTTTTTACAATCGCTTTCCATATGAGTAAGAAATTATTATTTTATTACATTTTGCTGGTAGTTTTATTATGTAACATACTCATAAGGGTGACCAAAAAAAAACGAATATTTTTCTTCGTGTCTCTTGTGAAAATATTTTAGTTTATCATGTTTTAAGAGCCCCCTCAAAAAATCAGCTCAAAAAAAATTTTTTAGAGGTCGTTCAAGATTTTTAAAAATTTTTAAAATCGTCAAAAGTTGAATTTTTTTAATTTTTTTTATTTCGTTATTCTATCACTTTCTAGGTTGAAAAAAATCTCGATTCTGAAAATTTCAAATCGATATTTTAATTTCTAAAGGTCACTCATAATTATTTTAACTTTCAAAGTAGTGTATGTACCTATGTTTTCGAGCGCCCTCTAAAAATAAATATTAACGAACTAATAATTTTTATTAAATTTGTTGAACAAAAGAATAGAAATAAATCACGAGACACTTAAATTTTAAAAAATTAAAAAATTATAAATATTTGATACTCACAGTGCGGTACCTAGTAAATTTGCCTCGAGAAATTTTTAAGTGTCTCGTGATTTTCTATTTTTTTTCTATTCTTTTGTTTATCAAATTCAATAAAAAAAATTATTAGTTCGTTAATCTTTATTTTTAGAGGTCGCTCGAAAACATTTTAAACTTTTTAGAAATTAAAATATCGATTTGAAATTTTCAGAATCGAGATTTTTTTTCAACCTAGAAAATGATAAAATAACGAGAAAAAAATGAAAAAAGAAAAAAATTCAATTTTTAACGATTTTGGAAATTTTTAAAAATCTTGAGCGACCTCTACAAAAATTTTTTTGAGCTCATTTTTTGAGGGGATTCTTAAAACATGATAAACTAACATATTTTCACAAGAGAAGAAAAAAAATATTCGTTTTTTTGGGCCACTCTAATACTCATACAGGATGTTTCTTAAGTAGAAGTCAAAAATCCAGGGGCGTATTCTGTGGTCAAAAATAAGGATTTTTTTGTTATATAAATGTGGGCTCTTAGGACAGCCATTGTCCAGCTACAGCGTGTCAAAAATTTTAAAAAAATCCAAAATTTGATTGAATAAAATTACATAAAAGACAACCTGGCCTACAGCCAGCCCTGCACCACATTGCAGCCGCCCTAACATTTCCGATCTCTAGTTATCAGAACCATAAACCCACACTGTAATATTGTACCGGTACAACTGCAATGCTACAACTCTCTTTTAAGTTTAAATCAACCCTTCGTCAGTATTTAATTTACTCCCTTATTTTGCCCACATTTCATGCCTCTTCAAAGTCACTTTAGGCCTTCCCATTTTCCGGCCGCCCTGAGGATTCAATCGAATTTGCAGTGGCCTCCTTTGATCTGCCAAATGTGTGGCCTAGTCACTTTGGCAGGGTTTATTTGTTCTCTTTTGCGATGTGATTTGGACCGAATACGCATTGGTAATGGTTAAAGACCTATTTAATATCAGGGGGTCCGTAGACAATTTTATGTTCATGAATTTAGGAACGCGTACTGTACAACAAATTATTTTTCCGTTTCCTGGGGCGCCATGTAGGTGTAATAATTGTTTTTTTTAAAGCACTGCGAAACGTGAATATATGCAATTAATTTATTTTAATGCTTTTCTTTGAAATTCTGAGCAACAAAACATGAATTCCTGAAGAATGCATCATTCACGGTTTGCCATTGACATTCATATTTAATTTATTATTACAAGGACGACGGTGAGAAAGAAGGAAATTGAAAAAATTGCCGGTTTAGTAACGCGGAGGAAGTTTATTATGAATTTTAGGATGTGGTTGAGACTTGGCTGCTTTTATACCGTATACTATTAATCAGACTTTTGTGTTGTTACATTGTAAAATTTACGAATAGGAGTCATACTTTTTTTATTCAACCGGTACAAATTTTGGATGTTACATAATTTTTTAATGAAATGTTTAGTGACATTTACTAGGGACGGTGTAAAATTATTAAACTATTACAAATATGAAATTTATCACATATTTTTCAGAAAACGATATACAGGGTGTCCGGGGAATAAACCAACCAACGAAGACGGCAAATTCTAGGGATGATTTTGTATCGATTTGACACGTTTGAACCGTTTTATCCAAAAAAGCTTCCTAAGGGAGGTGGGGCTCCTTGAAAATGGCCCTTTGACACTATTTTTTTTTATTGTTCAAATCGCTCGTATTCTTTGGAGTCTTTGCTATAAAGTTTTTATCTGGGACGTTCGTCATATGTTTTTCGAAAAAAGCCTAATTTTCGAGTAAAACTTAAAAACGATCTAAAAACATCGGGCCTCAACCCACTGGATTTCTTATTACAACAAATTAATACACCTGCTTAGGTGTTAACTGGTTGCTTACCAGTTAGAAGAAAAAATAAATAATGATTTTCATCAGATTCAAGCAACAATAAATTTCAAACAAGTTACATTTTCGTTATTAAAAAAATTGTCGCGTCTGTGTCAAAATTCTTATTTTATGTCTGATGAACTAGATGTCCATCTCCTCTTGTTTTCGAGATACAGAGCCACAAAATAAAATTTTTTAAATAGAATTTTTATTTACGAAAATTTCCAAACGGCGTAAAATATTTTTATGAAATTTGGTTTTCCGGGGTTTTTAAGGATGCCAAAAGCGCTGGTCTAATTATTTTTTGGATATTTCATAGAGGGCGCTAGTTATGTTATGCTACATTCCTATTAAATTTTAAGTTCTAATTTTTTTAAGGTTAGGTCTTTTATCATTCGTGCTCCAATTTCTAATGTACAATTTTATTTTCCAAAAATAATGTACTTTTGTTAGAACTTCCTAATGTGGACGGTTTTCGAGAAAGAGGCTTTCAATTGAACTCCTACAGTATTACGGTGTATAAAATAAGTGACTTTTCTCAAAGTAGGCTTCTGTCAAAACTTATTGATGAATGTCTCATAAACAACGCATACATTCTCAGTAATATTTTAAACTCTAATTAACTTTATATCCAAATTTTAGTGATTGTTAGTGACTGTAGTTAGTAATGACTAATTACAGTCACTAAAATTTTGATATAAAGTTAATTCGAGTTTAAAATATTACTGAGAATGTATGCGTTGTTTATGAGACGTCCATCAATAAGTTTTGACATGAGCCTACTTTGAGAAAAGTCACTTATTTTCTTCACCGTAAGAGTTCAATTAAAAGCCTTTTTTCTCAAAAACCGTCCACATTAGGAAGTTCTAACAAGAGTACATTATTTTTAGAAAATACAGTTGTACATTAGAAATTGGAGCCCGAATGGTAAAAAACCTAACCTTAAAAAAATTAGAACTTAAAATGTAATACAAATGTAGCATATCTAGCGCCCTCTATGAAATATACAAAAAATAATTAGACCAGCGTATTTGGTAAAAATCCCGTAATACCAAATTTCATAAAAATATTTCGCACCGTTTGGAAATTTTCGTAAAAATTCTATTTAAATATTTTTGTTTTGTCGCTCTGTATCTCGAAAACAAGAGGAGATAGATATTAGTTCATAAGACAAAAAATTCTTATTTTTTGTCGTACTATCACCCCCTGAATTTACGGAAACACCCTGTATATATTTTTATTATCTTCAACTTTTTGGTATTTTTGATATCAAATTCGAAAACCTAAGAGTATTCTAGAATAACAAGGGACTTTTGTCTTGAGTGACTAGGACTATATAGTGTACCGTATACAAAAAAAATGTGTTCGAAATGTTCGTGTTTTTTTTGCAAGATAACTACAAAAAATATAAATTCTTTTCTACCATTTAGTATCTAGTTGGCTTCGGAAAACAGATAAAGTAAAATTCTATAAAAAAATTGGAATTTTGAATGAAATAATATCAAAAACTGGCAAAAACAAAACCAAAAAAAGTTTAATCTATAAAAGATTATCTACGCCATTACTATCAAAGTGATTCGTTTCTATGATTGTGAAATCCTTGTGAAAAATCCTCTATTGTTCGTAAACTCACTACAAGCCTGTTGTACTCGTGATCACGTGTTTGTAGTGGCTGAAAATAGACTAATGATTTTAGGTATACCCAGACACAAAAATCGCAAAGATTTAAATATGGAGACCTTGCTGGCCAAGCAACTGGACTTGACCCCCTCTTCCGATTAATTGCTGTCCGTAAGTAGCATTTAAAAATTCAATAACAGATGTCCTGAAATGAGCCAGACAATCGTCATGTAGAAACCATAAGTTCTGTTGAATATCCAGAGGTATGTCATCTAATAAATTTGGCAAAATGTTCTCCAAAAAATATAGATAATCTTCCCTATTTAGGTGATTCGACAGTTGCACGGGTCCTAGTAGATTATATCCAAAAGAGAAAAGCAGTTTGATTGAAAACTAATTTATAAATCTGACATTCACACAACCACCATATGCAACAATTTGGAAATTCTAGTAAAAGCGCTATATCATAATTATACCTTGACAATAACGCAGGACATTTTGAACATTAGTTGTGACTTAATTTAGTAAAATAAATGCAAACCTGCAGAGAAAATAACTAATCTAATCAGTAATGGGTAATAAAAATTTAAAATAAGTATGATGTTTCAAAAACTAAAGGGTTTTCGAAGAAACATATTGTTGATTTTGATGAAATTAACTATGTTGTTAAAGTTTTTGCTCTTATTTCTCTCTGCTATACCTGTAATTTTACTGTAAATTTATATTTTATAATTTAAATATATCAATGTAAGTATTTTATAGAACTCCTTGAAATATGCATCCGATTCTCGGCACATAAATGTTATCAATGATACCAAACCAATTCATTGAACGTGAAGGAAACAACATTCCGTACCAAAACATTGACATTCCGCAGATTGAATATTAATGATTTACTTCTGAAGCGAAGTACGTATTCAAATTGAGATCACGAAAACTGTAAATATGACGAAAACTGAAAATGATATCTTGTTATAGTTGCATACCTACGTGTTTTTATTCTCTAAGGTTGTATGGGGTATTTTATAATTAATTAGTGGTAGTTTATCGTAATTAAATTATTACGATATTACGAAACTTACCCTAGGTCAAAAGTTGGTACTAAGATAGATACAGGATGTTATATGAAATATTTTTCTTAAAAAAAAAACTGCAATTGTTGGGACATCGATTTAAAATTTGGTATCGGAGGGCGTTTGAAGGTGTCAAATTTAAATATCATATAATTTTTGAGCTACAGGGGGCGCCACATATAGTATCTTTGCTGTAGAAAAACCGAAGATTAAACATACATTCTTAAAAACTTTGTGGAAACTCATATCTCACCGATTTCGAGATGCTTTCATTAAAAAATTATAATTTTTATCAAATAAGCCTTGAAATGGAAAGTAAAGTAAATGTAAGTTATTTAATTTGAACACAAACGTTAAGGACGAAAAAAAATTAATAACGAAATAAAATCTGTCAGTTTATGTCAAGTTATTGTGGTCTGCAATTAATTTTCTATTAAAATGACCCCAACAACTTTTTTCTATTGTCGAATTCATGATTTAATATGTGCCAAAAACGAAAAGCAAGAGGATTCAGGTCGGAGAAATGTGGTGGCTAACGCCTACCTATTCAGCAATGCATATAGTGCAGATTTTATATAATTAATTTTGTATTCGGCCTTAACCTACTTGTTCAAATTAGATAAGTTGTATTTCTTTCGTCTCTCTCACAGTTTACTTGATAAAAATTGCATAATAAGACAAAAAGTAGTTTGTTTATTGAATTTTTTAAATACAAATATCTTGAATAAGGTAAAGAAGTTCAAGTGCCTAAGTATTCGGTAAAAAAAAGTAAATATACTATAATAGGATATCTCAAAAATGATCTAATGGCGCGGTTTCTTCTAAACATTGTAGATACTGGGATAATCCAAATTTTCGATTGGTAATAGTCAAAAATTTTAAAAAGTAAATGTTTGGTGTGGCATAATGTATCATAAAATAGTTGGTCCTTAGTTTTTGGAAGGAAATTTTAATCAAAATTCGTATTCGGAAATTCTCAATAATTTTATTTTGCCAGAAATAGATAGCGAAAGTTTAGAGTTCAGAAGAAAATTAATATTTCAACAAAATGGATGCCCTATACATTCCACAATTCTAGTGAGAAATGTGTCCAGCAACCACCAATACGCAATTCAGTTGGTATCTGGATTCGACCGTGTCGGAGTGATTTTTGCGTACCACTATTTCCTTTTCTTGGGGTGTTTTCCAGCGAGCGTGCGATAATTGGATTCGAAGGTGTCGTGTATCGACATTTTGAGCAAATGTTATAGTTTGTTTTGTACTTGTGCATTTAAAAATTACTGAATTTTCCTTTTTGGTAAGTACCTAAATTATTTTTGGGTACTTTAATTACATATTTTTCAAATGCGTAATTTGATTAAATGTTCCTGTTTTAAGAGATTCATAATTACTAAAATTCGAACTAAAATTTAAGCACAACACTTTCTTCGTACTACAAAAAAAAAAAAATTTATTTTTTAAAAACTGGAAAACAATTATCTTGTAATTTACTAAATGTTTCAAAAATAATAGCTGTTTACATTTTTTCCGTAGGACAAGTCTGCCGCGTATACACGTAGCGTGCATCAGCAGGTTAAGCGCTGTTGTCACGTTATGATGAAACTCCTCAATAATAATACTCGCTGTATTTCGAAAACTGTTAATCTTACGCCCCTGTAATGCATAACTTATTCGTTCATTTATTATTACTCTATCTCATGCTGAAGTAGTGGCAGTCAAACTTCTTACACCCTGTATAATTTCTTTTTTGTAATGCTTGTATATCTATTACTTTTTTATTTTCATTAATAAAAGTCATATGCCTCAATAAAGAAATGAAACATTAAGGAAATTCGTTGTCTTAAATCCCCATTTGACAAAAAATCTCACTATCCTGTTAACTTTATTAAAAATTGTTACAGAAATTTGTTCGGAACTGTATTCAATTTAAGATGGATTTGGGACTTGCCACTTACTTCTCTCCTTTCCGATCTTCATCAGCCAGTACTGTGCATCATTTTTCTTCTTTCAAATAAACCAAATTATTACAATTCCAGTTACTGCCAAACGACATCATTAGCGAATACACCGTTCAAACGAGTACTTCCTTGCCTCAACCGTCACCAAAACAGTTATGAAGACAGATCTCAACGCCTGTCAATTACCAACCGACCATTGTCGGCGCCTGGGCCACAAACAAAGCTGCCGTCCTCTTCATTACATAACTCCTATTATTTATTTATCTTATAGGTGGTTACCGCAAAGTTTGTTGTACTTGTGCATCTAGGTAGGCCTGCGTGAGACAGCGAGAGAGAGGGAGAGCGGCGCTTTTCTTTTATTCGGCTGCACTGCCATGGCATACCGGGATTTCACGTTGACTCAACTCAACACACAGTCGGTAGGAAGGCCGGTCGTCGCACGAAATTGGAAAGTGCAGCAGCGAGCTGTCGATCGACTCGACTCAATTCGAAACATCGCGGTCTCTTAACGCACCAACATCGATTTAACAAACCCGACTGCCGTTGTATTTTTGTGTATCCAATGTGCGATTGAGATGTGACATTAGGGACATAGGTATTCAAGTGTGCGCGAGATATTTGGTTCCGCGGTGTTTGTGGGAGATTTGCAAGACTCGAAGTGCGATGCCATAAACTTTTTTAACTGCCAGAAGACTATTGTATAACACATTAACGATACATACAGGTGAATATATCTAATATTTAGTTTTAATGTTTGTAATGCATGCATTATTACAGATGTGGGCGCATTGGGCATGTTAAATAATTTGCCGCCCCTACTACCGCACATATTTCCGTCTTCTTGGCTAATTTTCGTGATCAGAATGAGGGGTAGATATTATCTTTTTTATTTATTATTGTTTTGCTCTATTTACAGTTATTTGTTCTTCAAACTAAATACAATTAAAATAGATTTACTTTTGAGTAGATACAAGAGCTTATGCTATTTAATTTTATCTCGTTTTAATTGAAGTTTATTATTTCTTTTACGTTTAGTTTCACTTTCAAAACTTTCATAGAAAGCATTTCTCTTAGATTTACGGGTTAGGGAATAAAAGTAACTATAAAATAATAAAACTTTTATAGATAAAGAGACAGATATTTTTATCTCTCCATAGTAGGTACCCATCTTGGGTTAATTACATTTTTTTCGCAGTTTGTTCAAGTATTTTGCCAACTGTGAGAAAAATTTCTAAAAATTTAATAAATCCTTAAGCAAAAAGGATCAGTCAAACGTTGTTTTTGTTAAATCATTTTTGCCTAATCAAAAATTTATCACTGAGGAAAAAGACAAATATAAAATCAATCTGCATTTCAAGTAAGTCTCAGTTGAAATTTCGTTTATTATCAGCTTCCACTGCTAGATATTACGAGTATTTTTCTTTCAATGTTTTGCATGCGAATTATTTGGTGCGAGATTTTTGGTTTCATAAAGAATACTCCTTTTACTTGATTGAGTATTTCTACCGCACTAGAAAGCAAAATTTTTAAGTACCTAAATAACCCTTTGTGGCATGACAAACTCTTACTCTTAAAAACTGTTCACATCAGTATATCAAAGATCAACCACTAGACCACAGTGTGATTTGTTTGAAAAAGAAACATATGTTTAAAAGTAAGCGGCAATACGCGTTGTAATGCCAGAAATAAGCTAAAGTGTTCGAGCCGTGTCCCACTCCATGTTCACAATACACAATGCTACTGACTACCATAAAAACACGTGCCACATACTCGACCAAGCGTCAAACTTACTCACACACGCACAAACGACAATAAAAATGCACTGCCAATGCCTCTCAGCAAAAGAACTGGGATTGTTCACGCTAGGCAGACAGGGCCGGCATTAGGGTGCCGCTAGATACGTATCGAATAAATTGATCGGTGCGAAGTAGTTGATGCTTCATGATTACATTTTTTCCCAATCTGTGTTTTTCTTTGTTATTATTGCAGGAGTGAATTTTAAGGATATATCCTGGTATTTTACGGCATAAAACAATTGCTATTATTATCCTCTTAAACATTATTTAACATTTAATAGTTTATTACTGCTACCGTTTTCCTTTGTTATTATTGTTGGAGAAGTGAATTTTACGTATATATCCTGGCATAAAAAATTACTTTGCGTTAAAATTATGAATAATATGGTAATTTTTCATTTGCATTCACCAAATATTGTGAGTCATAACAATTTTTATATACTTAGGCAAGAAGATAAATAGACAAATTGGTATTGCAACCTTTCACTTTTTAGTCAGACATTTTTTAAACAGGTCCAACTTACTTCCTGTATTTTATATTTAATTATCTGCGAAAATAAGATCCTTGTGGTATTCATCTGTACTTAAATAGATTAGATGTTACTGACATTGGGTAATGTCGTCGAATAACGGAAAGTTTAAAAGAATCGCACAAAAAATGTAATATTTTCTCAATATCAATTCTTTCAAAGGACATTTACTTTAAAGCAGTATTTCCTTAAGCGTAACTAACATCACATGAATGTGGGTGAATTACAAGTTATTAGCACGGAATTAGATAACACGAAACAATGAAGCTATAAAAATTTAATTTGCAATTTTCATAATGAAGAACAGATCGTATTGCGCAAAGTGAATATCCAAATTGCAGAACAAGTGAAACCCATTGTTGTGAAAATACACGTCCATAACCTAATAACTGCATGTATATACATTACAATCATACCTACAATCACCTGATAACTATTATTATTATTGTTATGACAAATTTTAAATGTTTACACATTCTGATAGATTTCAAATTCTAACGACCTGTTCATTTGCTAATATAAATGTACGTACGAGGTAGGTTCAGAAGGTATGTTCAGAAAATAATCGAACTTTTTGGATTACCTACGCGCTAATGGAGATATTCAGTGACATAGGTTGGCAATGCGTTGCCCATAACCTCCTATGTAACCACATGTTCCTGAATTGTTGATATCTCATTTAGTTTTCGTGATATTGTTATTTGAATGCAACATGTTTAAGTGTAGCAATGATTTTTGAAATATGCTATTTTCTAGAACAACGATACAACGTAAAATTTCAGTCAGTTCACGTCAGTTTCAATCCAATGTTAAAGTAATGCTCACCAGACCTGGCCCCTTATTTTCTGAGCAGACCTCATACAAATGATAATCCTCAACTAAAGACAATTTTAACAATAGATACAAAACAACAAGACCCTCATGCATTGCGATTATGGTAATAGTTGTTTCAACAGTTTTCTATAGTAAAATGTTAGTCAGTTTGTGAAAGAAGTTCGAGATTGTTTGCAACAATGCAAGAGAAACACGATAGCAAACTGGTAATGGATATAATTCTCGAAGATAGGATGCATCATAATTACTTGCTTCAATCGTTACTGGACGGTGAAAGGAAACTAAAACCGATATGAAAAAAAAATTAAAGAAACAGGCGAATTATTACAGTACATTTCCCAAGAATTATTAGAAGGTCCAGAGAGAAGTGGAACATGAAAGGTAGATACCCCACGATTGTAATCGCTGACGACTGCAGTTTTGAGCGCTTGCATTTTTTCTTTAGCATTCCCATGATGCTGTTTCATAACGTAAGTAGGCCATCTAACTATTTCCGTAATATTTTTGTGTCATAACGAGATACATGTTTATCATCTAATATAAAGCCTCACGTCTCACGCGTCATCGCCTAGTGACGTCACTATAAGTGGTTTTGTCTGTCTAACTGTACAAGCGTAAGTCGGCGCGCGCATTTTGTTAAATATTTTAATAATTTCGTCAAATGCCTGTTACAAAATTAATTGTGATTGATTGTACATCACTATTTTAAATATTTTTATTAGAATTGTCGTGTGTGATACTTTTTTAAATTTAATTATATGCGAAGGACTTATATTCGTGTTTTTCAAGACATGAAGCTTTGTACTAGGTCATCGTGACAACTTTTTAAAGTGCGCAAAACAAAGTGATTCGTTTTTGTACTATATTTTATATTTGCCTGCTTTTTTCACTATTTTCGTAAAAATAAGACAGATTTAAACCACTTACTAATTTTAAAAATTTTTCACATTTGGCAAAATACCCAAAAATAAAGAAAAACATTTTTTTATTTAATTTCGCCCGGTTTCCCACACTAGTCATGCTTCATAGTTCCTAGAAATGAGTGCACCGCTCTCTGCTAATAGGTACTGATTTGTTAATACTGAATTTATATCGTTACAATCTATTACTCCATTGTATGACGCATTTGCCACTACTGATAAGACGTCACTGACGAAGCGTTGAGACTTTACGATCTAGGCTAAGCGGTAATGGGTAGGTACGCTCAAAATGTTACTTTGTGTAGAAGATTTCTGCCAACCGATGCTTTAACTTTGTATTACTTTACCTCGCAGTCTTCTCATTAAAAACGGCGTTATGAAAACGTGAGGGCTTAAAAGAAAAAGAGCCAATGTAGAAAGTAATAAGAAATACAATCAGCTCAAAAGATTTATGGAGCTTAAGCATTTACTGAGGCGAGCTGTTTAAAGCCTTTTGTAATGTGATGCCGTACTTGACATATGTCGTATGTTAATAATCCTCTTACGGCTGTCTCTCAAGTGAAAAGCGCTCGCAATGAAATATTTCCCAATATACCTGTCTGGTGTATGCAAATTGGTGGCGGGCAGAGGTGTTTTTAATCGGTCAACGCATGACGACAATGATAGTCAATAACCTCCTTCTGTGTGTGTGTGTGTATCGATAATGTTTTTTGATTATGTAACTTACGGCACTTGTTAAAAGTCGACCGACGGTCTTATCCAGGCCAGCGAAAAACTTTCTCTCGCCACAAAGTATACACCGGCGATGATCCTCCTTTTCCTAGCACTTGCAAAATCGAAGGATTATGATAACGCGCTAGCCTAGGGACGTCCATAAGAAATTGGAATAGTTATCTGATGGCCGCTTGGCAGTACAAAAATCCATCGGCTGATGTTATTTGAAGTCGTGGTGCTTAAAGGCATTCTTTTCCTTCATGAAAATATACACGGTCATTCCATAATAGTTTCTATTTAGAAAAAAATGGTATTGGAATTTTCTTGTGATTTTAAGGCAATAATAAAAAACTATTGACTGTTGCATTCCAAAGATATAAACCAAACTTCTTTTTTTTAATGAAACATCCTATATATTTGTTATTTTTTCGGTTCCTCTCTTTTTCCTAATTATAATGATACAATCTGTCAAAAAGGTAACCGGAATTTGTCAATAAAACCAATATATTCAATTAATCATCAACATTTATTTTGTCTCCGTCAAGATAGGGTCCATTTGAAACAGGACATTTTTTTCAACGAACAAACCAGTCGTCAAAGCACTTCCGGTGTGGATTCAACTCCTTCAGTGATTTTTGTTCTATGGCTTCTATCGACTTTAAACGTATTCCATGAAGTGGTAATTGGAGTTTGGGAAAGAGAAAAAAGTCAGGAGGGCCATATCCTAAAAATACGGTGGCAGCTCGATGACTGCTGGATATGTAGGATAAAAAACAGTTTTTTAACTGCAGAAAAATTATTTAGAAATTTGTCTCAAAAAACGGTATGAATCGGAGTCGAAATCTAGTTTGGGTCATCAACTTTAATTTTAATTTAATTAAAAGTTGATGAAAAGAAGCATAGGACGGAAAAGCCGAATCGTACTGGAAACAATTGGATTTTGTTTTCTTCAATGTCCGGAAGGTTTTCCAAAAAAAAAAAAACAAAAAGAAACTCGAAAAATTTTTTCCCAAATCCGTGCTCGGAAAGAAATTTGCAAAATTTTTTGTCGCGCTATTAGAATTACATTATAACTGTAGCTCCTAAAAAATTTCGACCGAATGATCTAAAAACTAGAATCTTAGAGCTTCAAAACGCTTTTTTTTTAATTCCCGTTACGACCATTTGTCACCTAAATACAGTATGTCAAAAATCACAGAAAAATTTCGGAAATTCTTTTGACCCTTTAATTTTTTGCATTAGTTGCTTTTGATCATGACCGCAACATCCAAAGGAAAGTAATTTTTTTAGCCAAATTTTTAAAAATTTTAAAATGACAGGTGCTAATAGGGGTATAGAATTACCTACCTATTTCCCTTCTACTAGAACTATTCGTGCATTTTTCTACAGTATAGACTTTAGACTATAATTTCTTTAATATATATATGTAATTTATTTTACATCTCGTGCCGTTTTTCATTTACTCTTAACGACGCGACATGTACTTTTTGCTCTAATTTGTGGTTGCTGTTATCGTAAAAGATCTTGTACCTGTACATTTGAAATGCCGAAGTTGGCTTTGAATTATTGGTAAAATGCATGTGGGCGATTATAATGCAAGTTGAATTGCTGGAACCGTGCATGTATAATCGATTTTTTTATGGAAACAGGAATTTATTGTCTGGTCTAGGAACTGGTGTTATGCAAAACTGGTGTAACATTTATACGTTTGTCATCCGAATTTAATTTATGCCGATACGATAAAATCTTATGTAAAGCAACATTTCCTCATGATAATTAATATTTTATGTATCTAGGTATATGGATGTATTATAAATATTAGTCATCGGAGGCTAATAAATCTAATATAATCTAATAAATTTGTATAAATCCGCAGTAATCATCATGTTTATTTTAATAATAGAAACCTAGTATCGTTTTTGCGATCAACTATTTTGGATTTAATTTAACCTAAACTAGCAACCCGCCCCGGCTTCGCACGGGCAAATATAAAATAGCCTATGTTACTCCGAGGAGATGTAGCTTTCGGTAAAATTGGTTGAGTAGTTTTTGAGTTAAATCGTAACAAACAAAAAATCAATCATCTTTTACCTAATGCGACCCTAATAATAATTTTAAAATAATTCACGATATATCTATATACCTAAAGACAACAAAAGAACTCAAAATTAAAAATTCAANCTTTCGGTAAAATTGGTTGAGTAGTTTTTGAGTTAAATCGTAACAAACAAAAAATCAATCATCTTTTACCTAATGCGACCCTAATAATAATTTTAAAATAATTCACGATATATCTATATACCTAAAGACAACAAAAGAACCCAAAACTAAAAATGCAAAACCTTTAAATTTAAAACAATATAGGTAACTACCACCAATGTCAAAACAAAACGAATTAAATTAAATTACCTATATTCATGACTATCAATTTTAATTAATAAGTAAGTAGTTAGGTATCTAACTACCTAAAGAATACAAACACGAAACAAAAATGCGACTATGAAGTTTTAAATGATTCACAATAAGAAAAAAACAACAAATTAAAACTCAATGAAATAAAAGTATGTTTGCAAGTATCTATGTATGTTCCGACTACCTAAAGACAACAAATACAAAACAAAAATGTGACCTTAAAATATCGAACGCAATTATAACTTTCCAACAACACCCAGAAAGAAAACACAGTCGTCACCTCTATTCGCTCCAAGTCAGTTTATTAAATGATCACTTGCTCGTTATCGTTCGGCTTATTAGCTAAACAGTAGCCAAGACGGTGCGGGGGGAGGGTCGGCGATCGCATCGAGCGAAGCGAGGCGCTTGAATTTTAATCTCGCGTCCCTAATTTTATTGCGATTACTCCTAAGATATTAATTTAAATTATATGGTGTAAAAGAGTAAAATAATCTTCATGAAATGCTCAAGCCAACTAACGTATTTAAAATGATAAGGATTAATACCGTATTTGTGTAAATAGCTTTTCAATTACCGCTTTATAATTGCCCATTTTTTAAAGTATTAAAATGGATATAGTATGTTATTCTTAAGAGATAGACGTATGCCATCGCGGACTTTTCTGTAGTACACAATTCCACCATACATTATTTTGTTGTATCTCAAAGGGTTTAGGCAGCGTTATCATTGACACCTCCAACAAATATCGTTAATGTATACGAAAACTTAACAAATTACATACTGAAACCTTCCTCGAGAACCACTCTATCCATTGGTGAAAACAGCATGAAAATCGGTGCAGTAGTTTTTGAGTTTATCGCGAACAGACAGAGCAGCGGAGGACTTTGTTTTATATGTAGTGATGATTGAATAATTTAAATTTCACCATATCTGTATTATCCAAAGAATCTCTATGTTCTATCTTTTGCAAAACAATTTCACAATTGGGCACTACTGACCTGAGGAAGTTTCTAATAATAAAATATTAACGCAAGAACTTTTAGAGCTGACTAATTAGTGCTTTCTAAAATTTTAACTCAAATAATGAATCAACCTTCCTTCATATCGTGATGGAATCATCCCACTTCGTAAAATATATATATCTATATCATAACTGAAGGCCTAAAATTTGATAAACGCCGAGTCCACTCCATTCCCGGCGTAGAATTAATTAAACCCTCTTGAAATTAATCGGAGCCGGGAATTTCGGAATAATTTGTTTTCCGAATCCCCGTAATTTCGATTCTTCTGGAGGAGCGACTGAATTATAATCCCCTCGCAATACGTTATTATCCCGTCTCTTGTTATCTCGCATGCTTATTTAGTGAGTGAAATTGTTCATTTACTCGAACAGGCAAATATTTTAGGGAGGTCACTCCCCCTAGGTTATCATTTCGTTCGGCGGGGCATATCGATTTATGTAAACTGGTTAACTTGCCGGAAAATAGACCGAAGCATCCGGTAAATACGATTTCGCTTGTCGAACTCTGTTTAACGGAGTTGAAAATTAAAAAAAAGGCTCGGACGCCAAAGCAAAAATAAGAACAGCAAAACAGTTAGTCCATGCGAAAATGCACGTGTTCAATAATGTGTTTATTTTAAAAGATCATCCACATTGACTCACAATCAGTCAGGTTAACTAAATGACAGTTACCACCACTAGTATCCAAAACACTTAATTTTTTAGCAGCTGAAAATGAAATTTCTATTTTGTTGTAACTAGTTTGTAACGTTAGCAACAAAGAAGGCTTTAATATAAATTTATAGATGCAGTACTATTGAAATCATGGAGTCTTTCGAGAAGAAGACTTTAGAGTTAGCAAATCTAAGATAAAGTATGGTTCAGATGTGGTCAGGACACATTTATGATTTGGTCTCACAGAAATAATAATATGAAGTTTAGGTACCGCATTAATTAGACACATCCAGATCCTTCTAGATGTTTTTGTCAAGAGGAAACTGAATTATCTGCGAGATTGCTATTTGAATACTCATCTCATCATTATCCAGATCAGAAACAAGGTACTATCACCACTTTGATGCATCGAGCAAGTGCCATCTGCGATCCAGAACACTTGAGCGAAGCTCTCGGAGGAATTGAAAATAGGAGTATTGAACAACTCATCAGAACAATATTTAAGAACAAGGAAAAGGAGAAGTGGGTATCTAACAACAACGTACCAGTTCTATATACGAGTACATACAAGGATGTACAGAGAAAACGGTTTATAATGCCTCAAGCCTTTCTCAAGAGAGCTGCAGGAACAATAAAGTCCAAGGCCCTGGATATGCAACGCCTTGTGTTCATCTAAAGAATAACAGCAGATAAAAATCAGTAGTTTCGAAGCACAGGGCAATCACGACATTCGATGAATCAAAATTCTAGCAAGAGAAACGAGATTTTGACCTACACTCTGCATACAGAGAAACAATAGAAACCCAGAAAAATTTATATAATTTCATCTAAACGAACAACACTATTTGGAATTTGGAAACGACTTATTATAAATCAATGACCAGAACGTTATAGGAGAGAACCAATATACCGGATAGGGGACTTAATATCTAGTACTGGTTTCTTCTGGGGAAGAGAGAAATATGGTGCCGAAAGATATACAGATTTGAACGAAATCAATCATTGGCAACTGCCACGAGCGAACTGTCACATATGCAGACGTGTTGTTTTTGGTACCCATTTTGGTTGTGAATAATTATATAGCCTTTCCGATATCAATTGAAGAATCCAGAGGTTGACAATATGTACCAGGTTCAGTCGCTGACGCAGCAACTCGGTATTGGAATATTTGAAAAACTTGTTCCCATATTTATTTAGCTATAATAAATACAGGTCTGGTCAAACTAAACGTGGAAGTGGTAGAAATGTATACGCCCAGTTGAAGAATGCGAACGCGGGCAACCGAAATACAAACACAGCTGCATTGGGCCACTGGGCAATAAATCTCAGCTGTTGACACGTGGTTGACAAATTGCCCAGCAGTGCAGTGCAGCAATGCAGAATTTGGTGTGATTCAGGTAATTTTAATTTATTATAGGCACCTTCTATTAATCATTCATATTACAATTGCGGAAGGGAGAAATAAGAGGGATATTTTCTTTACTAATATTATTACAACATGACATTTTGGAGACCTTTTGAAACGGAACAAAACGACATTTACCATCAATATAATAAAATTCTTTGAGAACATAAATAATTAAAATATGTTGGCCAAATGAACATATAATAGAAATTTTCTACACCTTATATACAAATTATTATAATTTTTTACTTTTAGCAGAAAACTTTTTTTATGAGTCATTAAATTTTATTGCCATGCGTTTTTTTTATATGTTCAACCGATTCCGGAAAGACTATACAAAACAAATTGAAATAAATGGCTTTTTGTAGAAGATCTTGGAAATTTTGAGATTTTATTATAATTTATTTAACACAGTTATGTGTATTGCAGATCAAAATAGAAAGTAAATATATTTAACAAAATTGTGGTAAAGTTAAATACAATTTTTTGGTAATACGTATCACAGATTGTATAGTCGTATTTTCTATATAAATTATAGTCAAGAGTGCTGTAATTATGCAATTATTTTACCGTGTGGATAACGCTAGTATTTTGAACAATTAATATTTTGGCAATTGAAACAGAAATGAAGATTTTATTTCAAGTCATTATTTCAAGTATTAAGAAGGATATTAGGGTAAGTATCATGAAAGCAACATAATTAAATAAGTCTTTGTATCTTAATGACAGAAAACTCTGTAGTGTTTAGGGCACGAAAAAAGAAAACACGACATCCTCAAAAATACTCTTAGAAACTAAAATGAAACAAACGCAGAAGAGTAAGCGAATAGCTCTAGACGAATGGAGATTGCTGTTTCTTCTTGAGCACCTTCGATAGAAGACAGCACACAAAATCAAGATGAAGATTTTATAACAAATAATAATATCTTTGACATCTGCTTTGTAAAGAGCAAATATACTGAGATGAGACGGTAGGAAATAACTACTCTGCTATCTACAAGCTCTGTCCAGCATTCAATTATACCTTTAATATCTATCAATTAGATCATTTGTCAGTAATATCAACAGACACAGACCACTCTCATGCTACATATATTTCTTAGATTATATCTCACCCACCTCAGATATGTGTCTTCTATGGAAGGAAGTTTTAAATCCACTGTTATACAAGATAGTTCTAGAGTCACATATTTATTATCCCAAAAGAAATAGATGGAGCAATCGTGACCTAGTAAATATTTTCTAAGAAGCAAGAAACAAAACTTTTCGATACTTTCAAAGGATACTGTTTGTCCGTACCAAAAAACCAAATACTGGGATACATAAGGGATAAATCACGAATGTAGGAGTGTTGTACATCAACGCACCTGATTCATACTTACAATTGCTGAGTTGCTGTTATTGAATACGTTTCCAAGAATGTATCCCCTTCTACAGGGTGTTAGAAGTTTGACTGCTTTAATTTTAACAGACGATAGAATACATTAAAATAAACAAAAAAAACCTTATATGACATGGGTCCTAAACTCAACCATTTTCGAGAAAAAAATATCAAAATCTCCAATTTGATGAATAAAAGTTCGATTAATTAAGGAATATTGACATAACTGCGCGCATAGAATCCATAAAATACAATGTTTATCACTTTTTTGAACTTCTTCATGCTCAATTCTGAAAAATAATTAGCGTTGTAATAAATTTAAAATTCATATCGAGCAATGTGACAACGGCGCGGCGGTTAACACCAGATACGAAGCTGTCCAGCAATACGCAATTCAGTTGGTATATGGTATTAGGCCGTGTCTGAGTGTTTTTTGCGTACCACTATTTCATTTTCTTCAGGTGTTTTCCAGCGAGTGTGCGAAAATTGGATTCGAAGGTGTCGTGCACACGTGGTATGCATCAGCTGTGTGGCGTTAGGTTAAGCGCTGTTGTCACGTTGTGATGAAACTCCCCAATATTACTATTTTGAAAACTGTTAATTTTACACACTTGTAATATACAACTTTTTTGTTCATTTATGATTACTCTATCTCATGCTGAAGTAATGGCAGTCAAATTTTTTACACCCTGTGTAGCGTCGCGCCCTATCACACATATTGATTATTATTTATTGCCATAAATGAAATCTGATCCCCTGCTCTAATGTCTTTTAATTAGACATATGAGACGTAATCAAATAAAGGGAGATCGTATCGATTAATTAACTATCTATCACTTCAACACTTATGTACAAAATCACTTAAAACATGAACTGAACTACAAACGTGCCCGAATGACAGTTAATCTAGTTGAGTGCAGGCAATTAAAAAAGTCCATTACTCGACACCTCATAAAAACTACTACGTTTCATTTCTATTTTTTTCAAATAACCACACAATTAATTACCTTTATCGCCACATTTCACAATAATACGTTACTCGCACAATAATAGCCAATTTGGTCTTTTTCAATTTAAATTTGAGTATTCCGCTATCCATTGTGGATTAAACCGAACTTGCTATTTAAATTTTCGTGTTTGTATTGTTCGGCTGAATAAAATATATGTGAATCATGTTATTTCCTGTTGCTCTTATCTGGAAGTCGGAGGCAAATTGCGTCACCGAAATACGGCGTGCCTACCTTTCAGGAGGCCTTTTAATAACAGCGCAACGGTAGATAAGCATTTTTTCGCAGCCGTCATAACAAAAGTTTATCATTTGGAATGTCTTCGTGACAATTCACGGGATTATTTCGCTATCTCTTTTTTGTTGAATGAAATTTCATCGACGTTTATCGTCTCTCTGACAATTCCGAATTTAATTTTGTAGATGTGTCGATATTTATCGATTGTAAAAATTGACTTATCGGGACCTGAACTTTATAAGTTCAAAATGCTGATAACCAATGAGTTACCATTGGCTTGTAGTATGAAATAACACCGTTTTGGTCTAGTGTTTATAGATATTGAATAAAATCGTGTTTAAAATACTTAAAATTATATATTTCCATTTCTCAATTATTATTTTTTACACAATATGCATAAATAAATGCCAAAAGTTGCAACAGAAACTTGGCAACAGCGCACGATATCCTAAGTTTATTATTAGTAAGTTGGCAGTCCTTCTCATGTATATAGGCATACATTATGCTATGTGATCACGCGCACAGCTGATTGCTTTAACCTATAAAATGAAGAACAAAGTTGGTAGAAAGGAAAATTTGAGACCAAAAGAAAGTATGAATGCTTGAGAATTAGAACAGAAAATAGCAAAGGCAGGAAAAAAGCTGTTCGAGAGAAGATTGTGGAGCCAGAACCTCCGCACACCGTTCGAGGGCATCAACTAATCGACATAGAGTGCATGGCACAAAACATGAACTGCTCTTTTTCAGCCAAAAATATTTTAAAAATTATACTGAAATTATTAAAATATTAATTTTAAAATGAAAAATTATATTAAAAATGTCATAATTTATCAAAATGCACAAGATTGTTACATGCGCTGTGATGCAAAGTATAAATATTTCATTGTTTATATGCTGCTGTATTTTTGACCCTTGTATTGAAAGTTTATCGTACTTTATACATAATTAAAAAAATATTTCAAATAACATTTTTCATTTGAAACTTTCCCATTTTATTATTCCAAATTGAATTACACAAATAAACACAAGTTGAACGTAATCCATTTCTATTTTGTTTATCGAAACGTTTATTTAAATTAAATTTAAACCAATAACGGCGGTGACATTTTTAACATTAAGGCGATGTTTCACATTGTATTAGCTATGTCCTGTCCAAATTTTGTTCGTGCAACTCTCGGTTTCGACATGTTTCCAGCCAAGAAAATTGAATAATTCCAAATATTTCGAATTTTCACCACCAAGAACGGCGGTAACAACATTTTTAACATTAAGACGATGTTTCGCATTGTATTAGCTATGTCTTGTCCAAATTTGGTTAACACAACTCTCTTGGTTTCGACAATTCAAAACCTGTGTATGTTTTTAGCCAAGAAAATTGAATAATTCCAAATATTTCGAATTTTCACCACCAAGAACGGCGGTGACAACATTTTTAACATTAAGGCGATGTTTCGCATTGTATTAGCTTTGTCCTGTCCAAATTAGGTTAACGGAACTCTCTCGGTTTCTACATGTTTCCAGCCAAGAAAATTTATTACAACAAATAAAGACAAGTTGAACGTAATCCATTTCTTATTTGTTTATCGAAACGTTTATTTAAATTTCCCGCCACCTATCCTCATTCATACTTTATTACGCTGTTGCCGTTTCTGCTTCACGTTTATTACTTAGTGGACGGTAAGTCAGAACTTTCAATGTTTGATAATTTATTTCTCTGTGAAATGTGCGGTAACCTACTTTCATCTTTCTCTAATCTATTAATTAATGATTCAGGTAAATATCTATATTTTTTCGTCTTACCATTTACATTTTTTCACCCGTAATTTGATTGTAAGGGCATCATAGCATTTCCCATAACAACCTATGTTATATATTCAAATCTTTGGCATTAATTAAAAACAAAAACAAATCGATAAATAATTCGAGAATAATTCACAGAATTTAATTTGACTGCATTTTTTCGTAGCAGTCGATCCTCATTAAACCAACTGTATGAAACTAACGAAAAGCAAAACTGCAATGAAAATAAATTTTGTAAAACCAATTGCTTTTACCTGACTTGCTACTTTAGTCATCATTTTATTTATTATTCGTTATTTGTTATTTTAAAGTCACACACACAAGAAGATAAGAACAGATAAATCATTTTCCATAAAGCAGATACTGTTGTCCAGTTAGGCGATTTGAGAATACAAAGGATCTTATTAAAAAGCCTAAACGTTGATGAATTATGTGTGGAGAAGGAGAAATACGAGCCTTCATAAATGAATACAAGCCACGTAATTTTGTTTTTAACAATAATTTTATTTCATTCGTGTTGGCAATTAAATTTTGGTAAAACTATTAAAAGTGTAAGATCAAGATTGCGTTAAAAATATTCTGTTTAACCGGCTGGTAATTTTTCAAGACAATTTATTCAACCAATCGGAGATCGCGTTATATCGAGCGCAGACGCAGCGGTTTGTTTCTGTTCATTGAAAAGGAATCGTTACTATCAATAATGCTGAGGTTGGGGCATTTTAGTTGACAGTGCCAATTGTGCAATGTTGGTTGCCTAGTCTTAACGATCACGTGACATGCTCTTTTATACAAGCTTTGAGTTGTGTGTATTATTAAAAAAAAAAGTTCTGTGATTTCTAAGCAACGTTTCCTGAGGTAAATTTGCAACAATCTGCCATTTTATCAAGACTTATTTATTATTAAAAACATATCTTTCTAAATACCTTGTATGTATTGTGTAATTGCGTTACGTTTTGGATAATGTACGAATAAATAAATAAACCGTTTCTCCTACAAAAAAAAAAAAGATTAAAAAAGCTAATACGATATTCATGGAAATCCCGATAAATTTACAGAACTTTCGTCCTATCTATATCATGATCCTGAGGAATTATGGTTATCCCCATTTTCTTTTCCGTTTCGATTATATGTCGTCTTAGAGGTTTATACAGATAGATTTAGGATGTACGATAGTTTGAAAAAACATTTTTCCAAGACACTTCGATATTTTTTCTACTGAAAGTAGTATTTCAATTTATACTGACTGTGCATTAATTAATTTTGATCTTTGATCATATTTTACCAAGAATATATCTGTTTTGTTGAAATATTTTCTTGTTTGGAATGAATTATCCCTAAATTCGTTAAAAATTGACATTTAAATTATAATCCAGATTTTTAGCACTTTACAGGTGTATAATTTATATTGTTCAGCTATATCACCTGAGGTGTTAACTCGTCATAATATGATTACCTATTTGCACATTACCAACATGTCAAATATCAAACCTCATTTATAATGCTTTGTGTTGTCAGAAAGCCAATGGAAAGCTAATCCAGGACGTATTAGGAATATACATCACAAATGATGAATGCATGATATAGATGTAATTGTTGTTAATTATAATTATTAAATATATATTTCGTTTATTATGAGTTCATTACACATAAAGGAGAAGAATTTTAGCTGAACATTTGTTTATTTTTTATAATAATGTAGTCCATTATATAAATAAACCTTGACGGAAGAAAAATCCAATTATATCAAGATGATATGATGATTGATATACATATTTGTTGATAAACGTATTCCTCAAGAAACATTCTTGCGGGCATACGAGGTCTGTCCAGAAAATAACTGAACTTTTTGAACTACGCGCTAATAGAAATATTTAGTGATAATCGGTTGGCAGCATTGCGTTGCACATAACCTGCTCTGTAACCACATATTCTTGGATTGTTGATATCGCATTTAGTTTTCGTGATATATCAAAGCAATTCTGCCAACCGCATATCACTAAATATCTCCATTAGCGCGTAATCCAATAAGTTCGGTTATTTTCTGAACAGACTTCGTATTTACATTTTATGGTGTACATCACATCACAAGGGCTGGTAAATAACGAAAAAAATCCCTATCTAATATTTTCCGTCTCGTTTAACAGTATTTTTTCGGCGTGGGCTTTTAATCTTCCCTAATTTTTATTTAGTAAATGTTCCCCTCGATAAACAACTCAAGAAGTTAAAAGTTACGATCCTTGGAAGAATATTTATTGTGCCTGAAAATAAAAGTTAGAAAGTAAAGTTTTTATAAGAAAGAAACTTTAGATTATTCAAATTTTATGCAGTTTAAGTTCTGTGCTTTAAATCATTTATCAATCATTATGAAAAAGACCAGTAGAAATTACAGATAATATTTAATTATATAGAAAGTTCAGTTAAATTTTTTAGAATTTAGAGCGTTATCAACATCGTTGCCTTAGATTAGATGCCGTTGTTATTTGCTGTTATTGATCTTGCTGGTGCTTATGCTTCTGTTGTTGTCGTCGTTGTTGATGCCGTAGTAGTAGTTGTTGTTGTAGTACTAGTTCAGGTTAACGCTGCAGTTGCAGTCGTTGTTATTGTTTGTATTGATAACAACAGCAACACCTACAACAACAACAGTAACAACAACACCAACAGCAACAGCAACAGTGACAACTAAAACACACTCCTTTAATCTATAATCAGAGTATTCCTAAGTAGTCAAAGATTCCTTACTGTAGTAGTCAAAGCATTCCTTCCTAACTCGATAGAACGTTTCGTATCCTCCTTACGCACACTGTCGACTAAGGAAACTAGTTCAAGTAACAAGAATTTAGAGCGTTATCAACATCGATGCCTTAGATTAGATGCCGTTGTTATTGCTGTTATTGATCTTGCTGGTGCTTATGCTTCTGTTGTTGTTATCGTCGTTGTTGTTGCCGTAGTAGTAGTAGTTGTAGTACTAGTTCTAGCTAACGCTGCAGTTGCAGTCGTTGTTATTGATTTTTTTAAAATCCCAAATTCGAATGTACGTACGTTTCTGTAAACTATAGAGGCTTGCTTCTGGTAAAACACATAGTAAATTTTTTTGCTCTATTCTAATGGTATTAACCTAATTCACACAAATTCCCAATTATTATTTGATGAGATTTATTAGAACAAAAAAATGATATTGTTTGAATTAAGCTTAATACCGTAAGGCAGAGTAAAAATAGGAGAGCTAATAATGTAGAACATGTTTTTAAAAAATGTAGCAATTTATTTTAACAAGTTGAATACCAGATTTAGATGTTAAAATGCCGAAACAAACATGACTATACCGATTTTCTTTTTTTTTTAATGTATGATATAGATATAAATATAGTATAGGATATTTTTTATACTTGTTCCAACAAAAAGAAATTCCACACGGACTTTAATAAAATGCATTCCAGGGGACATTTAATGCTTCATATCTTGACCTTCTCCAAAAGCATTTTGAGAGAAATAATGCAAACGAATATGAGCAGTATTTCAACAAATTGTGATAAAAAACGGGCACATTTTTTAAATTTAAAATTCGATTCGATTTTTTGTTTTTATAGAGAGAAATATACACCCTGTTAATGAACTTATTATGTCAAATATTTTTAAGAAGTGCTGATTTTCATAGAAGATGTTCGATGTACCCACCATTTGCTTGCACACAAGCTTCAGCGCGACGTATCCAATTCGCTCGCGTGCGTATATATTCATTAATTTAATTTAATTTCGCTAATATTTTTTAACCTATTCAGAAAATTTGTAGCAAACTTTTATTTTTCACGCAGTTACATATATTTGGATTCAACAAAACTTCTTCAAAACCTTTAACTTCAAGTATCACTATCCTTCTGATAGATAAAAAAGCTTGTAGAAAAGTGTCACATGGAAAAAATTAAACAATTTATTGAACGAGTCCAACTAACTACTCATCATCAACATCACTCCACAGAAGACAATACATTTTAATAAATCATCCGGAATACATCAGAAAATTTACTGAAAATTCACTTAAAACATTATTGACCTACTGCTTAATGGAAGATGAATTCATTAACTCCTTGTCTTTCTCTTCTCCATGATGCATCGTGTCGTAGTAGTCTAAAAATTTTACTAGAAAATTTGAATGTTTCGTGGAATATTTTGATGGTAAAAGAAAGGGTGTCTAAAAAAGAGAAATGGGACAAAAAGAACTTGCCAGTATTCTACTATATGCGAAGCTTTTTGATAACTGAAGCGTGGCCAAAATAAAGGCACCCTCGACGCCATCAACTGTAATCAAAGGAACACACACATAATCCTTGTTAATGAAGGACCAGACATGTGGTGCGAAATTTGCATAAGAGTAAACATGTTTATCCCCCACCGACACGCAATCGCGTTCGTGTTAAACTAGGACTGACACAATTATTGCTGTCTAGCTAAATATGGTGGGTGTCGTATTACATAGGCTTTATGAGAATCTCGAAATACAAGGTTGTCTAAAATGAATTACAAATAATGAAATCTGTCAGAAAATTCTACATAAAAGAAGCTTTTATGTTTGAACAGGGTGTGTCACAAAGATCTTTGGTTAAAAGTATATGAGGAAATGATTCAAATTGAAATCTGAAAAACTATACATTTAGTAATTTCACTACAGAAAACTTATAAACGCCGTCATTGCATTAAAACTTGACTGAATTGTCTAAACTCTCTACAGTCATTGTTTCTTTGAAGTAGAGGCCGCTGAAGCAATATGTGTCTGTATTGATTTGTTATTTTCACTACCGCAGCAAACGCAGGAGGAGGTCTAAGCACATGCATGAAGATATTTCAACGCTTCCTTGACGTATCATCTGAAAGAACGCTTGTTTATTTAACTTTCCCAATTTCTTCCTTTCCTAACTTGTTTTCCCAATTTCATATAAGAAATTAGAGTTTAAGAGATGTAACATCGGCAACGCTGTACTGATCTACGTTACGCGTTCTGTTACAGTGTAGTCAGTGGTCTACAACAAGTTTTCTTTTAAACAATCAATCATATTTAATTTTAAATTTAACCTTTTTTTACTACATATTCTTTGATCAGAACTGTGTGCTTGTTCCAAATTTATATTTATATTAAAAACACGGAAGTTGACAGCTACTTCCAATATAACCGCAAGGAATCAGGAGTAATTTAAGAAAACATTTCGATATCGAGGAACTGTTGTTTCTTATTTTAATTTAATTTCTTTCCCATATGTTTCTAATTAAAAATCATCTTGACACACCGTGTATATTATTCGCAAAAATGTACTTATGGGGGCGTTAAATGATGCAGTGAATTTCGTAGAGACAGGCACTTAGTTGTTATAATAAATTGAGGTTTCTAAATGGTTTCTGGAAGCCTTCATTACTTGCACGATGATTTATTAGAATTGAAAACCACAGTTGACATGAAACTTGGTGTAATATTGACAAATCGAAGCAGTCCATTCAAATTAATATAACTGCAAGATAAGTTTGTGGCTGTATTGATTTTATCAATTAAGTTTAATAATTTTCAATACTCTCCTTGCTTTCTATGCCTTAAAAAAAACTCTAGCGTTTGATAAGTGTTAAATTTTGTGAAGGTACATCGTAGCTTATTTTTTGCTCCTTTTTTTGGAAAACCTGATTGGTTAGTTTACCAATTTTAAATCTCCAACTTTAAACCGTGATCTAGCGCACATGGGTGTGGCGTCATCGAAAAATGTCTGGCATTTTGAGGTCTGAAACAGGTAAGCTACTTAATGAAAATAAGGGTGGTTTTAAAGGCTGACCCGTATTCAAAAATTTGGAAAATTAATTTCCTTTTGCATAAAATAATTAGTTTTTCACTCAAGTGTCTGACAGTTGATGCAAAAATAGACATTAATAAGTACCTAACAATTTTCAAATGCCAGACGGGTTTAAATAGCCGAAAGGGCGGTTCATAGGGCTAAACTTGCAAGAAGAAAAAAAAAATCATAATTTACTTTCTGTTTGGCAATCGAAACAATGAAAATTTTTGTTATAAAAATGATAAAAATAAATTGCCAGACGGCTTCCAATGTTCGGAGTCGAGTATCTCTGCGGAAAATTATGTGAAAATTTGTAACATTTTTCAGTGATCTTAATGTACAAAAAAGAGGACCATTGTGTTTGCGGTATTATAAAATGTTATTCATTTTTCAATGTCAGACAAATTGGCCGGTTCGAAAATTTATAAATAAATAAAAGACGAGAAAGAATTTATAAAAATTTCAATAATTTATTTTTGTCTTGCATTTTGCATTTCAATTAGAAATGCGCGTATAAACACAACATGCCAGACAAGTTGAGCTGTTCGAATATGTATAAATGAATTAGTTACAAAGAAATTAAAGAAAACTTGGTTTACTTTTTTTTTTCTAATTTAAACGTTTTATTTTTGTCTGACATTTTGCATTTCTATTGAAAATGCATATTTATACTTTAAATTAAAACGACAGACAAGTTGGGTTGTTCGAAAATTAAAAAAAAAATAATTAAATAGTTGCAAAAAACTGAATGAATACTTCAGTGTATTTTTTTGTCTGATAATTGTTTTTTTAATAAAAAATGCACTTACAAACTCAAATTAAAAATGCCAGACAAGTTGGGCTGTACACAAACTCATGTATACTGATTTCAACTTTCTCTGTAATGGCCGTGAATCAAAAAAAAAATACGAAGTGGGAACGTGTCTCCTGGAGATACGCTTGCGCAGCAGAGTGATTTTACTGGATATAAGCCACTTGTACCCTTATGGGGTACAAAATTTTGATATAAGCAATTTTATTTATTTAAAATTCATGTTTTGAATAGTGTTTTCCTGCAATTTTGAAAAATTGAATTTTTTTAAATTTACGAAGGTTTTTCCTATTTTCCAGGCTAAGTAAGTCACATCCATTGACAGCATGAGATTCAGTAGGAAATTTTACGTCGGAAATAGTATCTTGAGTATGTTTCCCAAGTAATTACAGCTTATAATATACAGGGAAAATGTCGAAAAAAATGAGAAATTGTATTTTTTTACAACTTTAAATATTTATATATTGTCATTATTATTTGAGTTTGTAAGTGTATTTGTTATTAAAAATCGAATTGCCAAACAAAAAAAAGATACTGAACTGTTTATTAATTTTTTTACAACTATTTAATTAATGAATTTTTTTTAAATTTTCGAACAACCCAACTTGTCTGGCGTTTTAACCTGAAGTGTAAATATGTATTTTCAATAGTAATGCAAAATGCCAGACAAAAATAAATCGTTTAAATTAAAAAAAAAAGAATACCAAGTTTTCATTAATTTTTTTGTAACTTTTCAATTAATTTATACATTTTTGAACATCTCAACTTATCTGGCATTTGTATATTGTGTTTATATGCGTATTTCTAATTGAAATTCAAAATGTCAGACAAAAATAAATCATTTAAACTTTAATATATTTTTTACGAATTTTCTTTTGTCTGCAACAGTTTTTCCATTTTCCAATTTGTCTGGCAAATTTTTTGTGACAAGAAATATGGGTATAAATGTTACCCGACATACCAGACAAACTGTGATCACTGAAAAATGTTAAAAATTTTCACATAATTTTCCGCAGAGAAACCCGACTCCGAACATTGGAAACCGTCTGGCAATTTATTTTTATCATTTTCATAACAAAAATTTTCATTGTTTCGATTGCCAGACAAAAAGTAAACGATTACGCCACACCCATGTGAGCTAGCTCATTGTCTACTTCTATTATTGTCTCTCCCTATTCAACATTTTTGTGTCTTTATTCATATGTTGTAAATATCAAAATTAAACTGTCATTTGTTATGACATTGTTACAGTCTGCAATAAAGTACTAAATACAAACGAATAATATTACAATTTAGATAATAGTGTTTGAATATGTCGCAAAACAGAAGATTTTGATCTTTACTTTCAATTAAGTTATAATTGTTATTTGTTGGCACAGTAAAACGCAGAACTAGTTTGTGTATTACTTTACAATTACAGTTTAGTAACCACAGAAAAACAAGAAAGATGGAGCTTCTGGTAGCCGTAATGTAGTTTAACCTTAGGACTTGTAGCATTCATCTGATCTTACTTTTGGATTTTTCTTAAATTCATACTCAAGGTTACACCTTTTTTCTGTGTACTTGTGTGAAATCGACGCATAAACGATTTCGGCACATTTTTGAAGTACCAGTACCAACTAGAATTGCAAACATGTCGCATTTCTCAATTGTTGCTACAAGATACCTGCAAAAAATTACAGTACGCCTCGACCTAGACGAAAATAATTAACATCTAGACCTTCGAGAAACATTTGACGGAAATTTCACCACCAAACCGCGTCTTCCAGACGTGTCAAGAACGAATCGAGCATTCGGTGGTCGTTTGTCACCGTACGCACACGTAGTTTTTTAATTTCACCCGACAATCATGTCAATGCCTGACTGCCTGCCAGCCAGCCTTATTTCAGAACCATTGTAGCGGTGGGTAGAGGCCAGGTGGGCGGCATAATTTAAGGTTGGCTGCCCCCTGTATGCAATTCTTCCGAGGCGGCCGGCAACAAAGTAGTCTCCATGGATACCCCCTTCGATGAGGTCGCTTTTTAACACGCTGCTTCCTCATTTGCTATCGCACTATGACGCGGAAGAACAATAAATATTGCCGGCGAAAATGTAGGAGCAATTATTTGCTTTACCACCCTCGGCTGCACACTGAGAAAAATACTTTATTTGAAAAAAAAGGGCTATGCTGGTGTTCTTATATTCCGCGCATATGGAACTACCACAAATTCATGGGCTCGAAATAAGATTATTTCGACTCTAGGGGTCGACAAAGCTGAAATATTCTTTAAACTCTAAAACGCTTTGTGTGATTTAAAAAAGTTGTATACCAGTAGTAGTCGTGTACAAATAGGAATCGAACTATGAAAAGAAAAGTGCCAAATTTGACAACGCTCTCAAAGATGTAAAATGGATAATTGTATCTGCTCCTGTATAATCCAGGCATATTGAATATCAGTTGAAGCTTGGAAATTTACAGTACCATGAGTTACTTTATTTGCATAAATTTCATTGATGTAATAAAACTCTCTCTGAACGGTAAAATAAAAGTTTTATTGAAAACAAAGTTTGTGAGAAATAAATATTGTCGGGGCGAGCGATCGCTGGAAAGTCGTCTTGGTTTGGAGTCGTTCGCAGGTATAAGTATCTGGTCCTTGGTGTCAATCTGCTGTGGACCTTTTCCTGGAACCCTGTTACGCCCCGCGTCTGTTTTTTTGTCCTTGCAACTGTTAGACCGGCCCGGGCGGCGTCAGGCTGACTATCTTGACGTACTTAAAATGGGTCGCTTGTAGACATGTTCACCCACAATGGTAACGACTTAGAACTAATTTGACCTCCCCTTACTATCCTTTCATTTTTGACATGACCTTTCCGGACACCCTGTATAATTCTAATGTAACATTACGAAACCGTGATTGTTAACCAGAAAATATGAAATATTTAATTTAATACTGCTATATACAGGGTGTCCCACCGGGAACTGCGAAACTCCTTCAAAAAGTTTGAAAATTTAGCAACTTCGTAATGTCCCTGAGACGAATACAATTAAAATATTCAGAACTCTCTAGCACTTCCGGTTATACCAGAAGTCGACACCAACTTCTTTATTTTAAATGGGACACCCTATATATTACGGCATTTTCGGATTCTACGTGAAATTTGAAGGTCACTTTATTAAATATTCCCTGTAAGGAGTTATAGATTTTGAGATACTAATTTCTAAAGAAAAAATTGGACAGATGCAAGGGTCCGCGAAGATGCTAGTAACTCTTTTTAGGAGCGTGATGTCAAGAGGATTTTTGGTACCTGTAAAGGGCATAGGTATCACTACATTACGGTATACCAACAAATTAAAACATTTAATACTAGGTGTTTCATTTTTGTTAACTTAAATGGAACACCTTATAGGGTATTTTTATTGAAATATAGAGCTTACAACATTCTATTTATGACATAACAGTAATTGAATTAATTTTCAGTTATAAAAGCCTATTTTTTATTTATTTTTTTGTGTCAAATTTGACAAAATTTAAAATAATGGATTCTGGATTTTTGATCAAATTTGACACCAAAAATAAATAAATAAATAAATATGCATTATTTTTTAAAACTGAAAATTAATTCAAATTTTATGTGATTTTCAAACTGTGTAAATTTTTGTCTAAGTTAAAAAAAATGTTTAATCTAGTATGCCTCGAAAGTATTTCAAAATGGTGAACTAATGTTACAAAAGGAAGATTTTAACAGTAAGAATTTAGAAGTTTAACTATAAATGGCTGTGATGGCTCTGATGCAAATTTCAAGTGAAATAAATTTTGAAAAATTAAAAAAATATGAAATTTGAATATGCTTTGAAAAGATATATTGTTCAAAAAATGGCTCGTAGACCACAAAGGGAGTGTTTTCTGAGTGTAGAAAAGATTAATAGGTGCGTTAATGTGCAGAGCTGGCCTTCTGCTTTACTTCAAACAATAACATGGTTCATAGCACCTTTTATTTAAGTCGGCTTTTGTATTTCATGCCGTGTTTTTCATACGGCTTAATTTCAGAAATGGACTGGAAACAGAATGGCGCGCGGAGTGTGTATTTTATCATCGCCTGCCAAGAGAGACAGTCTGATATTTGCGCTAGATATTAATAAAGAAAATAAATGTTGCTCAGAAAACTCAGGATGATTATTTACCTTGCTCGTTAAACGTTTGTTGATAAAAATAGAATGAAATATGACGTTGCTCTCTCGGTTTTTGTGGTTCGAGGGAAGAAAAATTGTGCAACTCTGGCTTTGTCATAGCATGGCTGTTAAAACTATACTTTTTATTTAACGGAAGGGAAAACATCCTTAGGAAAATTATTTTCTCGGTGTAGTTTTTTTATGATTTTGATACCTAACATGGTAAAGAATTAACTTAACAGATCCAGAATAAAATGGAAGACATATTTTTCCTAAGAAACACCGACTGGAATTAAATAGACTTAATTCAATTTCCAATATATTCAGTGGCGTCGAAAAGTTCTAAAACATATGTTTATGTTCTTTTTTTCTCATTTTAAGCTTTTCTATCACTAAGATAAATTTTGGCATGTGTAGTTTGAGACATCCTATATAATTTAGTATCAGTTAATATTCACATAACTATTAATTCCATTTCTAAAAGAGCACCATTTGAGAAAAGAATTCTTAATGTAGAAATGATTTAGTCATCGCAGATGGATTTCGTGGTGATCTTAGTCCTAAGCAATATTATAGTCATTGGAAATATGAATAGGAGATAATCTCTTTGAAAATTGAAGTAATTAAAAAGTATGCGTTTTTTCATAACAACTATTTGGATAAACTATTTTGTATTTGAGGTAATTGTCTATAATAATGTTTATTTAGACTTAAATATGTGGTATCAAAGATCATAATATATGATTTGATTCAATAAGAGTTTTGAAAGAAAATAAACTTAACTTGACTTAATAAATTAAAAGTAGAATAATTCGTGACAAAAATTTGCAGTATTTAAAAAATTCTCAACAATTTTCAATAATTTAAGATGCGTTTGCGATACTACAAAGGAAATTCAGTGAATTACAGTATAATTTTAGATAATTCATCCAACAAAACAACATATAAATTACCATATCTCTTCCAGAAGTGGATGAAAGTCTGTTTGCATTAACTCCGCTCAAGAAGCTTGTGTAACAGCCTGTTATATCAGAGTCTAACAACTTGGTTATATCTAGAAATATGTTGTGTATAATCGACCGGTAGCTACCGATAAAATCAGTGAATACTCTTAATTAGGTGAATGAGGTTAGGTTATGTAAAGTTAGATTAAGACAGGTTGAGTGTTGGATTTTCTTGTTCATATTCATTTTTATAAAAGTCTGTACTTATATTAGTTATATGAGTTCTTATGTTTACAAATGTATTTAATGTAAATTAATCCGCGTTTAAAAAATATGGAAGAATTTTTATTTACAATCTAAATTACAGTTGGGTTTTTGTGTCAGAAGTTCACAGTTTTGGAGAGTATTATAAATACACAACAAATCTTAAATTAATTATAATTGCATTCGAACGTAGCTTTTTATGCATCAGGGAACATTTCTTTTAACATCTGTCCTCTTTTTACTTACCAAACTATATGTGTACAATCAGAAACTGCCCAGTTTCTCGTTAGTTCTACGAAACCAGTGTACTTGATATCAATTAAATAAATTATAGTTCTATTGTATTTAAATTACAACACTTGCACTGCTATCAATCGAAGCACCAGACCATTTTTTTTAAATTAATTAATTAGTAATTCAGCTAGGTTGTCGCGCCTTGTTAAATTTCACAAGGAAAATGAATAAAAACAACTATCGCTACCGCATTCCTCATATTTCTTGTTTCAACTATTTCACTATGACCCGAAAATGTTCAACGAAATTTCTTTTCCATAAATTCTAATTTAATACAGGGTAAAACTTTCAGTTGACATCGAAGCGTGTGAATATGTAATGATACATGACTAGGGATAGGGCGGCTGCCATTTGATACAGGGTTGGCTGGAAGTCGGATTCTCTTTTATGTGATTTTATTCAAACAAAAAGTGACACAACCGTTGCCTTCTTATAACTGCACTCTCACATTATAAGAACATATATGTAAGTATCTGCATAATAGTATGAAACCAAAAGGGGCGTCGTTGTGCAACAATATCTACATGTCTGTTTCTAATTCGAAGCTTCGCATCGATCAATTTATTCGATACGTATCTAGGGGCACCCTAATGCCTGTCCCGTCGGGGTGCCCGTGAACAATCCAAGTTTTTGGCTGATGTAAGTTGTTCGTTCATTTAGTTGTCGTTTGTGCGTGTTTGAGTGAGTTTGACGCTTTGCTTGGTCGAGTGTATGGCGCGTGTTTTATGGCAGTAGCATTGTGTATTGCGAGCATAAAGCGGCACATGGTTTGACCACAGATTTAGCCTATTGCCGCTTACTAGCACAATACTATTGATTATTTGTTTTATTGTCGCCACATAGTTTTCAATGTCTATACATGACGTTGAAAATGACAAAGTATATAAATAGTAATAATCCCGTCTCGGGTATGTTACAGAATTTATTAGGAATAATTATTCGTAAACATAAGCAAAAGTATAAATAGTGCAATTAATTTCTCTATTTTGCTTCAATGTACACGCACAAAGTGTAATAGTAATAATAATTTTATAACTATGACGTTAAAGTTTTTATTTACCTTTTTTACGTAGAACAATAAATAATCTGCTGACAATGGCTAATATCGTTTAGGTTTCACGAGTTTCAGTAAAAAAAACTATACGTGTGCATATGACATTTGGACACAGCATTATCATCTAGGGGTAGACTGTATCACCTGGCACACTACACTGTCCCATTTAATGTTCTTATTGTTATAAGGGTGTTTCTGAAATGAGTGAGTTCCTTCAAAAGACGCGAAAATAAATTTTCATCAAGTATCCTGTGGCATAAAGTATCATTTTCAGAACACAATTGTTACGCGAAACTTAGGCCGACCCTGTATCACCCCATTTAATCAACTGTTTACAATGCAGTACCGAGCTCAAGTTCAGTGTGGTTATTTCTCAAAATGCCTTATTCAAATCGAGAATATGGTATTAATGCAGGGGGAGTGCGGATATGATTTAAATATGGCTTGTCGTTTGTATCGCCGCTCATTGGCTCGTCGAAATAATTTCGAGCAGATTTGTAGTTTATTTAATTATTTTGTAATTAATTTCATTTCAAACGGAATTTCAACACTTTCCAAAAAATATATTTTAGAGTAGGTACAGGCTTTTAATGAGGATGTTTATTTAGTACGTTGTTTAAAATGAAATAATTATTTGTAGAAACTTACCTCGTAGCTATAGAATTTAGACCGTTAGGTAGTAAAACTAAGGAAATAGCTTATACACAGAAGTATACTTGATGGTTTATTTACACTTCGTCATACAGTACTTCCTGAAATAAATAAACATTTATAATTAATTAATCCAAATAGCAATAACATATGTTAGTATAAGCATATTACATCATTGCAACATAGCCCCAAAGAGACAACAAAGAAATTCATAATGGTATTATATATCTTTTCTCTGAATGGGTAGGATGTAAGATATGAACCATTTATTTCAATATATTAATATTGGACTGACTGAATTTTCAAGGCTCAGTAAATCCAGCGTTCTATTTTAAATTCCTTTTATTTCATTTGACTATTTGATATCATTCAACACAACACGATGAGTGTGAAAGATGGCAATTAAAATGAAAACGGTGATTTAGAAAATAGCAAAAAAATATGTTAGCAATCGAACTCTATTTTGTACGTAGTGATTACTAAACTGACATTTATCTATTTCAAAACTAGCGGACGCATTGAGCCATATGCAGATTTACATAACATAAGTACGTACCTACATATTAATAAAATATAATTTTTGTAGGTATAACTAAAGTTTAAAGTGCATGGTAATTCAAACCACTACGTGTACAAGGCCGTTCACCTATTTAATATAATAATATTTATAAATACAGCTCCAGCATAACGTTACAGAATGCGCCAATTATATGCAATGATAACTCACAGGTTGAAGTACAATTAAAATAAACAAATGTTTTTTTAACATACCAATTCTTCTTATTCTATAACCTCAGGCACCATATGGAAATATTGAAATACACGTGTCCCAAAATGATGGAACAAGTTGAAATTTAAAAAAATGCTGAAACAGGTCAATTTTTGACTCCGCCACTTTCACCCCCAAGCAAGGGTAAGCATCACCACAAAATATTTAAATGGCACTGGGGGTTGACTAAAATTTCAAAATTCAGAATTTTGACTTTAAAGTTGAAACTTATGTACAAACAATTAGTAACGGTAAAAATGTCATTCGAGTTAAGTACGCCTATGGTATAAATTTAGTATTTCTTGCGTTACATTGGTTTTTGACGATTTGTTATCACTTTCGTAAAAAAAACACAATTGTAAAAAACAGAAATGAATGCTATACACACACAATGAACGTAAAATTAGTGGATTCCAAATTATTTTCTAGTATTATTAGGAAGCGTTGGTTGGTAGTTTATTTAATTGTGTTTTTGAAAATTAAACACTATGGTTTATTCCATTGCGGAAAAGGTAGATATCATTTCGCTTTACTTTATGAACAGTAAATGTGCGAATAAAACAGCTCAGCTATTTAATGAACAACATCAAGATCGACATGTCAGGAGGAAGTATGTTCTAGAATTCGTAAAAAAATTTCAAGAGACAGGGAACGTAGCCAATAAAAAACGAGAAATTGAAAAACCTATAGTTAATGAAACTAGTGAAGTTGCAGTTGTGGAACAAGTTCATCTTGATCCTACATTAAGTACGAGGCAGCTGGCATCTGTGTCTGGGATCAATCGAACAAGCATACAAACCATTTTGAAGAAGAATAAATTCCATCCATACAAAATACATTTAGTCCAGGAACTTCATGAGGATGATTATGACCGCCGTTTGCAATTTTGCGAAATAATGAGTGAGCGAGCAGGGAACGATCTACAGTTCCTTTTAATATCTGTTTTTCTGATGAATGCAGTTTTTTCTTGAACGGGACGGTAAATCGTCACAATTGCCGCTATTGGTCCGGCTGGTGGGTCCTTTTTTTCTACCTGGTAATTTGACTGGCCAAATGTATTTGCAATTTCTGGAAGACGCTATTGACCCTGCTTTGACTGATATTATTGAAAATGTTTCATAGTATGATGAAGATCATTTGATTTTTCAACAGGACGGTGCTCCTCCGCACTATGCGTTAATTGTCCGTCAGTATTAGGACCAACGTTTTCTACGGAATTAGATTGAGTGGCCTCCACGATCACCGGATTTATCGCCACTTGATTTCTTTTTGTGGGGATACCTAAAAAGTAAAATCTATAAAACACAGCCAGCGTCGCTGGAAGATTTGCGTCAAAGAATCGTCGACGAATGCCGTCGAATCACTCCGGAAATGCTTCGGAATGTGCGCGAACGTTTCGAACAAAACCTTTATTCTTGTATGGAAGCGGGCGGTCATCAGTTTGAACATTTAATCAACTAAGTAGTAAGCAACTAAACATAATTTAAATTTTAAAATGTAATTTTTTTTCAAAGTATTGGGCGGAATTATAAAATTTAAAGTCTGTTGTAAAGAAAATTGTAAGAGCTCTCAAAAGAAATATTACTCAACCCCCAATGCCATTTAAATATTTTGGCGTGATGCTTACCCTTGCTTGGGGGTGAAGGTGGCGGAGTCAAAAATACCAGCAAAGAATGTCCCCCTTTAATCTAAAATCGACGAGTCTGAGCGTTTTTCTACAATCTTGACGCAGTTCCTGAAAATGGCTCTGTTTTGTTTTCATTTGGCCACCCTGTATAGAGCGTCCTATTTAAAAAAAATGTCGGTAATGTTATGGGTCTCTCAAACATATCTCGAATAAATAGAAAATATTGCAGAAATGTGACAATTTCTATTTACTAATTGACCTGTTTCAGCGATTTCTTTAAACCTGAACTAGAAAAAAAAATATGAATTTTGTGTATATTTCTAACACATCCTGAATTTTAGAATCGATACAAGTTGAACGAACGAAATAATAATTATCATTATACAAAGTACCAAGACATAAATAATACATTATATAAATTAGTTTCATACTTTGTAATTTCACTTACTTTACATAAGAACAGAGCTGAATAAATTAGTAACGCATGATTGATCCGATAAAGTAGATTAAATGGTGAAGATACTGCCGATGCAATCCTTAAAATTCACTGCAGTGTTATTATAACTAAATTGCCATTAAAATTAACTATCGCGTGCAAAAAGTTTGCTGCTTAATCTGATTTTAAACGCGAATTCCGACGGCCATCCGCTGATGGTTTAATATTGTAAGAGCGTATGGGAAACCCGTTTGCTTCCAATATTTTGCATATGTAAATAGGTAACAGTTTATTTTTAAACTAATTTGAGACCGTTGAGAATTTATACGCGTGAAATATACAGGGTGTCCCAAGTTACGGTGCAAAACTTAGGCAGATGGGACTGATATAGGTTCAAAGTCAAAAATATATTATTTTTTCAAGAAACATGTCAATGAAAAAATACTGAAACGGTATAACTTAAACCAAATATAGGCACCAAATTTACGAAAAATTAAAAATAATATACAAGTTGGGTTACGTTAGGTAACTCCCATTAAAAATGAGACACCTTGGTAGAATGGTAATAAATAGTATAATTTAAAATATGTACTTTCAGGATCCGAAGAGAGAATTGATTTAATTCAATTTACATTTGGGAAACTTTTTTATATTACTGACATCACCAAAGCTATGGAAGAATTCATGATAATTGTGACACCTTGTATAAATAATATAAAAAAGTTCTTTATACAAAATTAATTTTCTGCTACAAATGATTCGGTAAACAATAAATTACCATGCCAACCTAAATAGGTTACTTAATAGTTTTAACCTTAACCAAGTTACTAGTGATCACAGTGTCTGATTCAACTGTCAAAGAAATAAATTTCTTAATAATTTAAGTAACGCCGTAGCTGGTTTTACGCTTGTTAAATCGCATCAAAATACACACTTCAGTCTGACACTGCCATAAAAATTATAGACCAGGGCGAATCTATCGAAATATCCCACTTGTTGGATGTAAGAGGAGGCAAGCTAATTTTTGCTGGAATACCTTCAGTACAACTCGCTTAATAAAAGTGTAGATCCCTAGATCTGGGCGACGTCCGGAATATTTTCAAAACTGCAAAAATGTTTTTAAAAATACATGTTTATCTGAGTTTTTTACTTATATTTTGGAAGAATATTGAATAGGACAAAAAAAAATTAATTGAATTTTGCACAATATACTATAAGTTAAAATTACCGATGTTGCAAAATTGCAACAATTGATGAAAAAAATGCAAAATAATCAAGTTTTTTGGATAATTTTAAAAAAATATTTTAATTGCTCCGAGGGCATTCTAATTTTGATAAAAAAGGTTTAGTTAAACAACACACCAAATTTTATTCAAATCGGTTCGATAGTTTTAGCAAAATAATTTTTTAAAAAAATTTTTCGAATTTTCGAAACGTTGCACAGCCGCAAATAAAGCATCTAGATACTTGATAAATTTTTCACATAGAAAAGACCCCTGAACCTTTCAAATGGTTTTTGAAAAATTGAAATCGGATTAAGAAGTAAATTTTTAAAATTAACACTTTTTTTAATTTTTAAACAATCAGGTTACAATTTGCAATCAGGTTACAAAATTATAATTTTTTACTCAGAAATCTCTTTCATTTCCAAACAGACTATAGTCTAGTAAGGCATTGATCAATAACCGACGAACAAAATTAAAGACCTTTCATTAAAACTTTTACTCAGACATTTTTTTCTGCTTGTAAGTGTAGGTAGATTAAAAAATGACAGCTAGTTTAATTTCCTAATTCTTTCGTTATGGTTCTTAAGAACCTAATGAGATGTAAAATAACACCCATTAGAAATGACCATGTAGTTTTAAGTTTATACTTGGATGCATTAATTCCAAGTAACAATTTGAGATGCTAAACCTTCAATTACAGACATAATTCCCTACGCAGAATCGTTCGACCGATCTGGAGGATATTACTTTAACAAAATGCAAAGTAAATGATATAAACGCACTTAATACGGCTCATTATTCAATGAACTGTTCGCACACATCACGATTCCTAATAGGCTAATTGTGTATGCACTTGCAGTTGAGTAGTGTAACGAATTCGAATAAATTTAGACAGGCCTTATGCCGGCTATACACGTAACCATAAATCGTAGGGATTCAACAGTAAAAATCGTTACGATATTCTGTCCACACGAAACGCAATATGTGCAAACCAAATAATGTCTTATTCATAAATAAATTTGTAGAGTTTGCTTTGTGCAGATAAATCCGTAAGATTTATCGTTACGTGTGTGGCTAGCGTTACTTGGACGATCAAGAAACATATACAAGGACGAAAAGTCCCCATGGTTCATCGACCGTTATGTGAGAGCGATATAACGAGCGTTCAAATGAAAACGTGGTCGAAGTAACCTCATTTCTCAACGAGCTGTATAGCCGCTGTCAGTTTCAATAACAAAGCGGCGATACAGCGCTTTGACAGATGACGTTTAAGTTCATTTGCTATACGCTACGCCCTACGTCCAAATTTTCAGAACCAACTTGACCACGTTTTTATTTGAACGCTCGTTAGAATACCTATATGTTTTTTAAAGGAAAATATCTATCGTTAGAAGTATTAACTGTTGCTTTATTTTTCAGGTAAGGACGATATAAGTAAATTGAAATATCTGGAGGACTATTACCGTCCCTGTTGGTAAGTATAATTTTGTACTAGGTACTCGCAACGAGCATAATTTATAATGGCAGAATGTTATACAGGATATGACTATTTTCAAGGAAAATAATATACTATTACACTAAACAATTTAATATCTACTACGCCTAACAAGGACTTTTTTAACATGTAAATGCTTGCAACAGCAAATTATAAAAAAATATAATTAGTTAAATTAAAGAATTAGAATTCTCTAATGATATAAAAGGAAAGTAGACGGATTAATGAGTATGTAAAAAAAATTGGAAAGCAGAATATCAGGCTTTTTGCATCTATCTGTATACTCAAAAATCAAATAGTTATTTTAATAATCTATTCAGTCTTCAATTTTCTAAAATATGTAATAATTCTACTAAACAAGGAAGGGTATTATTTACACTCCTTCTTAGTCAGATTTGGTTATCAGTTGGGGTATCATTATGCTAATGGCAAGAATATTGTAAAGTAATATAAAATCTGAATTAATTTTTTTCATTTTCTAAATAAGATAAATGTACCTGTCTAACATACGTTGGTTAGAAGAAAAGTAAAAAATTGCATAACTAGAGATATTTGAATAACTTGACATAACTTTCCAAATAGTGAATAAACTAAGGATATTGACTGTAACTTTTCAACCTCAAAGTGACCCAAAGAAACCCTAATAATTTCAAAACGCTGCGATTTTTTTTGCTTAGTGCCCGGAATGTTTAAATTTGTCGTTCTTGCTGAAAATCAATGTAATAAATAAGTAATTTTTCACTTTTTATTAATTTTTTTAAGTTAAAAATGTTTTTTTTTAGCAATAATCCATATTTTCTTCATGAAAAAAGTCATTATTAAAAAAAATAATTTAATACCTATATCCACAAGCTTCACAAACGTCAAAAAAAAATTGATTTGACGTTGCAGATCACAATTAATTTAATATCGCGTATTACCACATCTGTTCCTTATCACTGATTCTAAATGGCCAATGGGATTCAAGTCGGGACTCATAGGTGGATGATTGAGAGTCATCACGTTGTTGGCGTGAAAAAAATTTCTCGTACGTTTTGTGGTATGAAGACAAGCATTATCCCGCATGAGAAGAAAATGATTCCCCATGCTTGTACGCATGGGTAGGACGTGTGGTTCAAGGATTTCAGTGATGTACGTTTCGGCAGTCAACTATGGGAATGATTACCCACTGAGTTGTGGTACATCTGCCCATACCTTTGAAAATAACCCAATATTTTGGGATTTTTTTAATATCAGCAGTTAGCAATATCTTTTGCATACCTGGATTTCTGGTACTGGAGAAAATTGATTTCATTTGACAACTCAACTGCACTCAATAGAGCCAATTATTTTAATAGAAAGTAATTGTTTTTTCATAGTAAGGTCATTTAATTTACTTGAATTTATTATAAAATTATAATATTAAATTATTTTTGTGAAGTACAAAATTAGGTATGTGTTTATTAGTATTAGCACATCATTAACTTCAAATGAGGAGCAGCTATGCAAAAGCCGATAAATCCATAATATGTGGTTTTGAGATAACTAGGAAGAAGTTGCAATTAGAATATTATTTACTGTAATCTTAAACTTTATGCATGTTTTATAAATTTAATCATGGTTTTAAAATATATATTGCTTACTGTTCAGTTTTATTATATGTAAATTTTATTCCACTTTTTAAATTGGATTTATCGCCTTTTGTTCAATCATAATGTGGATATATAGACTTGTGCTCAATTGAAATGGATTTATCGGTTTTTGCTAAATCAGATTTAGGATATACAGACTTCTGCTTAATCTCTACTTATTTTATGGAAAAGTCTAACACAATATACCATACATTCTTATTTGAATGACACACATATAGTTAAAAGTACAAAAATTTTAATACAAAACGAAATAAAAAAACTGTGAAAATCTAATCTAGATGTAACCAAGCCGTAGATTGAATTATTAAGAAGCGATTTCCGTGCCTAACTAAAAAAAGTTTAAAAACGGATTTATCGGCTTTTGCATAGCTGCTTCTCAAATGTAATATGTATGCTATTATAAAACTTTTTTGGGGAGATTTTTTTGGAAACGTATTATTACGTCAGATATGCCCCTTAAAGTTAAAGCCCCACCTTCTAATAACATCTTGTAGTACCACCTACAATTTGTGCAATAAACGCTATTCGAGAAAGTGACGAACTAAACTGATGCATGGTAAAAGTCACAAAACTGTGGATAGGCTAATTACGGCGAATTAATTAATACCGCGCGTAAAAATAAGTGTGAAAAATGACCCGTCGTTCTGATAACGACTACTTAAATTTCATTAATTCACTCCCGCCACGGCTTATCCGACACGTTTATAATTTCACCGGAAAATATATTATCCACGCGATTTTTTCCACAGCCGAAATTAATTTCGAACTGGTTTATCAATAAAAGATTAGTTCGGGAAGAGCGCGGCGTCCATTAGTCGAATAAATCATGGTGATAAACGGCTAATAATAAAAGTAAATCTAAAAAATTAAAAAGCCATCGCCGGGAAGAGTTATCGCCGTCGCCTGACATTCCACCGCAGCCGTTTTTGCATTTCCCAGCGCCGCGCGGAATCTTAAAAAGCCCCGAAGATAATTACGCAGATAACGAAAACATCTCGTCGGGTTTGCATTAAAATCGCATTCAGCACACCATAAAATCCACGTCGTAGCGCAAATAAGTGTGTTTTTTTTCATTGCTACCGTTATCTTGCTACTGTTAAAGGTGAACGTGTGACATAGTTCCGGCGATTTTTTCGACGACTGGAACAATCGTAATCGTAACACATATTTCGGAATACCTAGACCAAATTTCAAACACGCCAAGAATGATCTAACATACCTTTTGCTCTTATTCCTCCAGTCGAATTAGTGTGAACGTAAAAAAATTATAAGTAGACATTTTATTGGACTTTATTACCGGGAAGGGTATGCTACATACAGTATGTAGAATGATAATATCAAAAAAGTAACATTTTACATGTTTTTTCACTTATTTTTACTGCCCACGAGAATCTAGACGACCTATCGGAAAATTAGTCATTTTATGTTGTAGACTATGAAATTACCTACAATTTAAGGTACCTAAAGTCATATTTCACCAATTTGTTGACTGTAAAATAAAGGTGGAACACAGAAAAATCCGTTTTGAAAAATTGGCCATTATTATTGCAAAAAGCGATAGATGTTGATGACATTTATGGAAAAGGCGTATCGAAGTTGAAATTACATAGCCCTTATAGTAGCGCTATAAACAAATTGTCCCAAGGTCAGGCAAAAGCCGCTCGGCAATTCGCTCTTTTTTGCATTAGCTAGAGCTTATTTTTACGGGTAATTTAAAACAAAAGAGAAATCACCTTCGCCTCTTTGTTTCCAAGATAGCTTTTTTTATACAGGGTAGCCCATCGAAAACGTACCGCAACGCATTACAGGGTAGTAATGAACTTTTCGGCAAAATCCAAAAACAGGTAAAGTTTGCTTCTGAGGGGGACAACTTTTGGCGCAAAAAGCATAGCAAAATCTTCAACCCCCTAAGTGGGGGTGCCATCCCCCAAATTTTTTTAAATGGGAATGGGGGTCAAGTGGGGGGTCATTAGAAAGGGCTTTTAATTCTCTATACATCGATTCTTACTTTTTGAAAATCGATCCATTATTTTAGAAAATATGCAGCTTTGAAAATACGAACAATATTTTTGACGAGAAATGCGAAAATCGATTTAATTTTACTTCAAAACTTACGGTATTAGCTTGGTAAATTCCTTCAAAAGAATTCGCTGTTTTTTTTTTTGATTTGCGAATTCTTTAGCCTGATTTTGGTGAGCAAAAAATTGTCCGCTTTTTGTTTCGTATTTAGATAGGCCACAAGAAGTTGCTAGATAACTGTCTTGTGACTTGTAGTTGAAGAGTACCAATACTGCCGAGTCTTTTAAATTGATTAATTATGGTGTACTCAATTCCAGAAAGAGTAGAAATTATTGAGCTTTTTTTCAAAAACAATGAATGCGGAAATCGGGTCGCCGAACTGTTCAACCAACGGCATCCTGAGAAACATGCGTCTGGAAAAATTGTTCGCGAATTGGTGGCCAAATTTCGCGAAACTGGCTCCGTTCATAACAAAAAGAGGCAGGTTGAAAATCCGGTACTAAATGAACCTACGGAAATAGCGGTATTGGGGCAAGTGGCAATGGATAGTACGCTGAGTACAATGCAATTGGCTACTGCGACAGGAGTGAGTCGTACAAGTGTCCAACGAATATTAAAAAAATACAAATTCCATCCTTATAAGATTCGGCTAGTGCAAGAGCTAAATGAAGACGATTTTGATCGTCGTTTGCAATTTTGCGAAATAATGACTGAACGAGCGATAAACGATAATTTCCTCTTTAATGTGTGTTTTTCGGACGAGTGTACGTTCTTCTTGAATGGTTTAGTGAATCGCCATAATTGTCGTTACTGGGCTGATACCAATCCAAGGATTTTCCATGAGACACACTCCCAACACCCCCAGAAGTTGAATGTATGGGCAGGTATTTTTGGAAATTCCATTGTAGGTCCTTTTTTCCTTCCTGGAAATTTGACAGGCGATATGTACTTGGATTTACTACAAAATGTCATCGACCCAGCTCTAACAAATATCATAGAGGACGACCCTGCTTACAATGAACACGAACTGATTTTCCAGCAAGACGGAGCTCCTCCACATTACTCGCTCAATGTGCGCAATTACCTAAATGAGACGTTTCCAGGACGCTGGATAGGACGAAGAGGTGCAATTGAGTGGCCCCCTCGGTCACCCGACTTAAATCCTTTAGATTTCTTTCTCTGGGGGCACATTAAAAGCAAAGTTTACAGCACTCCACCTGATACCTTGGAAGATCTGCGAGGACGAATCATTAATGTATGTCGCGAAGTAACACCGCAAGTGCTCCAGAATGTTCGACAACGGTTTGAAGACAACCTGTATCATTGTATGCAAGTTGGCGGACAACATTTTCAGCATTTACTTGACTAATACCGTAAGTTTTGAAGTAAAATTAAATCGATTTTCGCATTTCTCGTCAAAAATATTGTTCGTATTTTCAAAGCTGCATATTTTCTAAAATAATGAATCGATTTTCAAAAAGTAAGAATCGATGTATAGAGAATTAAAAGCCCTTTCTAATGACCCCCCACTTGACCCCCATTCCCATTTGAAAAAATTTAGGGGATAGCACCCCCACTTAGGGGGTTGAAGATTTTGGTATGCTTTTTGAGCCAAAAGTTGTCCCCATCAGAAACAAATTTGACCTGTTTTTGGATTTTGCCGAAAAGTTCTTTACTACCCTGTAATGCCTTGCGGTACGTTTTCGATGGGCTACCCTGTATAACGTTAATTGTTAATTAACTATTGAACGTATCGGAGCGGGATTTTAAAGACAATTGAAGAAAGGGTTAAAGTTTTATTTTCAGAAAGTTGTACAGTTCATGTAATAAACGCAGCAGTAAAATTTAACGTTAATCAACGGCTTGCACGGGGGAAGAGTGCCGGACCCGCGCATGCGCGTGAACAACTCTCTCTGTCGCGCGCGAAGTTTTTAACTTGAACGTTTCAAATTCGGTTCAAAAAGTTTTATGATCTAATTCTATTGAAGTATTATATGTAACTAACAGAAACATATGACTATTTGAAGGAGAAATAATTGAAATTTATGAAAATATTGAGAGATATTCCATTAGAGACACAAATCAATGGTTATTTTTCTAAATACGTGAGTTTTTTTATTGACCGTATTCAAACGGTCTATCAGTAAGAACATGAGTATTTTACTAATCATTTATTTTCAATAATTTGTTTCGGGCTAATTAATTTTTTTTATCGGATCATTAGTAATGCATTTTCGATTCAAACTGGAAACAATTCCTACATAATTTCAAAAGTAATTTATTTGATAACAGAAACGGAACGTATTCAAAGTTTAAGATACATGTAATAGACGGTTCTCTTATAAAAGCTGTTCAATATGATCATTGTTGTTAGTAACGCAAAGTAGAAAACACATTTTTTATATTATACTTTTGTTTAATAAAACCCATAGTAGTTGGTGTTAGTTGTCATTAATAGATCATTAATCATCATCAACAGTAGATCAGTGCATCAACAGTAGATGCACTTTTGACGAACAAACAGATACGTTGTATCATGAAAGATCTTAATCCTCCGATTCCAAATCATCAAACTTTCAGATTGAAAGATGTCTTTGAGAAACTGGTCATTTTAAGATTAACAGAAGTAATGCTAGACGACCTCATCAAACTCCCACACTCCTACAGCCAGCACAATAATCTCCAAACAACTAATTCTTCATTTTCATGTTTGCCCAGTTCAACAACTATTTTTTGATAAATGCACGCAGTTCATTGGCCAATACAGAATACAGAACAGTTATCTAGATTTTCTGCCAAATACTCTGCCAGAATTATCTGACGATTTACCAGTTAATCTATGTAATTTAAGCATATCGTAACATTAATAAGAAAAAATGCCATTATAATACAGATCATATTAGCACAACTTTGTTATTCGTCAATTTCTCACAGTATAACTTTTTCCCTAAGATAACGACAGATGGGAAAAGTAATATTGGCTTAGTTGTTCCGGTACTTTCCAGTAAACAGATATAATATATATGGGAAAAGCAGGATAAACAGAGGATAAGAAAAATATTGCTGGTGTAAGCTTCTGAAATCCACTTTCTTCAGATACAGTAACCATTGTCAATTAGATAACTACACTTAGACTAGAAGATTTATTTAAAAAAAAAACAATTTTCGCATTGTCAGCGTTGTGCAGACGTGAAGTATACCCCCTTCTAATTGCAATGTCGACAAAGTACGTCGTAATTCAACCGTTCTGTTCGTGATAACCCAGTCGTATATTTCTAGGTGCTCTGATACAGGTCTAGATGCATTGTTGCAAACCGACAGGTTATGTCTAGCTAGCTTGCACTGTGCACTTGGATTTTGATTTGTGGCTGTTATTCTTCCACTGCGCTGATTCCGTAAAATTTATCTGGCGAGATTAAATAGATGTTGCCCAGAAATTTATATCCGCTGACGTTAAGATAATTGTTTATTGTTGGTTTGGTGTTTGTTTACTTCTGTGCGTAACTGAGAAACAAATACAAATAATTTAAACATATTTAGGAGTATTCATAATATAAATGATTGTAGGCAAGTTGTTGCAAAATGGGCATTTCGAAAATGATTTAAAAATACACTTCTGCTCTGGAAACTGGTCCACTGTAAAATCTGACCTTGCGCAAGGCAAAGCAAGCAGTCGTAGACCCGCACAACTTCAAAGTGTAATAAAAAATGAAAGGACAAAAAATTTAAACAAGGAAAGAAATAAATACAATTTTATAACACCTATTTTATATCAGCAAATTCAACTGTTTTTCTACAAACTAACACAAATGTTGTCTTGCTTCACCATAAATTAAAACGATATCTATTCAACTTCGAGTTGCTATACACATAAGCCATTTTTGACACTTGGAAAAGTAATATAATACCTACTAAAATCGGATTTCAATATTCGGAATCGTCTGAGGCCACGTGGAGAGAGAGCGTACAGCGCACAACACGTATGACGCTAGAGACACAGTAGCCCAGCGATGTAAAGGTTAAAAATACTACAACTTCAATAATTTTCTTCTCGTAAACTATAAGGATTTTACGAAATTTTTTTACCATATTGACTCCATTTTTCATGACGCATCCCAATTTTTTTCAGATTAGTTATGAATCACCATGTACCTAGAAAAAGGAGAGCATTCCAAAAAAACAACAAAGAAAAACAAAAGTTAAGTTTATATCAATGAAATGCAACAATCAATCGATTTTACGTATATTTCTTTTATGTTGCAAGAAAATTTCCTAATACATTGATCAATAACAATTTTTTCCAGACAGAAAGGTAAAAGTGGGGGTACTACTTTATGTGAATGACCCCGTACATTTCTGCAAATGTAGCATACAAATACCTGATACACCGTTAAAAGAAAGTATTCTTTATATCTGCACCAGTTTTAAAAGTGAAACCAAATGTTTATGTTAAGATATATGAGGGAACTTGATGTCTCTGGACACACCCATACAACAACACAGCGTGGGTACAGGGTGTCTCAAACTCGATAGTATGGGCTTACTGTGAGGATACAAAAAATTTAAATAAAATTTGGGACACGTGGTGTCAAATGGGATGAGGTAAACTCCATTTTCAATCAATCATTTATATTTTTTCCAAAAACATATCCAAATTTTTTTCCTGTTAAAAAGCTCTCTTTTTTTCTAATAAACTTTAAAGGGGTGCGTTTTTGAGAAGCAAATAAATAGGTGTAGGTATTTTAAGTTTTTTGAGTTTTACTCGAGAACTATGCATTTTTTCACTATAGTTGTCAATAGAAAAGTTGTAGCAAATTGAATTTCCCATCGGAATGAGAAAAAATAATATCCAATCACCTAGAAACTTATTTTAACTTTCACATTCACAAAAATAAATTTATTAGACAAAATAATACCGAAAGTAATAAAGATTTTATAAAAATAAGAAAAAGTGTCGTTGGTTAAATTGACATATCTCGGTTGATTTTAATCAACATCAGGCATCATTTTAAAGGTCTTGAAACCAGGTCTTGAATATGGCTTTACATATACCTAAATTAACTCAGAAAAAAGTTTTAAGACGAAAATCGTCAAAAAAGGGCAAAAATTGAACAAAATTCCAAAAAGTAGCCAACTTTGATCCAATGTATCTCGGTTTCTATTAGTCGTAGGTACTTTTATAATCCCTTATTTTGAAGGAAAAAATATAAACTTTTTCTTCTGTGAAGCAATGCCTATACCTAACTCCTCTCAGAAAAAAGTTGTGGGCCAAAAACCAAAAAGAAAAAAAAACGCATTTTTTCGTTTTTTTTACTCGTTTTTTGGGCATATTTTTGTTAAAAATATTTTTTTTTGACTTTAGAATATCTCATTCCGATAAGAAATTCAATTTGCTACAACTTTTCTGTTGTCAACTATAGTGAAAAAATGCAGTTTTCGAGTAAAACTCAAAAAACTGAAAATACCACCTTTTTACTTCGTTCTCAAAAACGCACCCCTTTAAAAGGTAGCAGTAGCATGCCCATTGGTCTTTAAAATTCGTTGAACGACTGATTTATCCAAATTTAATTCCCGGCTAACCTGCCGTATAGAATTTGGTGGATTTTGTTCGAAATACTGTGACAGTCTAGCTGTATTAACATTGTTTCTTACCCTTCGGTCAATTATTTGATTTTTCCGAACAGAAAATGCATCTTTATTTCGTCGCAAGGTCGCCTCCAATCTTGTAAAGGTTCTATGATCAGGAATGAGGCGCTCTGGATTCCTTTCTCGATATAACTCTACAGCTCTTCTTGAATTTTTTTGCGACTCGCCGTAAATTAGCAACATATCAACTTTTTCTGAATGAGAAAGCATTTTATAAGCACAAAAGTTAGTATTGAGTTCGTATTGAGTAATGACAAGTATGTGATTTTAAACAACGAACATTCAATTATTTTCCAACGACTACTTGATCCTTCCACAGCTAATGGATTTTTAAGTGGTGACTTTTGAGACTCTTTAAGACGATATTACTTATAACTTTTAAACGGGAAGTAGGTAATGCAGAAAAATTTTTCTAATAAAAGTTTATTAGAAAAAAGAGAGCTTTTTAACAGGAAAAAAAATTCCTTTCGATTGAAAATGGAGCTTACCTCATCCCATTTAACACCACGTGTCGCAAATTTTATTTAAATTTTTTGTATCCTCACAGCCATACTATCGAGTTTGAGACACCCCGTACAATGCATCTTTCTAAACAACGGTATAGTTTAAATCCACAAATGCGCATCCTTGAACTCAAAAAAAAACCACACACCCGTTATAACACTATACGCATGGTAGCAAAGCTTTAAAAACATTTTCACGCGAAGCGGTTCCAACAATATCCGTTAACGAATTCCTATTTACTTTTCAACGAAATATGTATTTCAATCTCCATATGAATGCGGCGGTAGTCCGTCTCTCTCCATCGAAATACATCTCCGGCCGGCCTCTGTCAATAATAGCTTGTAATTTACGGTACGTTGAACCGCCGGCGCGCGGTTTTTTATGTAATTACCGAAGAATTTTATAGCCGGGAAAAAAATGAAGAATCGCAGCCAGCCGAGCATACCATTTATTCCTGGGCAATGAATCATCCACTGGAGGTATTTATGTCGAGAATCCTTCACTGCTCCTCCGATTACGTTGCGCGAAGGAACGTCTCGCGGATGCCGTGTCTGGGAATTAGGAATAATAATTGGAATATTTATCAGACGGTTGCGCTGGATCCCATCGTACCGTGTTAAACAAATGAATGCGTTCCGTTTTTTTCCTCTGGGTCATAAATTAGCTTGATAGAATGCCCGACACCACCAGCCCTGCAATCCAGCATTCGATGTCTGTTCAACTGTCTACCTAGTGGTCACCATAGATGGTTGGCTATTTCGAAAATACTTAATTTTTTAAAAATATTAATGCCGTCTGGCTGTAGCATTTCGAAATAATATTGCAGTTTGGCTGTAGCCGTCGAACATAAGAAACCAATTTTTCACGGTTGGTACTATCCACTAAAAACCACTAAAACTCATTGATTTAACGTGAACTGTTATTAAAGTGGAAAACTATCAAACTTCACTTCTTAATGAACATATTGCACATGTATATATTTTTTATTTTATTAGAGTTTAAACGGAGACAGTTTATTTTTTTCTTTATATACAGGGTGTCCCGAAATTCATGCAACAAAATTTGGTCACAGATTCTTAAGACAGATTTAGGGGACCCGTATTTTTTATTTTTGCCAAGTGGCCCCTTCTTTCGGAGTTACGGCCGGAGTACTGTAATTAGTCATTACTAACTACAGTCACTAACAATCACTAAAATTTTGATATAAGATTAATTAGAGTTTAAAATATTACTAAGAATGTATGCGTTGTTTATGAGACATTCATCAATAAGTTTTGACATAAGCCTATTTAAAAAGTCACTTATTTTATACACCGCAATATTGTAAGAGTTTAATTAAAATTGTTTCTCGAAAACCGTCCACATTAGAAAGTTCTAAACAAGAATATATTGTTTTTGGAAAATAAAATTGTACATTAGAAATTGGAGCCCGAATGGTAAAAACCTAACCTTAAAAAAGTTAGAACTTAAAATGTAACAGGAATGTAGCACAACTAGCGCCCTCTATGAAATATTAAGAAAATAATTATACCAGCGTATTTGGCATCCTTAAAAACCCCGGAATACCAAATTCCATAAAAATATTTCGTACCGTTTGGAAACTTTCATAAAAATTATATTTAAAACATTTTATTTTGTAGCTCTGTATCTCGAAAACAAAAGAATAGACATACAGTTCATAAGACAAAAAATTCTTATTTATTGTTGTATTATGACTCCCTGTATTTACGGGAGGTTTTTCTGAAACACCCTGTGTAACATAGCATTAAAAAACAGTAATATTAATTTACAAACTGTTGCTCAAATAATATTACTTCGATGCAATGTAAAATACATTCAGACTCATAAATTGGTAAACTATACTGCCATATTCGCCATAAAAACATTTCGTATTAGTATGTACAAAACGGTGCACAAATTTGCTCTCAGAATAGAACAGAACAACAGCTGCAAAATGTGCATTTTCATGCACATGTTTATTACTCGAATAGTTGCTGCTACTAATTCTTCGATGTTGTGCTGAGATATCCAAACAAAACATAATCTAAAGGAGTTAGATCCGGAGACCTCGCTGGTCACTACCCTTGACTGATTAGTCGATTATTATAAAATTCTTCCAAAAATTGAATTGTTGCTGTTGTAGTATATGCGGTTGCCCCATCTTGTTGAGAGTCGTCTATTTGCACCTCATCATGTAATTTTCACAAAAATCGAATCTTTTAAGCGAACAAGAATAACGTGCAATTAAAAATAGGCAATGTGAGGAATGAATCAGTTTTTTTAATGAAGTTTACAGAATAATGTGAACTTTTATTTCCCCTGTATGCTGCAAGTTGTAAATTCTTTTCCAAAATTCAAACCACGGATTTAAAAATTCATAATTTTATTTACAACAAAATTTGTCCGACCCTATAACTCAGAAACCAGAATGTATTTTTGTCCAGAATCCGATGTCTGAATTTCTCAATTGACTCTGGTTTTCGAGATATCTTAACCTAAAAGTGCCAAAATCGCGATTTTCTGACATATTTGGGGTTATGTTACATGGAAAGTTATTTTTTTGCTGAAACCATGAATGGTCTTAACGTACTATACTTACTCTTTAAAATGCACTTGGATTTATTCCGATATCATTTTTCGTCTTTAAGAAAGCGTATGTTGAAATTTACTAGTTTGAATTATATGAATATACTGACCTATGTTTCCTTACCACAAAACTAACAGTTGAAAAACACTGATTATTAGAAGATTAACAATGAATTCAAATAAAAACACACTAGGCGAATACAAATAAAATAAAACAGAAGCACACACAGGAAGTACGGACGTCTCTGAATTGACAGATCATGTCGGTCGGAAATCTAAGAAAACGGACAGTAATTTTGATGAAATGGAAGTAAATTTTAATATATTTGGTAATATTTACGTGTGACGTCAGCTTCAATCATTCTGGATCGCTCGGTATAACACGCGTAACCTTAAATTTAAAACCTGAAGTAAATTGTAGAAGCACCAAGTATTACATTAGCTCGTACGACACATCACAATTGTGTGTATAATTATTTACAACCGCGTTTTACAATGCATAATTATGTTTGTAATGCAATAGTTGCTGAAATTATTAAATTAAGCTAATAACAATGCACTAACTTCTATCAGGCACATTGTTATTCACTGACAACACCATTTATAATAAATAATTTTTTGTTAATAGAAAATTTAAATATTTGTTTTTTTGTTTAGTAAATTTAACAACAGAAAACATACCCAGGCAATGGTTTCATGGTAATCTGGAACTATGTGTAAAATCATCATATAATATGTAAACAGAAAAAAGAGAGGAATTCAAAAATGCACAACATACAGGGTGTTCCATAAAAAAAGCAAGTTAGAAACTACTGGAAAAAATTAAGGAAACAAAAAAATTTTATCAATTTTTTAGTGATTTTTGCAAGGCTGTTCTCTAGAAGATCTAAGATTAAAGTCTATAGTTTCAAGTCTTTCGAGAAAAAATTTTCCAGATTTTTGTTTTTGTTTTTAGGAATGTCCACGGACTCAGGAAAATTTTTTCAAAGTCAATCAATACAGAGGTCAGTTAACATGTTTATTCAGCTTTAATTTGCTTTGTGAAAGGTCTCTGTACGAATATTGGTTGCCGAGAAATCAATGGTTGAATAAAAAATATCGTTTTTATCTTTAATTGTCGATATCTCAGCAACAAATTATTGCACAGTAAATCGAAGGACGGCTTTGAAAATCTGAATAAGTTCTATAAGAGAGGTGCAAAAGAAGAATTTTTCTGCACTTTACCCACAACTTTACATTACATATCGTTTAAATTTAAGAAAAAAAAATATTTTTCAGAACATTTTTTTTATTTGGTAACCTTTTTAATTACTTTAATTAATTGTATGAAATGCAAAGTTGATGCCCCAAGCAGAATTTCGTTCCCGATTCATACATTCATACATTCTTAAGATGTTTAAGTTTTCAAAAAGCGTTTTTTCAAAATTAATCTTTTTTTGGTGAAAAAAGAAATTTATCTAGTAAATGTTCATCAACTTTTCCAAAGGGAAAAAACCAAAAGAATTTTGGAATATTTTTGGAAAATTTTTTGAATTTTATTTTCCTTAAATTTAAACGATTGTGAGAAGAGTTGACAAAAATTTGTCTTCTTCGTGATCTCTGCATTGATTGAGTTCGAAAATATTTTTCTGTAGTCCTAAAAAAAAAATTCTCGATATTTCATTTGATTGCTCGATAACCGCAGCTCAAAAATTTATTTACTGTCAAAAGGTCTTGAAACTAAAGACTTAAAGCTTCAAAATCATTTTTTTTATCTCGATATGACCATTTTTCACGTTTCAAAAATCCTAAAAAAATTTATGAAATATTTTTGTTCCCTTAACTTTTTCCAGTGGTGTATATTTCTTTGACATTTCCTAAAAACCTGGTTTTTACCATTTTTTCTTATATGAGAAGGTGAAAAAGATAAGGCATATAATGTTATGTGACCTTGTACTAAAATTACATACTGACTAAACCTCTGGTAGTGACGTTATTAAGCAATGACACGTCGGTTATGAGGCTTTATATTATAAGCAACAGATCCATGGTTGATTTAAATATTTCAAAACGACAGATTGTTTCAGCAATTCGATTTAAACAAAAGAAAAAAACTCAAACAAATTGTAACATCATTCTTTAAAATCCCCGTTTAACCCATTTGGCTATCACTTACAGTCACTGCCGACAACGTCATATTAATCTTTGCACCGAACCATTGTCTTACGGGACAATAATAAACAAGGAGAGCGCTAATAGAAATCGAGACCCTCGCGAATTAACGGCATGGCTTGATTGATTTGAACCTATTGTACCCGATATATTGCTTTATATATCAAAGCCAAGTTTACCGAGCTGTGCTGCTAGATCGGTCTCTGAAGTCCGCAAATACCCCATATCTGCTCATTCCCATTCATACCTTTCAAAGTACTGAAATCGATCCTCAAAATGTTAACTTGCGCTCACATGTGCTTTTGAGAATTATGCAAAATATAAACCCAATATTTTGATTACAAAACAGCGTTTATTTTTCCGCAATGCGTAATTAAAAAAAGTGCCGTTTGGCTTTTCTGCCATCTTTTATTTTTGTATGTATGTATTTATTTATTTATTTATTTATTTAATACACTTTTTAAAAGGTAGTACTCAATTATAGAACGGTGTAAGTAAATAAAAAATTATTACATTAATTACAAACAAGAATTGAAGAAAAAAAAACAAATGATAAAACGGGAAATAAATAAGTAAATCCTATGCACTAAATAAAACATATAGATAAAGATTAAAACTACATATCTAAAAGTACAACACATCAAAAAAAATGTCTACATAATTTGTATTGTAGTTGTTACAAGTTTGAGTACACTAGTTCGAGGAGTCGGTAAATGAAATGTCCTGTTCTCTCTAGGGAACATAAATTCCTGATAATCCGTCAAATCATGTAAAATCTTAAAAAGAATCACTTGCCAAATTCCGTCTAGTAAACCAACAAAGGAAGGTCCTCATCCAAATTTTCAAGCATTAAATCTGATGGCTACTGTCCATATATTGTATATCTGGACAGTAGCCATCAGATTTAAAATCAGACGCTGGATCAATTCCAGTTTGTTAATGTAATGTGGGGAGACTAAATCGAACAGGCATATTCAAGTTTCCATCAAACGTAACGTAAGTAATAGTTATTTATTGTATAAGTGTTTTAAGTAGCATTTTATCCACGCAGAGAATGTTTAAACGCGAGAACGTAGTTCGAGCGTTTAATATTCACAAGTGGATAAAAGGCAATTGAAACACGAATGCAATACAATGTTTTATCCATAATTGCATCACAATCATATTTGTGGAGTCAGAATTATTGGAATTTAATAAAAAATTCGCCAATAAATGAAGAAGCCATGCTATCGTATTTTTTAAATTTGAAGAAAAAATATTCGATGTTGAAGGCTACTATAAAGGTCTACAAAAATGTAGATATTGGAAAATATAACAAGCTTACTACTTATTTGAAGAGTCAATCGAGGGGATACAAATCAAAAAAAGCTGCAGTATTGGAAAGAGCACATATTGAAGAATTTTTGACTGGGGCTTCCGATAAAGAATATTTAGGTACATTTAACATGTAGATATGCAGGGTGTTCCTAAATAAGTGTCGCAACGGAAAACTGTAAATGAAATGAAAACTGAAAAAAGAAATATTCTTTTCCTCTTCCATTTTTCTATTCGGGCTTTCGTTTTCGAGATACACGGTGTCAAACTCATTTTTTTTTAATTTTTTGCCAATATCTTAGGAACCGTTTGAACTACAGGACTGAGTTTTTGTACACACATTACTTCTATTAATAGCTACTTTTTCGCACCCTTCTCGAATTAATTGAACGTGCCAGTGGTGGAGATTTTAAAGTATCGTAACTAACTTTTACGCCACTGGAAAAATTGACATTTGACACCAAATTCTGAAGCGCCAATGAATTTTACACAAAAAGAGTTCACTTGGTTTATTGCTCTAAAGTCAACCGTTTTCAAGAAAAATTACTTTTTATGAACAAAAACAAACATTTTGCTAACGTTTCGAAAATCTTTTGTAATTCAAAAGATAGATAGCAATAATGAACAATTTTAACGAAATTTAACAACATTTGTAACAAGTAGCTATTAATAGTGGTAATGTGTGTACAAAAGCTCAGTCCTGTAGTTCAAACGGTTCCTAAGATATTGGCAAAAATCTGAAAAAAAGTTTTGACACCGTGTATCTCAAAAACGAAAGCCCGGAGAGAAAAATGGAAGAGGAAAAACATGTTTCTCTTTTCAAGAGGAATTTACAGTTTTCCGTTGCGACACTTATTTAGGAACACCCTGTATAATGAACTTATACTATACTAGTGAATTATTTTGGGTTGCACTAACAATGGGGGTTTCTGGTGCCTGTCGATGCTGCGAATTGACAAATTTGAAAATTAGTGACGTACAGGACGTTGGCAGTGACTACTTGTTTCAATATCTGACACCAAGACGGGCACAGATTCCTTTTAAGACACATCAATCAAAAATGTACTTCTCAGCCTGTTGGAACCAACACATTCGCGAAGGTACCCTCAATAATTGTTTTATTCCTGAATATCTCAAATCCAGAAGCATATACTTGCCATTGTATGAAGCGCACTTTCACAACTTTATTGGCCAATAAAAGTGCTGATCTTACAACTATCAAACGGCATGGTAGATGGAAAAGCTCCTCTGTAGCAGAAACTTAATGTTGAGGAGTCTATGTCTAACAAACATGATATTGCAAGGAAAATCCAAGGAAGATATACTGGTTCCTTACAAGAACAGACATCAGTAACTTGTGCAAATTCTTCACAAACTTCGGTAGATGTTATGCATTCCGAAAATGATGGCAACAATGCTTCAAGGGTTGTTATTAACGGAAAGGAAGTTAAAGGTGATAAAACAAAAAAACGAAATGTCTATTACTTTAAATGCAAATGTTAATGTTAATAAGTAAATAAATTAAACTTGATTTATTACAGGTTTATTATTTTATCATTATTCTATTAGTGAAATAAAGTATCACTTTAGACGGTTCAGATGTGTGGATAAAAGTCCGATTACGGTGATTACGGATAAAAAAGTTTTATGTCATTAAGCTTGTAAAATCACGTCAGTTGCGAACCTATATGCTCTATTAGCTTCGGAGATAACAGTGTCAGTGTGATTGTTAAATGATAATTTTTCATTAAATGTCATCTTTGGCAAATGTTTGATCTTTTTTACGGAATAATACAAATTTGCTAAAGGCACCAAAAATAGTTGAAACGTTCATCCCGCCTATGGCATAAAAACTAATAAGTTCCAAACCGGTATATGTCTGGTGGATTCGACTGACGAACGAGCCTAGCAGTTTGTTAGATATTGCTGGTATAATTCAATGATTATTATTGGAGCATTAATTCGCAGATAAGTTGTTTCCCACAATATCATATCAGTTTATTACAAAGAAATGTGTGGAATTTATTCAATATGAATAAACTCATCGATAACACAGGCACACAAAAAAAATCCAAACCCAAGAGACCCACATATGATTTCCGAAGGAATTCGATGCACTCAACACGATCATGTAGTCAAAATTCATGACTTGCCGATGAATTTCGGGGAAAAGTTAAAACTAGCCCAAATATGTTTTTTTTCCTAAATTTTGTCCAAATATATCATTTTCGTACTGTTTTGAGGCGCTGAACACGATTCCAGTAGTAAAACTAACCCATGACCTCGATATTTCTAAGAAAATTCATTATTTGAGTGAAAAGTGGCCTAAAAACTGATTTGTGCCTAATTTTTGTCCAAATATATCATTTTCATATTATTTTGAAGCGCTGAATATGGTATAGTCTTTCCGATCTCAATTGAAGAACTAAGAGGTTAGCAGTATGTACCAGGTTCGGTCGCTGACACAGCAACTCGGCATTGAAATATTTGAAAAACTTGTTCTCATATTTATTTAGACATACCCATATACAGGTCTGGTAGAACTAAACGTAGTGGTGGTAGAAATGTATACGCCCAGTTGAAGAATGCGCACGCGGGCAAATGGCGTACACAGACAGCCGAACTGGGCGACTGGGAAATAAATCTCAGCTGTTTGACAAATTGCCTGGCAGTGCAGTGCAACAATGCGGAATTTGGTGTTATTCAGGTAATTTTAATTTATTATAGGCACCTTCTATTAATTATTCATATTACTATTGCGAAAGGGAGAAATAAGAGGGATATTTTGTTTATTAATATTATGACAACATGGCATTTTGGAGACCTTTTGAAATGCAACAAAACGAAATTTACTACCAATATAATAAAATTGTTGGAGGACATAAATAATTAAAATATGTTGTTGGCCAAATGAGCATATAAAAAAGACAGTAGTTTGATTTCATTTGATAAAATTGTTTCGAAAAATGTTTGAATTTGTTTGATTTAGCTTAATATCTCAAATAAAGTAAAAGATAATTAACTCATTCTAAACTTTAGGGCGAGTGTTTATATTTTCGTCAGATTTCGTGAGCAAACTTTAATTTTTCATCTTAATTCAATTCATTTTCTTCTGTGCAAACGTTTCCGCCATTAAAAACTCAAGAAGAATGGAAGCTCTTAGTGAAACCTTTCTAGAGCACGAATTTCCACCCAATTATCTCTGATTACATTAATAAATTATAAAGCGAAATTTAATTTTCCGCTGCCAATCAAAAAATTACGTTCGACCTGAGGCGGTATAAAAAAACAGCACGAGATGGTGAGAGATTATCCGTTTGAATGGGATATAAAATTCTGGTAGTAAAAAGTTATCATCGGGATCCGCAGTTTGAAACAGGAAGTGTAAGGCGGTAAAAACTACACAGGGAAATTGTCTTTCTGGCAAATTACTACTCCCGAGTTTAGTCGAGATAAGATCTCTTAAAGGATCTCAACTTTACCTCGCATTAAAACTTTGATGGAGCGGGACTTCTTTGAAGCAAACAGCTTAAATTTTATTTCGTTAATTTGTAGCTGTGCGTATTCTCTTCGAATTTAAGTTAATTACGATGAGCTTTCAGACTTAATGAATCGAATTAAACCAATTTGGGGGAGAGGCAGCCTCTTTCGAAGACTGACGCGTGACATCTATACATCGGTAATCGATACCAACCTTAAGTGTTACATTAAATATTAAGAGATTAAATTTAGCTGTAGCGATAGCTTAGCTGGTGTTTAAGGTTCTACAACTGAAATTAAACCCCAAAACAAAATTATCCACAATTGGGACCTATGTGATATATTGGTACTTTTTGGAAAAAATAAACTAGGTTCATATCGAGGGGCGATCCGCTAAGGAAAAAACGTACGAAGATTACAAAATTTCTGAAATCTCTTGTAATGTATCTGCAGATTTCAATATCAATTCAAAAAAGATTTCAAATTTCATATAAATAATCAAGATTACAATATCTTCCAACAGATTTCAAAACATTTCAGGAGATTTCAGAGTTATTTTAGTAGATTTCAATGACTATTTAAGATTTCAATAGGATTATTAGAAATTAAAAGAAGATTTCAAAATTTCTTAATAATATTTCAAGGAATACGGGAAGATTACAATAAGTTTTGAATGTCCATTTGAACAAAAATAATTGGATTAACTTCAACTGTCAGTTATTTCATTCATTAATAGCAGTACTTTGATTAAGAATTTCCAGTATCAGGCATTTTTTACGCAAGAATTGGAACATTCTGATTAAGTTTTTGTTTGAAGAACGTTAAAAACTTTTTGTCATGATAAAAATGATAATGCCATTTTGAAAGTTAGGTAAGTACCTATATATTTTTATTGAAAGATAAACATATAATAATCCAATATACTAATAAAATTAAAAAAATTGAATTAACATAAACTAAACATTTTCCCAAAAAATAAATAATAAAAAATGTATTAAGCTTCTACGGAATGTTTAAATATCATTAAAAAAACAGTAAAAATTAAATTTATCCAAAACCGTTTTGAGGTATTATAATGAAATTTTAGGCGTGTCAATAGCTAACGATTTTTTAGTCTTACCAGTGGCGTGCGTATTGGCACGTCACTAGCTATGTTTAAAGAAAAAAATAGCACGTCGCTGGTTTTACTAACAATAAAATTTTTGAATTCTTTGTTCAATTATGAATAAAAAAAGCTTTCTTCAGATTATATCGTACGACGCAGCGTTTATGAGTAAAAAAATAAAAACCATTTTATTGCGCGCCTAAAACCAATGCTAATTTATAAATTTAAAATATTGAACAAAGAAATTCAAATTTGATTGATTTTTGAAATGTGGTAGTGTTGTTTGTAGTAAAAATAAGGGACTGCGGTTTTGAAGAAATTTAATTTTTACTGGTTTTTTAATGAAATTTCAACATTCGGTAGATCGGTAACGAAGCGTTTGCGGATCTATGTTTATAGGAACTCTTTTTTATAAAATGACCTGGGCAATCACCCCCTTAAATATTGCTACGTCTTTTTTAAACACCCTGTATAACTACCTCGCCTCGAAGCCTATTTAAAAGCTTGTTTAAGGCGTATATAGGTTTTATTAACATTTATTAAATCACTCCTAGAAATCGTAAAAGGTTCATTTCCGACTAACTTTATTGGCCCATAGAATATGTATTTTTCTTCGACTAATTGCACATCATCTATTTTAGGCCACATGTATTGCTGTAAATTCTCTTTCAAAAATCTAATGCGAAATTTTTCTTTTCCTATAACCCTATCAGGATTAATTGTAATATACGGCAAAGTAGTTCCCAAATTCTATAGCAACTTTTTTAATATTATTAGTTTTCTCTTCGATTGCTTCTATTACTAACAAGGAACCATCTGCGCTTATATCCGAAGTAGAATCCGAATTGGAAGTATTGCTAAGTTCTAAGTTAGGTAAAGATCTTTGGAAATTTGAGCTGGTTGTTAATTTCGAATTTTTTATTTACTATCAACAATATCATTTTTTGCTACTATAATATAATTTAAGTCCTCGCGAGAAATAGTTTTAAAAATGTCTTCTTCCAAGAATTCAGTAAAATTTAATAGATTGACAATAATTACACGGAGATTGCAAAGATTTCAGAAACGATTACATAAAGATTCCAAGGCAAAAGTACGAAGATTACATCAGCGGATCGCCCCTCGGTTCATATACACATTTAGCAGATTAATAGATATTTTTTTAATCATAAAAAAGTTAAAAATAAACAAGAAACAAGATTTAAACTGTTGAGATTAATAACTAGACGTTCAATAAAGCCATGCTGGCAGAGAGCGACCTGCGATTTCACAGGTAATGTGAAAGCACGACCTCTCTCGCCAACTAGGCAGACATTCGTCTGTTGTTTCACATTTGGCATACTGCTAAGGACTAATGAGTTGGAGACCGGTATATGTCTGAAGAGTTTGGCTGACGAATGATCTACTAAATATTGCTGGTATAATTTAATGCTATTAGGGGTGTGTAGCTCGCTAAGTAGCTATTTCGTCAGTTAATAATCCTTCCTGATGTTTTAATACAACTTTCTATTATTTTATCATAATTTTACCACTAACTTTTTTAGTTTTTTCATGTATCTGTAGTCAAAGATTTTAGGTACAATATTACTGACGCATCACTTTTTACGTCTATTTTATCTCATTAATATATTTTTCAAGTAAGTTACTGCTAACCGAAAATGAGGTTACCGACAATAGGGCGAGTTATACAGGATGTTTCTGAAATAAGTGCGTTAATCATTTAAAGTTGTTTCCATGTGCTAATAAACATTCCAAACGACGATCAAAATACTGTCACCAAAAATACTATACCACACAATCACTGAAAACTGCTGCTGGAACCGAGATCTTTGTACAGCTTGAACCAATAGTGAGTGTTGTGAAAATTTAGTATGCCCTCTCTAGTAAAACAACATTCATCTAAAAATCATTGTTATTTAATGCATGAACCCTTTGTACATGATAGGGGTGTATTAATTGCGCCACTAGGTACTGTTAATTTTATACGCCGGTTAAGTAATACTGCAACACACAACACACGTGCACAAGATGCACAGAGTCGGTTTATATTTGTGGTTAATTTTCTTAAGTCATTTTCTCGAAAGCAGAAGCATTTTTCAAGGAACGCCCTTATTTCAGAAACACCCTATATAAGCTATTCTAGATTTGCTTGCTTAAGAAAATTTGAAAAGTGAAAGACTACGATTTTCTTTTTTTATGATATGCTTATTTTAATAGAAATACATAACGTTATTTAATTTCCCTTAATTTATTTATTTATTAACAGCATGTTTTTGAAAATATAAAAAATATATGTAACAGCTGTTCTACTTTTTCAATCATAAATGTATAATTTCACACCTTATTTATACAAAATTATATCACTATCACCTTGTGGCTGAATTTATAAATATCTTTTTACAAATGAGTATAAGTTTTTATCCAAATTAATCGATATAATTATATGACCAATATGTAAGTACATTGTGCATATTTTTCACAACACGTTCATTAATGGTACGTCAATTTCTAGTTAAATATTCATGCCAACTAAACGCCAAAAAAAAATGTTAATGACCAAAATTTTTACAATGCCATAGTCAAAAATTAACCCGTGCACCTTGTTAGGAAATAATGTTCAATAGGTACAAAAAATATTAGTTTGTTTTAGTCAATTTCATGGTTATCGAGTTACGTAACAAATTTATATTTTCTATTAATGCTAATCGTATTTGCTGTGTTCTAGGAAGACAGAAATTCTGTTTCTGCTTTCCAATAACAGATTATACGTCATAGTTTTTTCTACAAATATGGGAAATACAGGGTGTTTTATATGTGAATCCGAAATATTATTTTTTCATATAATTAGTTGGATGTTTAGGTACTTTGCATTTGCCGTCACAAATGCAACAACTTAGGTACAGAGTAAAACAAACACATACAATTTACTTTTTATTATGGGTAAAATAGCATTTCGAAAAAGTTACATCAATTTACGTCTTCTTGACATCGCCACCCAAATGCCTAGTTTTAAGGGATGTAAACCAATTTCTACAAATGTATGAGGATTTTCTGCTGCTCAAGTTCTATAATTTTGGTTATTTACATAACCTGATATTTGAAACCATGCTTCATCAGTGAAAAACGACAAGTCCAACAAATTATTATTCATGTTTTCTATATACCACCCACAGTACTGTCATCAAGAGTTGCCCTGTAAGGGTGTAAATACAGTTGATTTTTTAAGTTTTATGACATATTCCAAGTGAAAGCTCTAAATTGAAAATTTTTAGGATATTACCTATACTTCAATCTAATCTCATATTCAAATAAAATTTTCAAAGTTAAAATATTTTAGAGACAGAAACTAAATTTGAGAATATTTGCACGAACTTAACAAAAAATTTTGATACGGACTTTGTAGGACTTTGATTTATCCGTTGCTGTATATTATCGACATTTTCTATAAGTACAATTGGTCTGCCCGTAGATTTTTCTTTGCAAATACAGTGTTTGGTTCCAAATCTTTTGACAATAGCACATTTCCGATTTAAGAAAGTGTCATACTCAATGTTTCTTCACTTCGAGTTTCATTTGGAACATAAGGCATCTTCTAGAGTAAAAGGCAAAATACGTTCTGAAATAAAAATATTAACCCCAAAATTTTTTATTTCTGTTACCACTTACCAGTAATCCAACGAAGTGTCAAAAATATTTAGCTGTGAAATAGTAAACAATAAAACGACAGCAGAAAATGAATAGAAACTATAACAGACACGAACAACGGATGCTACTGAAAAATGCACAAATACTGTCAATTTATCGTTATTGGTCATAACCATTGTACTTACACCTGATATAATCCTATCGGTGATTGTTGAATGAAATGTGGTAAAAAATTACACCAATCATGACTTCTTATTGTTTTAATAATTATTATTACAAGCTTTTATTTAACTTGCCTTGTTAGTAAGGGTCAAATCTTGCAACTGCAAAGTTTTAAAACAGTTATCCCCAATCGATTGAGCTGAACTTTTACATACACGTTTAGTTTGGATGACAATGCATGGTTAGCTAAATGACGTCATTCTAAATCCAATATGGCGGACCAGTTATTTTTTATGCACCCCCATGATATGGGTATCAAATGAAAGGGTTTGCTGAGAAGAATATGAAAGTAAAATGAAGTCACTAAAAGCTTTTTTTTAAGGAAATAAAATTACTATTTCAAACAAAATTACCGGTGACGTGGCTTGTAATCATTTACGAACGCTCTGTATTTGATCTACCGCAATTTCCTCCATCATCCCAGGTAACATTTGGCCCAAAATATAACAAGTAGCAAAGATGACACAAATGATAAATGGCTCCCCCCGGACATGTAGATACGTAACTTAACATCATATTTCAAGTTCTTCTGAAAGCAACTACTACGTGTTATGACGGATGGCGGGGACAAAAACCGGGAAAGATTCGGGCTTATTAATTAACGGCACTATTAATCATCCCCCGTCGACTCCCAGCGGGCCATAATTACAACTACAAGTTCCGCGCGGCGCCCCTGGAACTTTTTGCGATTGTAATATTGTCGTTTCCACGGGAAATATTGGGAAACTTTTCAGTGGCGCGGGAAACGGCTCCGTAACAATGGGCTGGAAATCATTAAACAGAGAGCGGGCTTCCTGAGACCTGCAACTTCTATTTCCGCGCCGCGGGACGGATGACGTTTTCGTCTCTGCAGAAAATTACGGGCGGTAAGTCGGGGAATATTACAGGGTGGTTACAATTAACTTTTAAGAGCACAAATCGACAGTAGGTATTCCTGGTTGCCTAATTCCTATTATAAAAATTATAAAACGGAACAGACCTATTAGTCGAGGAAATAAAGAGCGCCACGAAAAACCCCTGATGCGATTTTCGGCTCGTTTACGCGAATTTTACAGGAAACTCATGGAGATGACGTCCATGTCCAGGTTCCGGTGCACTAGGTGTCCGGGGGGTGCTCGCCGACGCCAGATTAGGAATCAGCGACCCGAAAACCCTCCAGGTGTCAAGACTCGTTGCATTTAAGAGTGAAATTCAGGAGAAGCCTCGGAGATGACGTTCCTCATCAATCCTAAGCTCCAAGTCGGCGATGGACCAATTTGAAGGCCATATTCGGGATCAGCGACCTCGAAAACCCCCAGGACTCGAGTTATAAATTTTTTCTAATTGTAAGTGACTTTAAAAAATGCATTTTTCCGGATGCATTTTGCACTGTACAAATGCAATTTGGCCGAAAAACATAATACAAAGTTGCTACATTTTTTTTACATAATTTTAGAAACCGAATGCAAAAAAACCCATCTTGATACGACTTGATCGAAAAATTTCGGAGGTCAGTGCTTTATTTCCTCGACTATGTGTATACCGACAGATCTTTTTCAAACAGTGGAAAAAGAACTAAAATTGTACACAACACTGTGCAAAATGTAGACAAAAGTAACAAAGTATAAATAAAATGTAGTACCTACCTAAATATTTAACGAAAAATTAATTTTAAAAAGCAAAAAACTAAATTGTCACATAAACACCAACGGATAGGAATTAGTTACGCAATATCCGCACGATACGAAATCAACAGTATACTAGCGTGACGTGAACGTAAAAAGCATTCTACGGCAGCGGCTCACGGTTGTCTCGGTTGACCTGCTCGGCACATCATTGAATTATGAAATGATTATCCCTTTACAGAATTACTAATTTTAACTTTGTTGTCTTCTAGTCAATAAAATTTTCATTAATTATCATCATCATATTGGAATAAAATTCATTCATGTCTGACTATTTATTCTTTGATATTTAGTTCCGTTAATCTTAATTAGATGTCGTTGTGGTAAAAAATAAGTTATCAATTATACTGAGTTTCATTCGCGTCTAATTCCCCAAATGTTGCAAAATACCAAATCATAGAAATGCAGATAATAATTCTGATTTATGCTGAATGTCCCATGGATATAAAAGAAATTCAAAATATCTTCAATAGAATAATTATTTTGCAGTTTTCTTGTCGAGCAAATACTTGATACTGGTAAAATACTAAATGACAATACCAATATTTGTCTTTCAAGGCATATTTGACGATATGCAAAAAATACAGGGTGTTCCATTCGAATTTAAGTTAGTTTTATCAGTTTTAAGTTTTCAAAATGTAACGTAAAAAATGGTTCACTTGGTATAATTTTTTTCAGGTGATTTTGATAGTGGAAGGTAGTGCATCTTATGTTCTTTGTATATTCCGAAAAGAAAATGAATGCTTCCAGAACGAAGAAAGATATAAGGAATTTTCTAAATGCTCGCATCTGTCAATATTTTTATAAAATTTCGATTATCTCAAAAAGGGTTAGATTTAGGAACAGGGAAACCTTAATATGTTTTACTTAGTTTAAACTTATCTTGTCAATTATGCAATAATATATTTAAAGTAACGAAGTTGACAGTTACTTCCGGTATAACCGGAAGAGATCCGTTGATGGCATTATTTTCATTAAAGAGATACTCTCTTCAATGATAACCCTCGTAAGCAAAATTTCAGTCATATTATCTTTCTGTGTTTCTGAAACGTTTAATAGGCCACTTACCGTGAAGAACCCTGTATATTGTGGTTAAATACGGTGTACCAAATTTGGTTCTTGATTGGTGCATAATAATTTCCCTGAAAGTTCCCAACTTTATATGTGATAAGAATCTCGCGTATTGTAAAATTCACATGTGGATGATGACAGAGAAAAATAGCGGAAATAGGAACTGCTTTTGAAATTTGTCAACTCCGGAACATACGAGTTGTGGGTCTTGGTGGGAGAAAAATATATGGACTTCGCCGTCTGAATTTATCGCCGAAAATTTAAAATAACCCTGCTCTGAAATTTATAAGTTTACACTCTACCCTCGTTACGTTGTATTTCATCCTTGGATATCCAATACATCAGCGGAATTAAACACTTAATCAAACGGAATATTCCATAATATTAACTTGTATGTCTTCTACATATGTAATAGCGACCGACGTACCGACAAACTTGCAAAGAGTAATATAATAAACAAAGTTGGAACAAGATTGGAAACACAGATGTTGATCAAATTTACTTTAAACACGTTAAAATAAACAACAAAAAAGGTATTTTTTTTTTTTGAATGGTTGAAAGATCCAGTTTCTTTCTTTTACATCCAAATTCAATTTATTATTCTAACATATCCTTAAATTAAAACTTTTTTAGTTATTGAGCTCTGTAAAAGGTATCCGAAAAGAACTTTCTCGGTCAATATAAGCTGTCATATAATAGATATGGAAAACTGATTTCCAGCATAAAAGGATCTCTACCTTCTTATCAGTTGACCAGATCGTATTGGGTTCGCCAGTCGAATAAAAATGATACATTTTGAAGTTATTTTCATATCTATACAATTCAGTGAGTATGCAGGAGATCAGATATGTAGAGTTGCTTGAAATATTTGCAAATAACCAACTACCATCATCAGAAAATAATAACACGGATTCATTGAATTTATTTTAAAAAATATACTCCGTATATTTTTATATACTTAGAGAAAGGTAACAATGTATAAAATTGTATTTTCTTACCACAAACGAGAATTATGAATAATAAAAAAAGGTATGTTATTTTAAGTGATAAGTACGTTCATAGATTTAAGAGATTTAAGAGAATTGTTACCGTCCTGCTTAGCACTTGATACATGAAATTATTACTTAAATTATGTCTCGATATATTGTGTCTATAATTAAAAACCTAACTTTATTGTGAAGATGATTACAATACGTAAATAACAAAAGAAAAGTATACTTACTAATACATTTTATATTTTACAATAATTTTTTAATATAATAGAATATAATAGAATAGAATAGTCATAATTATTCGGTATAATAAATACATATAAAAATTTGTTCATGTTTCATCAACATCATCACCATCAGTCATCACCTATTATCTCAATTAATTTTCGTGGACTTCAAAGATGATAATAAGAATAATAATATAATCGGAATAAAGCAAGGAAAACAGGCTATGATTTTTTTACTAAGCCTATGTTTCGATTTTATTTAAAATTAATATATAATAATAAAAAGATGATTAAATCTGTATTTGAACATTACATATTACAATATTTAACAAAAACAAAAACATTAAAATTGTTGAAAAGCCTACATAATAAAAAGTAAGTATAAAAAAGAGAAAATAAATAGGAAAAGTGACAACCTTGCCTAGTGAGATAAAACTACGGTCATGCAGATTAGAATAATTCATCTTGTAATGATTTCAAATTTAAAGGAAGTATTAAATTACCTTCCATTTAATAAAGTTTTATGCGAAAACTTTAATGTGTTTGGCCGTCTTCGACATACAAGATTTTTTTCCTCTTTTTTAAGTACAGAGTGATTCAAAATCCAGTACAAAGAATTTAGTGGCGCATTTTTGAGGTCAAAATAAGATTTTTTTCCTATAAACGTGTGTCCACAAATGCTTAGTTTTCGATAAAGGTATAGTCCTTCTGAAGTCAGTTGAATATGTAAAAAAACGTCTGGTAATAAAATTTAATGAGTTTCATAGGCGTCCTTAAAAAAATCTTCTGTTAAAAGTAAAAAATTATAATAATTTGTATATAATGTGTAGAAAATTTCTATTATATGTTCATTTGTCGAACAACAGATTTTAATTATTTATGTCCTCAAAGAATTTTATTATATTGGTGGTAAATTTTGTTATGTTCCGTTTCAAAAGGTCTCCAAAATGACATGTTTTGATAATATTAGTAAACAAAATATTCCTCTTATTTCTCCTTTTCGCAATCGTAATATCAATGGTTGATAGAAGGTGCCTATAATAAATTAAAATTACCTGATTCACACCAAATTCCGCACTACTGCACTGCACTGCTGGGCAATTTATGAACCACTTGTCGCCTGCTGTGATTTATTGCACAGAAGCCCAATACAACTGTGCTCATTTTCCTTTGGCCGAGCTCGCATTCTTCAACTGGTCGTATACATTTCTACCACCTGAACGTTTAGTTCGACCAGACCTATATATGGGTATGGCTAAATAAGTATGGCAACAAGTTTTTTAAATATTTCAAGGCCGAGTTGCTGCTTAGCAACCGAGCCTGGTACATACCTTGAAATTATAGGTTCTTCAATTGACTTCGGAAAAACTATATAGTGTGTCAAAGTTTTTTATCTTCTTCGATTTTTTAGAAATAATTTCCAAATAACTTTGAATGTATGCATAAAACTTGGGGTTCAGGTTTTTTTATGATGGTAAATTTAAATATGTCATTGCTTTTGACACTGTTTATAGAGGGCGCCTACAAGCTTGATCCTAACTTTTTTGCTACCCTATATATTAACGTTTCGTATTAGTGCGGTTATTACCCTATCAATTTTAAGCAAAAAAGGTATGCTTGGTCTAAATCTCTCAGACCAACCGTTTCTGAAATATTGGCTGATGAAGATGCACACAATATTTTCACATTTTATAACTAAAATTTATTTTGGACGCTTATAGAAAAAAAAAGTCTTATTTTGACCTCAACAATACGCCCCTAAATTCTAATTCTTTGTACTCAATTTTGAATCAGCCTGTATATTTTTTACCCTTATTTTTTATTGTGTAGGCAATTTATGAAAAACTTTTACGTTATTCTTTTTTTAATTTTGGTACATGTTTTTATTTATTGTTTTCAATGTTTTTTTTAATTATGTCCTACACATAAATTCTGATCTTTCTATTTTTATTTATGCCCGTGAAGATTTTAAATAAAATAATAAATTTTACCGAACTTTTCACACCCAATAAACATTTTGCTTGCAAATTGGTTCCCACGACAGGATTATTGCAAGTACGGCCACAACTCAGTTGCTGTGTTGCTTGACAACTGAATTTTATTGATGAACGATAACTGAACTCAGATCGACGCACTGGTCATTCTCTTAAATCTATGAACGTACTCTGTTTGGTTTCAAAGAAATCTACATATCAAAAACGAATAAATTAATACCTGTACTATTTCACTTTCGTAACGAGTTTTCATGGGGCTTACGGCTTCTGTCAGACTCCATTATCGAATTAACCATTTCAAAAAGCCAACACGGACTTAACTGGAAGATAAATGTTTGCGGATTTCAGGAGCACAGATGTATTAATATGTTTCAATTAACGTCCAAACACACAGCAAGAACATAATCGCTGGTATTAACCGGAAAGTAGCCTACTGCATGACATTACAACTTTCCCACAATGCGAGGCGCAGGGCCGGATTTGGATTTCAGAACCCACAATCGGATATCACAATAAAACAGTAAAATGGTGTCAGTCAAAGCTGGTTAAGTACAGTTGATGCAAAGTGACGTTTTTTGTTTGGAGCAATAACAAAGGCTTTGTTTTTGTGACATGATAATAGAAATTATGTTTGTTGGATTCAATTGTTTATTTTCCTTTTTAGGTCTGTTTTCGTTGTGCAGCTCACCTTTGTTGTTCAGCACGTAAATTGAAAATAATTTAATAATTTCTTAAAACTGTTCTATTTACCAGTGTTTGATCCAATGAAGTCTTAGAATCATGATAACAGCAAATCGCCATCGAGGATAAACGTTATGTTATACTTTTAACTAATGATGTTATCTGAAACAACTACTCTGCGTACTACAGCCCTGTCCAGCACTGAACAGGAGAAAGTACAAAGCAATGTTTTGTGCCAATAATTAGCAGTGATAATGGATTTATTCAATAACATTTAATTTTTAACTTGTTTTCACATTTTCCGTTAACATTTTAACCCCCAAATATGTGGTGCAAAAACGTGATAAATAATTTCTAATTAGTTTGTAATATTGTTTGAGTTTTTTTTACCTTATTTGTAGTATAGTTTCAGTTTTTCCCTCTTTATCGATATATTTCCAGCTATAAATTAAAAAAATAATAAAAAGTGTAGTCGTATACCTTCATAGTATCTACAGATCAGTAGGTTACTCTCTGCCAAAACATTAGTAGCTGTAATAATTAAGATTAGACATAATTATGCGTGTGAGTGATAACTTTGTAGGTTATCACCCACACACATATGTCAGATTAACGTAACTGCAACAAACAACAACAAATAATAGGACTTTATTATATTATATTATTTATTATTATTATTTGGATTTATATTTATTTATTCAAAATTTAGCACATATTTTGATCTTAAGTCGGCACACTTTTTGCGTAATTTTAGTTTAAATGTCAAAGCGCGAACGGAGGGGAGGGGGGAGGGGTTTGGAGTACCCATGGACCCCCTATTTTTTTGAGTACGCTTATGCTTTCCAAATATTTTTTTTAGAAAAGCTGCTTTTTATTCTATTTATTTCACTCTTATAATATTTTGATTTGGGGCTCGGTTTACAAGATATTGTAGCTTTTTTGGATACGCGACATCAATCTAGTTGACGTTAGACTTTAATTTTATGGAAAAATTTCTTTTATATGGTACCAGTACTAACTAAGCAACAGTTAAAGTAAACGAATTGTACGAGGTAAAGAGGATGAAACCACATATTTTGATTTGAAGTTTACTGTACGGGACATTGCAACTTTTTTAGATATGTTAGATTTAGCTTAAATTAAATATCGCCGATCATGATATGATGATGGTCATTTCCATTTTATTCAGTAAATTGAAATAAATATCGACTCAAATCATATAGTCCCAAAAAATAAAGTTCAATCAACATCTTATAAGAGTGAAAAAAGTTGAACAAAACGCCGCTTTATCTAAAAAAAAAAATAAGCATAAGTGTACTCGAAAAAAATAGGGGGTCCATGGGTACTGTACACCCTGTATTTTGAAAATGGGGCTCCGAAATGAAAAAGAAAAGTCCCATTATTTTAGTCCTAAGAAATTGTGGTGGATCTACTAATTTGTAACACCCTGTATAATCTATTCTTTCAATATTTAAAATAATAAGTTCCAAATTTATAAAATGTAATTAATTTTGGTAATATTAAAAAATATTAAACATCACCAAAACCCCACTATAACTGCATGTATCGATTTGACCAATTTCTTGATCAATTTTTTGAGTAAAACAATTTTAATACATAGGTACTCAGGCATATCAGGTACTTGTTGACGAAAGTATAAATAACGATAAATATACTCGTATTTAAAATAAATTGCAAAACGACTTTGAATTATTTTCACACATCCATTTTTCTATAACTTTCTTACACTGCATTCATTAAACTAAGAATGACTACAACGAATAACAGTTTTACAATTATGTGACAGAAGACTAATTCCTCTTTTCACAAGTTAGGGTCATGTGAGATATCAGTGAAAGCGTAGGTAAAATTTGTAACTTTCCACCCAACTTTTTTATGACATTCTAAAACCTGACGTTTTCGCTAATAAGCTTATATATAATAAACCCCTAAAAGGCATCTCCCGTCACGGAGTTTCAGAATCCAATTAAAAGTTGAGATGAAATACAGTAAATGCGTAAAATTTTTGTTCTGCCGGCTTCCTAATCTTTGAGCTGTACGGGGTGGTTCTGCTAGATTTCCTTTGGAATTGGGTTTCATTGAAATAATTTTTAACTTGATATTTTAATTAGAACTTAAGAAAAACAATACCAATTATACCAATTACGGCAATATGATTTATTTTTTAACACAAATGAAACATTTTCTAATTATGTATTTATAAAAAATCAAATTTTATTTTACTTTGCCCCACCTTCCCCTATTGCATATACAGGGTGTCTCATAATTAGCTGCCAACCCAGAACAGGCCGATTCTATGATCAAAACTAAGTAAAAAAGGTCATATGAACATGGGTCCGGAAATGCTTCCTAAGGGCACAGGGACCCATTGAAGAGGGAGGAATGGAAATCATTTTTTTTGCAATATCTCTCAATCGCGTTGTGATAAATAAATGAAATTTGGTATACACAGCTAAATTTTGATGAGCAATTTGATGGACTAATCCATTTATTTCCACAAGGTCCATTGGGGTGGGTACGGGGGGGCCCTTGGTACTTTGCGTGTGTAACTTTTTCATCTTTGACTTTTTAACAAATTGGACAGCAAATTCCGTTTTCCCGAACTGTTTTACGTTAAAAAGGTACTCTTGTTTCAAATCGTTATCTTTAACGGTTTCTGAGAAAATCGCTCTTGAATTAATCCCACTTTGGTCAATTTCATAGTAATTTAAACAAAAAAAATTTTTTTGTTTAAATTTAATCTAATTTTAATAAAAAAATAATAATAAAAAATTAAATTAAATAAAAATTAATCCTTTAAATGGAAAAGAGAGGAAAGGAAAATTATTATTATTATTTTTTGTTTAAATTACTATGAAATTGACCAAAGTGGGATTAATTCAAGAGCGATTTTCTCAGAAACCGTTAAAGATAACGATTTGAAACAAGAGTACCTTTTTAACGTAAAACAGTTCGGGAAAACGGAATTTGCTGTCCAATTTGTTAAAAAGTCAAAGATGAAAAAGTTACACACGCAAAGTACCAAGGGCCCCCCCGTACCCACCCCAATGGACCTTGTGGAAATAAATGGATTAGTCCATCAAATTGCTCATCAAAATTTAGCTGTGTATACCAAATTTCATTCATTTATCACAACGCGATTGAGAGATATTGCAAAAAAATGATTTCCATTCCTCCCTCTTCAATGGGTCCCTGTGCCCTTAGGAAGCATTTCCGGACCCATGTTCATATGAACTTTTTTACTTAGTTTTGATCATAGAATCGGTCTGTTCAGGGTTGGCAGCTAATTATGAGACACCCTGTATACAGTATGTTTTCGGATACTGGATGAAATGACTTTTGCCAGTATTCACACATATTTTCCAACTTCGTGTGTTCGCATATTTCAATCCACTTGCTAAAATCTGAATAACTTGGTAATATTGGTAACCAAATTGAAGCGTTACCACTGGTGCAGTGGTCTTTTCAGAAGGTTGTTTGCGACTAAATATCTCTACTGTTGTTCTGTACCACCTTTTAACATTCGACATAACGATATTAGCGAACTTTAAATTTTTGGAAAAAAAATTAATATTATAAAAACCATTTTCAGGATTTGATATAAAATTTTAAACACTATTTTTTTGGAACCCGCCAAATTCAACTATAACCGAAAAGAACGATTTGCAAATTATATGGAGCTTAAAGAAATGTCTTAAACATTGAACCACGAAAGTATAATAACGTAATTATCATTTACGAAAGCTTAATATATTTTTTTGAGACACTGATTTTATTTTGGATCTAATATTTTCCATGTTTTAAGTTCATATTAGTATTTATCATCTTTATATGTTTAATATGACTCATATTTAATTTAGTTATTCTTAGGGTTCACTAGAAACTCACATCTTATAAAAAAGAGTAATATTTGTTTTAGTTACTATACAGGATGGTCCCGAGGTAGTGGGCCAAAATTAGGAGTTAGGAAAAACGTTATTTTGAAACATAAAAGTTAAAGAACATTAATATTATAAATTATAATTTTACAGTATTAAACGTTTATTTATTCGTGCGGAACCGCGACATTTTTAAATAATTTGTATGTAAAATCGACACGTTTCTCTAATGGTGTTTGGATATTATAAACGCCTTCCTAACGTATGTGTCTTTATTGGGTTGCAAAGGACATACTTGTTGATACTCTCTGATATTTTTTATTTGTGACATAAGGTGAGCTTTTCCTCTATTTGTTCGGGTATTGTGTCACCTATGCAGAAATTTCAAAAGCAATTAAATACTTCACTCAATAGAGTATTTTTACGAAATTGTTTTATACGTTCTACAAATCTCAATTAATAGAGACTTTTTCTGTATATAAGTTTTTCCATTCCATAACTTCATTAACCGATAAAAAACCTTTTTTTATCAGTTTATGGAAATCGAAGTAATTTTACTACCAAAACGCCGAATACAATCACTGGCCGAAGGTTTATAAATAGCCCCCCCTCCCCCAGCACATATCCCTGGTCGCAGCGTGTCGGTCCATAATCCAATAAAAACTTAGGGAAACAAAAAATATTCCTGTCGCCCTGGTCCCATGTAACTCATTTAAAAGTTCCGCCGTGTTGATGGTGTTTTTGTGTTCCCATTGATTAAAGGTGGGGAAAAAAAAGCGCTTTCTGCTCCCTCTCCCGGAGTAATCCGTCCCTGTCGGAATGCTCTTAGCTGAAAACTTTTAATCCTGCTATCTCGTCGCATATTTGCTCCCAGTCGAACAACTACAGAATGTTTCAACGACCTTCGCAAATATAATTAAACTCGACTAAAGCCGATATGTCCATATAAGCCGCTAGCACCGGTTATTTTTAGAAGATAACGAGCTGTTTTATGTATTTTCGTTATTAGAATACTTTGCTAATTATTTTCTTTATATCCGTAACAGTAATGTCTGATAATTTACTTCTCGTGATGCTTGGAACAGAGGAATAATTAAGAAAAGTCGTTTCACAGATGCAATGTCAGTGTAAAACTTACAACTCCTCCCTATTTTATTACTTGAAAAGTATTTCTGCAAGTTTCTTTCATAAATACATATATTTTATTATTAGCTCTTACAGTTTAGTATGTAGAAAATTCAGCGGCTTCATAAATGTTCGAGTTTCACGTGATCGCGATGACAGGCATCCAAACTTACAAGGAAATCAATGATTAACACAAAATTCCCTAAAGATAGTCCAGTGGAGTACATATTACATTTCTTTACAAACTTTAATCAGCAAAATGTGCTTCTTTTCAGTAGAAAAAAATCATTTTTTACATTTTTACTTACAAAATAATCATACTCTTAAGATATTTTGAATTTTTCCATTGTATATTGAAAAAGTATTTTTTGATTAAGGGAGGTTGCCCTTTAAAAAATATAGGCTCTTGTAATCCACTTCCATTCAGAAATAACCAAAATAATGTTAATAAATTACAAAACGTTTCAGTGTTTTATTATTTTTTAAAAAACTAATGCGAACGTCTCTGGATTAACATCTCATCTAGAATCCAGTCTAATTTTACCTTCATAATTTCTGAAACACCTACTTAAGAAAATCAAATTCACTGAGTGCCAAAACAAATCTGGTCATGTGGGACTCGAAAGCACTGTAGAATTATTAGTTTCACTGCAAACAAAAATTAGAAACCAAAGAATCCAATTTAAAATATCTTCAAATGATTTCTTAATGGAAAATTTACTTAAAATAATTTTTGTGTGGTATTTACGCACACCGTAAATCAGCTATGCAGTGTTACTTGTCTTAAACAGAACTCTTAAACTGTAAGTTTTTACATGGAAGAAAAAATTAATAAAATTAAAATAAGTCAGCATATTCTTTCATTTTTTACTTTATTTTTTTCAGCTAATTCAATCAAACTCAAGCAATTGACACATTCAAATTGTTAGAAATGCAATAAATATCCTGCATTCTTGCCCACTTAACTGCTTCACACTCAAACATTCAAAGTGACAACTATTATTAATTTTGTCAAACAATAACAAAAACGAGTGCACAGTGGATTATGCCATGCAATATATCGATTTTATTTTTTTACTCTAAAACGGTGCGTCATAAGAAAAACGGTCGAAATACCTTTTCTCTTCCAAATTGAACAAGGAATTGAAAAATAATTTTTATTTTAAGAAAAATCAGTGCCGTATCATTTTTTTCTTTAAAAATATCCAAAGATGCGCCTGTGCACACGCCACTGGTTAAACTAAAAACAATATGTTTATCGTAAAACATGTATTGTTGCTACTTGTCAAAGCTTGTAAAATTTCATTAAAATGTTCTGAGCGGTTTCCGCAATATTTATTTTGCATCTTTTTATTAAAACTTTATCAACTTGTAGATCAGAAACTAAGCGTTTTCGGAATATTGTATATTAAGGAAATATATCACAAATCACTTGTATTATAACCTGCAAGAAATGCATCGGCTTGCCAAACACCCGTATATACATATAAATATAAACAAGTCATACAACAAAAATACAACAGTAAGCAAAAAACGCGTATATGAAAGTTGTATCAGAAAATAAAATTAATTAAAACAAAAAAAAATAAGATGTCACACACAAATGAACGCCCATAATGAGCGTTCGTGATGTCAAAATTCATAATTTTCCTTCAACCCGTTTCGAAAATATTTAAGAGAAAATGAATTTTTGAGGTCCCATTTAGGGGGCGTAGCATTTCTCGACACATGTTTTGGCAATATAATCAAGTGGTAAATTATTGGAAACCCTGTATATATTTTATAGTTAAAGTGATTTTCTTATTGCAACTTCCTATATACTACTATTGATTTTTACTCTTTATTAAGGTATTCAGCCAATTCAAACAAATCCTATCGAATCGAACAATCCCCAGTAAAATGTGGAAACAAAAGCTGATTTTTACGTAATCAAACTTGGTCAAAGGTAGAATGTTTCTCTGAATGATTGTATTATTTGAGTATGTAAACATATCAGTTACAAATGTGTTTTTCTATTATTTAATTTTTTACTATCTGTTTAATAAGTATTAGCGTGGTGCATCCAATAATAATTCATAATAGGATTTGTTTAAATTAGCTTAATATCTTAATAAAGAGTAAAAACACGTGAAAGGAAATTACTGTTCATATCCTCTGAAACTGAAAAAATTTAAGTCAGAGAAAGGAACATTTCCTGGACATTTTTTGAGCATTTATAAAAAATATATAACAAATTATTCAGTAAGCTAAAATGTGTCTAAATAAAAAGTGACGTCCAGAGATATTTTAATAAATTTAAATATTTTGTTGAATGTTAAGTGGCATGTAGATATAATTGTATTCATGGACAATTAGCTCGTTAGTGCGATGGTGTATTGATAAATACCAATAGCAATTAAAAATACATGCAAATTACACATTATAATTAAAAGAGCAAGTGATTCATGTTTTGCAATTGATTAACGTATTCAATAAACTTTTCATAATGTAATTGTTATAATATAGCCAAAGATTTTGCTAATAAACAATTCTTAAGGAAGTTTTCTACTTTTATGTCAGTTGTCATAAAAATTGCTACTAGCAATTCATTACCACACCTTAATTTTCAAAATTTAACCTCTAAATCCTGATCTCTATAATTTTGTCTAGTATTTATTGAGAGACAGTTAAAAACGATTTATTACTTGAGTTACATTATCTTTATGGAATGGTAATTTATTAATTTGATATAAGTGGAATGACAGGTAGATGCAGTCCCTACGATATTTATTGAGATATAATCCCTCCGTCACTTTCTTGGAATTAACCGCATCCGACACCTGAGGTAGAAAGACATTGGCGGAAAATTTCAAATTGTTGCAGTAGTTCCGATAACAGAACTTTAATGGCTTATTCTTTTCTTGGATTTATATCTCAACAAATATCGTACGGACTTTACATATTTTTGAAGCGTAAGATTGTTTGAAAATATTTGCAGGAAATAATTTTTAGAAGTCGTTTTCGTTTTCTGTACCTATTTATTTAATTATTATCCACCGTCATCTAAATTTTGCATTTGACATCAAATGTAGCGTCGCTATTTTCAAATATGCAAATATTAAATATTATTTCTGTTAAATACAAGTACAAAGTGAAGAGTTGGCTTTTGTTAGCGATACTGTATTAACGATGCTCAAGTCATTATCACAACTTATGTTTGTACCCCTCTTGCTCATTAAAGTAATGTTAATCCCAAAATTAATGTAAGGATTCAAAGGATAATCTCTGATCTTGTGTCACGTTACACGTTGCAGGATCAACATTTTCTTAGCTTCGTTTAAGATGCCGCAATTTTAATACCAGTACTTTTGTCACCAAAGTCAAATCAAAAGTTACTAATTTACTTTAAAATTTACAAATGAAATGTTTCTCCACGTCGTTTACATATTCTCATTATTATTTAGAAACTGGGAAAATGTATTAACAACGCACCAATAAGATTTCTACTCATTAATTTGTGTATTATTGAAGTAGGCAATTACTGTGGCTTATGTCTGTAAATCTTTAATACCCCTTTAGAAATTAATCCTTGAGGAAGGATTATCCTCTAAGTTTAAACGTGGCAGTTTGCTATAAAATTACACTGTTTCCCGTCCCTTTCCTCAGCTGTGTGTATTTATAAATTTCATTTTTCAGTCCCGATGGAATTCAGCAAAAATGAAAACGCGCCAGCGTCATTTCTGCAGAATAAATAAATCCATTTGGTCACCCCTTCGCTTAATTTTCATCCCTGGCCTTGTCGCCATTCCCACTCTTAATCCAATTTATCCTCTTGCCCCGAATCTCGTTTTTTTCACCCACTTCCAAACAACTTCTTGTCCCGTCAAAACCACTTTGTATTTTTTTTTGCCTCATTTACTTTTTCCTCAGACAAGGCGAGCTGGGTTATGTTACACGTGGTGCTTCCGTACGTGTTATTTTTTTCGTGAAAGTTTCATACTAAGAGGGCACGAGTAAGCAATTTTCCTAATTATAACAGTTTTACTATACTTTTTTACTGCTTTACTTAGGTACCCATTTCAATTTTTTATGTTATATACATGAAATTCATTAAAATTACTATTAAGCTTCAGTAAATAATTTGCTTTCAGTTTTACTGAACATAATTCTGAATAGTAAAATAATTTATAATTTTAAGAATATTAGAATATTATTTTTGAGTACTTTACTGTTAAGCAGTTACATTTTTCATTGAACTGAGTATACTTTTTGTAGATTCACACTTGGATTCTGTTGGACTGGACCCGGACGTTACAGCAACTGTTAAATATTCATTTATTTGCCCTGAATGTAGCGTGAAGGTTCTCTTAATTATACAAAAAAAGCACAACAAAAAATAGAGCATTATTAATTGGATTGCTTTAATTAAAATGATTTTGTAACAGTGAAAAGCATCAGAAATTTGCCTGTGGTTTTATTTTAATCAGACGGACGTACTTTTAATGTTCTGTAATGTTTAATGTCTTCAGCAGTAAAAACATTATTGCAATTATGTTTAGCAATAATGATAACTACAAGTCACGTCTCATGAATATGTAATTTAATTATATCATAGAATATATTTTTATGCAACCTAAGGTGTTCTTAAAATGTAACGACATGCCCCGTAACCACAGAATATGTGATATTAGATTTCGTTTCAACTTACAAAATATTGCAATAACATATTTATTTTGTGAGTACATAGCTCTTACAGGGTGTTTAAAAACTTTGAGTTATTTTTAAGGACTTTTTTATTATACATTTTTAGTACCAGAGAAACTGACCAACTTGCTTATGCTCAAATCGGTTAACTGGGTTCTGAGTTAAGGAGAAAGCAAGAAATAAAAAAGAAACTTTAACACCCTGTAACATTGTTGCGACATTTTCGTTTAAGCAAGTTTGGTTAAATCGACACCATTTGGATTCTAGATTATACCTTGAAGTATGTAACATTTGTTAGGTGACACCCTGTATTACTTAATTACTTATAACCATGTGTTTTTCAATTAATAATATTTGGATACATTAATGTTTCTCTTTTTTAAATAACGATAATAACATGATTATTAGACATCGCGGGTGTAATTTAATCCTGGACGGAGCCTTAGTCCGCAGAGTAGTAGTTCTTAAAATCATTGACAGCTTATTCTATGAAATGAGAAATTTTTAGACTGATTTGAATTAGTTACATTCCTTTCAAAGTATAAAAGGTAATTTTAAAAAACTGTAATTAAAAAAACGATTTAGTTAAAAGAGCAAATCCGTAGTTTTAATTGGATGGGTAAAAATAAAAGTAACATTCATTATTAATCCACACAAGAATCTCTTAAAACAAGATTCACGTCGTCTAACTAATCACAAGCACAACACCTTCGAACCCCATTTTCGCGCACTCGTTGGAAAACACCTTAAGAAAAGGAAACAGTGGTACGCAAAAAACACTCCGACACGGTCGAATCCAGATACCAACTGAATTGCGTATTGGTGGTTGCTGAACACCTTAGTACCTCGTGTTAATAAACCGCCGCGCCGTTGTCACATTGCTCGATATAAATTTTATCGATTTTTTTTATTATAACGCTAATTACTTTTTAGAATTAAGCATAAATAAGTTCAAAAAAGTGATAAACATTGTATTTTATGGTATTATATGCACGCAGTTACGTCAATATTCCTTAATTAGTCGAACTTTTGTACATCGAGGTGAAGATTTTGATAATTTTTTTCTCGGATATGGTCGAGTTTAGGACCCATGTCACATAAAGCTTTTTTTTTATTTTATCGTCTGTTAAAATTTAAGGCAGTCAAATTTCTAACACCCTGTATAATTTAGTATCTATAAATATTCAGACACGAATTCGAATTTTAAAAAGTATGCCACTTAAAATGCAAAAATAGGTTAGCTCGTCTATTGTGAGATAATTTATTTAAAAGTTTATATTATTTAATTATTTAAATATGTCACGTAGGTATTTTTACAAGCATTTAATTTAACTTGTCTTGTTAGTCAAATTTTGCCTAAAACAGTTATTCCCAACCGATTGAGCTGAAATTTTGCACACATGTTTAGTTTGGATAACAATGCATGGTTAGTAAGTAACGTCATTCTAAATGTAATATGGCGGACTCCCATTGATGACGGACCAGTTATTTTTTATGCGCCCCCATGATATGGGTATCAAATTAAAGGGTTTGCTGAGAAGAATACGAAAATAAACTGACACCACCAGAACTTGTTTAAAAATAAATTATACATGAACTTATTTCATTAATAATATTTGGATAGATTAATATTTGTATCTTTTTAAATAATTATTAATAAATTTGGGTGAAACAAAATGTTTGCTAGATATTGCGGGTGTAATCCAATATTGAGCGAGGCTTCAGTCCTCAGAGTAGTTGGTTCCTACATTGTTATCGATAGTTTGTCTTTGAAATTGCTTTTCAGCATACTTAGATGTTGGAGCCAAACATCAAATGAAAATTTTTGCAAAGCAACGGAAATTAAGCGGAGTTAATACTAGCCAACGAGAAAGCGAAGCAAGCAATACACAAATGGCATACATGTTTTTAGACTTGAATTAGCTTAATACCTTAGAAAGTGGAAAAAAAGAATAGCTGAATAAATACTGACCTTATTTAACGAAAACTTTCGAACATATTGAGAACCGTTGGTGTTCGATGCTGCTTTGTTATTAAAAAAATTGTTCAGGATGTCAGCTTAAACACTAATAGATGTTTTATTTTTGAAGATTAGTGGATGTTGTGAATATTATTGCAAGTAAAAATAGTTTCGTCTGAAAATAAAATTTACCATTAGACATTTGCAGAAATCTTCAGGTAAATCATGATCTTCCTGTAGCAGAGCAAGGACTCTTCACTTATGGATGCTGTCTTCTCCTCAATACTCATATATCTCAATATATAACCTGACAGTTAAGAAACAACTAATTTCAAAGAGAGTGGGGAACTTTTTCCTTTAATCATGTTGTTGTCTTCAAATCCCTTTCGACGAATTCAAATTTTCATAAACGAACTGTAGCGAACGAAATACCTTCTTGGAGAGAAAAAACGGGAGAGTGGGGATGTTGCACACCAACTTTTACACGCAAAATAAATTCACTAACTCACGGGGGGAGTACAGAATTTGCCACTTCTCTAAAGAGTAAATTAATAGGCTGCACTCGTTCCGCTGCCACCTAGTTAATTAAGTTATATTAGACCCTAAAAGGGCGGGTAGGCTAGAAAGTAGAGGGCGTTAAGTAAAGATGGGATGTTAAGGGTTGATTACATTCCATATCACAAATATCGCTTCCGAAGCAGTTAGCGGAGCACGGTTTCTGTGCAAACGATCATTCAATTTATCCTTTAATTGGAACTGAGTACACATAGGGTCCGATTCTGCAAAAAATCACGTTTTAAATTTTAATGGGGGAAGCTTTCTTTATGCTGTACAAATTGCGGCAAATACGATATCCATTTAATTTCCCATTTGTTTGGATTTGTGCTCGCAAACACCAAGGTATCTGTTTTGCAAACATGTTAAGAACTGCTGAAGCCGAGAGGGAATGACATAATAATTGTAATATAGTTAATGATAGCATATGGGTATTGCGAAGTAACTGATTTACGACAAAATGTTATATATAATTTTACATTTAGAACACATTTTTAAAACACCTGTTCTCCAATAGTGCAATGTAACCATCTAAATTCATGATGGAAGTACCTTATAAGTTCAAATCATTGACAAACATCAACCTATTATTGTTGTAGTATCACATAAATCATTGGTGAAGTTAAAAAAAATTATAGGTCTCAAATTGGATCCTTGGGGAACTCCACGAATTGCAATATAAATACTGACCAAAAACTATTGTAACAACAAATTGGTTGAGACTACTTAAATATGATTCTAGAAATAACGAATATTTGTTATGAAAGCCTAAACAGTAAAGTTTTTCAAGAAATTTATTGTGACATATTTTGTCGAAGGCTATGTAGATTACATGGATATATCCATTATTGACTAGCGCTTCACATAAAAATAGACTGAACACTGATAGCAATTCTCCAAATTTTCGAAGAGGCTGAACTGCTTAAAATTAGACTAAAAGTGTTTTCAAACGTTGCATGAGTACACCCATGCAATCTTTTTCTAGAAAAGAGTGAATTTACTAACTCTATTTCACTAGAGGTAAATTTAAATGCTTCCAAGATGACCTCAAATTAAATATTAGGATCGTTCTTTTAGGAATTCTATTTTTGTTACTTAGAGATGCCTTAGGTTCATGTTTTAATTGGCCTGAACGTTTTGTAAATACAGATCTGCATCTTTAATTTTTTGTGCGATTATTGTGTCTACGGAAATCTTGATAGTAATAATTATCTTTTGTAATGTAATGTTCTCGACTGTATACCAAATCGGATATTGGTACATAGATATTGAGAACCTCATAGAAATTATAGAAACTATTAATAATAATATTGATATTATATTATTCAGATAATCCGAATTGATATCATTATGCAGTAGGACAAATTAGCTCATTTGAAATTATAATTCTTCTGGTTTCTATTCACATAAAATTTATCAGACTTCACATAAAGGCCATTGGACAGAATTAATAAAGATATATGTCATTAAATAATGGTAAATAATCCTGGAACATATTACAATTAATATTTACTCATTATTAAGTTTAATTACACAGATTGACACAATTTTAAACCATATTTTACCCAAGGTTTTTGACGCGCTAAATCCAAACCGGTCACGGTACGTTTTCTTCCTAACCTAAATAAAAGTGATGTTTTCTGCTATATTTAAAGTTATGGTAAGTACTACTTTTCTACTTCAAAATCCATTTTCGAGTATCTTTTTTTGATTAGTTTAGCGTATTCGTCGATATGCCTACTCAAAAAGAGATACAAATTAAATTAATAACACCTAGTTTTTCAACAGATCTTCAGGTTTTCGGGGATGCTGGTTATGAATCTGATGTCAGAATTACAAAATTCAAAATGGCAGATCCAATGTGGCGAATAAAATGAAAATATTACATATTATCGAATACTACACAAAACTTCTAGAAGAAAATATAGATGTCAATTTTATCATTTAATACAAGGTTTTTAATAAAAAAATTCGTTGTTTTCGAATTACGATCACTTGTTATTATTCAGCCCTCATGCAGAAGAGAACTGTTAATCTCACGTTTCTGCTACAAACAATTCTGAGATTGTTGATTTCAAATGTAGCAATACACTTTTAAAATTCAAGATTGCAGATGGCGGATCCAACACAAGAAGCTCAAATACAACAGTCCCCTGAACCCCATAGCTTTGAAGAGTGAAATATCCGAATATTAACGAATACGCCAAACTAACCAATTTCAAAATACGATTTTTTGGACAGAAAAAAGGATATTCAAGCAGCTCAAACTGTATTTTGAATAAGAAGAGTAGTATTTACAGATATCGTAATGAGTTTTGTGGAGCAAAATTACTTCGTAATGTAACATTTTGTCGGCCTGTAGTCATTTGTACCAGGAGTCATTCCTAATAAAACTAGTAAATTACACCTTCACACAAAAAAAATCGAATGCGAAGATGGCTCATCCGGTAGTATTATTCATTTTGATGCTAATAATCGATATTTTAATTAATATAATATCAAGCACACAAAAAGTCCAAACCCAAAGATCTGACATATCATTTCCGACGTATTTTGGTGAGCTGAAAATGATTCCGTAGTCAAAATTTAAGTGCGACCTTCAATCTTTGTCTTAGATGTTTTAGACCAAAGCTCTCTATTCATAGAGGAATAAGAAGTGGATCTTATTTGTGGAAGGGCGAAATGGGCTGTGACTATTAGACGCCTTCATTATAGCCATCTTTCTCTATCGCACGGATTTCTATGACTTTCTTTATCGCTCTCACGTAACGGCCGATGAACCATGGGGACTTTCCAACGCTGTATATAAACGTTAAAAACATTCGGAGCTGCTCGGCAAATATATCCACTTCTTGTGAATAATCGAAATAATATATCGAAAATTTACCTTCGTCGTTTATCCAATACTCACCCAACAGCGAGGAATATTTCAGATGTCGTTCGATGAAATCGCTCCCCCGCATCTCTCGGTGGTGAAATGTGTTCGGCAGCAACAGAACGACGCAGAGGCGTCACCAACGCCGACCTGAAATTCCTCAATTAGCATGTCAAAGCCTCCTGTGATGTTTTCGCGAGATGCACTCCCTCCCCGCCCCCCTATCGGAGTGGATCCTAATGGAAATTATACGCAGCCGGTTTATCGATTGTGTTATCATTAAATTCATTACCGTATTACTCAGCGAGAATTGGAATCGAAGTTGCTAATCTGATTTCGCAGGAAAGTAATTTTTAGCGAGGTAATTAATTCGGTTCCGTCGGGAGAGGTGGATAAAGGTTACGGGAGCGAAACGGGAATGAATAGGAAACGATCACAAAGGAACTAAGTGTTCTGGCTGTGTGTTTCGGAACGTGAACCGATTGAAAATTGAGTAAGGGTGTGTTAATTTTAAAATGGCCTGTCTACGTTCCGGGGCGGCTTGTGTGGATTCGGGGCGAGGAAGGCCGGGATGGGGTTTTATGATTTAATTTTAAAACTTGTAGCGGCGGTTTTCGTTGTCGAGCCGGCCAACGGTTCGTAATCCCACTTCTGATGGTAAATTTTATAATATTCAACAATGCACGGTAGCCACATCAGTTAATTAGTGAAGTAGATTGTACAGATGCCCCTTATAATTTCTAAATTTAGACACATCTACCTGGGCGTGCCAAACAAAACTAAATTAAAGGAAAAATTAGAAGGTATCGACGTTATTTCCAAAAAAAATTCTTGTTCGGTGAACTGTTAAAGGAAATTGGGAAAAGCACAGTTCAAAGAGTATAAAATCTATAATTTGCTTGCAATAAAGAGGACACCCATCATTACGGGCCCATTGACGACAATATCCAATAATCGCAATCAGCAAGCGAGCGTGTGTGACTCGAATACGATCTGATTTCCAATTCAGAAACGACGAACAAAGGCGGTAACGACGTAGGTGAGAGCCATTAGACGCTGCAACATCCACGGTAGTTATGCGAGCAGTCGGTAGACGTTTCGCGTACAAAAACCGCAGAATACACCTCAGAGACACCGCATAACATTATTTCGACGGTATTATCTGCATAAATAATAAATAGAGAATGGGACGTGCTCGGAATATCCGCATCCCGCACTAACACGCTGAATTAATGAAATTACAATTATATTGTAATGTGCAGAAAAAGATGTAACGTTTTATAAGTCTGAAAATACGTCTGAGAAGTAACCATAATAGTTTTAAAGAACTTTTAATAATAATAATCGATCTGAAAGTTACTCGGGAGTTTTTGGTGTCGCTGATTACGAATTTGGAGTCAAAATGACAAAATTCAATGTGGATTTAACATAGCCATATCAGAAGTAGAAAAATGTTGTAAATAGGGATTTTCCGAGTCGTAGAATAAGAATTTAACGATTATACAATACAAAATGACCGATATAACAAACATAAGAAATCACCCAATAAAAAAATTTTAATTAAAAATTGTTTATGTACAATAAAATAATTATTTTAAAACAAATATTATTTCAGTAAGAACATCGTATTCTTTTTAAACAGCAAATATCAATTTAAATAATGTCACATTTATCAAGCATAAAGAAAATGTAAAAATGACAATTGACATATAAAACTATTGATACACTCTGTTAAATAATTGTCGGGAACTGTTTATTTGAATTCCGTGCCGAAATTACAATATAAAATTCAATTTTTTTAATAAAAAAAAAGATTCATCATCAGATGAAAAATCTTCATTTGTAGCAGCATCAGCATCCGTCGAATCTTCTGAAATTGAAACAATTTCTTCTTTATTCACAATCTTTTCATATCTTACAATTGGAGGTAATAATAATAAGGTTATTGCATCTGACGACAGTGATCTAAACTATTTCTTAGTAGTTGCCTACAACTTAATATAATGTGCCCAAGGATGGGACAGACTTAAGATCTAGGAAACTGTAAGAGATACGGGGTGGCTTAAATTAGAAAAAAAATTTGTTTTTTTATACCTAACAGTATGTCGTTTAGAAAGTTTTAAAATTCCGGGTCGTTCCGAAGATATCCGGAAAAACCCGAAATTTTGCAAAATCGTTTTATTCTTCTACTGGCTTTATTTGAAAACGAATTTTAAAATAAATTGCATATTTAAGTTGCCACTTTTTTCGCTATATCCAATGACATAAATATTTTTGCAATATGACGTTTCGTCTTCGAGGGTCCATCATCAGGTTAATTTTTTTAAATACATCGCTACTTTTTTATAACAAAATCTAAAGTAATTTTTAATTCTGAATTAGATGATATTACTATTATAATCGTTATAAAAGGTTTTTAGCTTGTTTTAGCTAGCATTTCAAATTTTTCCTGACTACGACTCTGAACTCTTTCAAAATATCTATTGGAGGAAGTCATAACAGTATAAAAGTCAATACAGCACAAAATATCCAACAATTTTTGTTACTATTATTAGCAATACTAATTAGAAATAATAAAACATTTCATAAATTCGTATTATTTTTTATTAGGTACAACTTTTTTAAATTATTTATTTAAAAAAATTGTTGGATATTTTGTGCTGTATCGACTTTTATACTGTTATGACTTCCTCCAATAGATATTTTGGAAACGTTCAGAGCCGTACTCGATTTTGCAAAATTTCGGGTTTTTCCGGATATCTTCGGAACTACCCGGAATTTTAAAACTTTCTAAACGGCATATTGTTAGTTATAAAAAACACAACTTTTTTCTAATTTGAGCCACATCGTTTCTCTTACCGTTTCCTAGATCCTAATGCTATCCCATCCTTATCTTGGACACATGGATCTGATAATACTAGAAATCTTGAGAAAATATTGTCCAAACACCATGCCAAAATCGCTGATAAGATTAACGAAATCCAACTTGATCCTGGTGAGTCTTGACGTGGCGTCGGTGTTCACAAAACCACTAGTCATAGTAGCTTTGGAGGAAATTCATTGAATGCTTATCGCAGAAGGCAAGGATCATAATTCAGTAGACTTGACAAAGGTGTGCACCACGTTATTTTCCTTTAGAGATCAGTTTTATGAACGAACTGGGGCAGCAAATAAGGGTTCAGCTTTGACAAATATCTACGTGGAAGCTTCGTGAAGAAAACCCTGAAATCAGCAACTCTAAAGCCAGTGTTGATTGAAATATGTTGACAACACATTTATTTATTAAATAGCATCATACATATAACAACATAGAAGGGAATACATCCAGACATCAACTCCAGAATGGGGATGAAAAAAAAGTACCCTGCCGTTCCGAGACGTCCTTGTCAAAAAAAGCCCAATTGACAGAAAACCGACTCCATCACCCTGGTTATTAAGTCCAGAAACATATTAGTACATCAAGCAAATGAGATCTGCAAACCGGAACACTTAGACGAAGAACTGCAGCACCTCCAATCGGCTCTTTGACTATTTGAGAAAATGGAAATATAAACAGAAATATCGCATGACATTTAAGGACATCGAAAAGGAAAAATATTTGGCAACGACCTATCTGCCTTATATACACGAATATACGCTGACAAGATAAACTGAGTCTTTTAAAGCTGACGTTGTATAAACAAGAATATCGCACTTTTAGAAAGACAATGATAGAACAAGTAGATCCATCCAGGATGTGACGAAGTGTAACGCTATACTAGACCAATTTCTTTTAATTTTTCGTTTTGGAAGATCACGGAGAATCTGTAAACATCAGAAAGTGTGCCTTTCCTGTTTTGTCCAGCAAATTTGTAAAGATACCCAATAATTGTGATTAATGCATGTATTAATGGTTTCGTAAAAACATTCTGGGGGACATTTTTTCTAATTTGCTTAGATTTTCTAAAACGCTGGACAAAAAAATTGCGCATATAAACGCCTCCCTTGACAAAAAATGTTTTATTATTACAGAAGTGTAACCTTTCCGAAGCCTATTTAAAACTGATATATCGTTAATCAATTTCTACTTATGGGTAAAAGATATATCCCTCAGTAAATCCAATTTCAAACTTATAATGACTGTATTCAAATTACCTTTTAAAAAGACCTGATGTTTCACTCGCTTAACCAAGGTTTTTCATATTGTTTGATGTTCGGAATTTTAAAATATAAAACTTAAGATCCTCGATACAACGTAGGTGTAATTTTTTTGCACCAACTGTTAATTGTTTACAACTTTTAATGAAATACCTCCACCATTTCGCTTTGTATCAAAGTTTCCCCCAACTTTGTTAATTGAGATTGTTATATAGGTATCGGTATTTTAGATTTTGCCCAAAATTCTAATAGAGCTTTCGTGAAACTTCCCCTCGGAAAATGAAATCAAATCTCTTAGTTGTGCTGATTGTGTGTCATAATGTAATAGCTTCTATATTTTCATTACCATTTTGTAAAATTATATAAATATTAATATTATAAGCTCTTTTAAGTGACGTACAATTTATGCGTTGTTTGTCACATTCTTGGGCAACTGCCTGTCATTAAAAAATCACTGTATATTTAACGGAACTAAATCCATCTCCGTAATGTTAGTTAATTAACTTCTATTAAATAGTAGACTGACTGACAGCGCTATAATAAGCCGAATCGTACTTAAACTTAATTAAAACTTATGACATGATTTTAACGCCGTTGCTTTTGGTTTAGCTTACCAACTTGTTTTTGTTCCAGATTTCAAGATGTACAAACGACAGCTGTCAGGCTTTGTGATATTCTGGACGTTATTAACAGCTCTTCACAGGAATGTGGAAGCAAGTAAGTACAAACGAACTGTTGTTTTATCTTTAAAGTGTATAAAATACATTGAGAAAGGCAGAAAAATTTCTTGTGAAATATTTAGTTTGTGAATGAAAGTTAAATGCGAAAAAGAATGCGAAAATTTGTGAATTAAAATTTTGTTGAAGTATTTTTTTTTCGAATTACGTAATATATAAAATTTATACAATTTTTTAAAGATATACTTAGACTTGATAAACTTTATTTTCCCAGTTCAAATATTTAATGACACAAGAAGTGAGCAATGTTTTTTTTATGTCTACACATTAAAACAATGTTTTTATAAATAATTTGAAATAATATTTTACACAAATTTTGAAAACTGAAAATATGTAAGGAAATTTTGAATTTTCTTTCGATATTTGATGAGTGTTTAACGCGAAATTGAGAAAAATAACGCAAAAAAATTGTAGCATCTTAATCATTAATTGGTGTTTAAGGAGCAATAAACCTGCTCCTTCAATTTTTTATAAAACTGACGATTTAGGAAAGGAAAACTGCTCAACTGATCAATTTCAAAATTTACAGGCCTCATGGGCATGTATTGAGGTTAAAAAAACCTACAAACATTAGTACTTTTCGCAATATTTGCAAAGTAGTCGTTGATTTTACATAACAGCATTGGAACTGTAACTTCTTTATATTTTGGCCGATTAAAACTAAATAGTTTCCAATTATTCTCATCCATACATTAATGATAAATTTTTGTTAGTGTTTTGTCTGAGTAATAGCATGGGGGTTCTCGTCACTTCAAAAATATGCAAATTCTATTTGGAAAGCGGTTGGCGTAAATCCGAACAGCTTCAGAAGCATTCCATTCTGCAAGTTCGTACATTAGATGAATATCTGCAAATTCTTCATAGCTAAAATCCTCCATGATATTGAATCAACAAATGGTGTCAAAATGATTTATGGCAAAAATCTAACTGTTAATTATACATACTTGTTGACAGTCATCTCAATGTCAATAGAAACCAAGATTTTTGACACAATACATGTATGTTGTTCATAAAATTCGATTTTCTCAAAAACGGTATAAGATATCGACTCACATACGGTATACCTTTTTCTAGCAAAGTGAGAGAGGAATCGAACTATGAAAGAAAAATTACAAATTTGGCAACGCTGTCAAAGATGCATAAATATAAATGGATAATTTCGCCTGCTCCTGTATAATCCAGGCATATTCAATATCAGTTTAAACTTGAAAATTACCCTGAGTTATAACTGGAATTTGTTTTTCAAACTTCTTTTTTGAAGGCGAATAACTCCACAACGAAGCCTAACAGGATTTTTTTTATGAAGTAGGTACTACAACTATTCTGATATCCCCTTCATTTTTTACATGACCTTTCCAGGCACCCTGTATATTTTAATATTCAAATATATATTTTAATATTCTGAAATTTGAAGGCACGCCCCTGGCGCCGTAAATTGTCACAATAGTTCCGATAACAAAACTGTATTGGCTTATCATTTTCTTGGAATTCTATATCAACAAATATTGTACGGATTGTAGTACTGGTTGAAACAATCCAGATTCAAAGAAATGAGATCCAAGAATTTATTAGATATTCCGCAGTATGCATTTATCTGCAACATTTTCAAGATATCCCACTTTAGCGCAAAGTTTCAGAATACATTTGAATACCTACTACTTTTTATTAAAGAAAGTTGGAAACTCAATATAGAACAGTGTTCATAAATATGTTCCGGGCCAACAAGAAAAATAATATGACAACATATCTCTCATATTACTTTTAAACTTGATATTGCATTTCGAAACTTTAAGCATCCATTTTTCATATACCTCAAGCAAGGTCCTAAATAAATGAATCGCAAATTGCGAAGATGGAGAAGTTTTTTTATTGTTTTCTATCGATTTCTTTATGATGGAATACCTGGTGGTGTCAGTGTTGTTTACATCTTCTTCAGAACGAATAGAAAGTTAATTTGTAAGACTTAAATTGTGTTTATTACTAAAGATTCGAACAAGATCCTAAATCTATAACAAAATAAGAAATATCAGTTTTTGAAACTTTCATCTTTTTTCAATTCAGTACTTTTACTTATGTTTTGAATGCATCTAACCCAGATTCTAGCTTCACCTCCGCTAAGCAAATGTTAGTAGCATTTTGACAACAGCTATAAAGAGTTTAATTTATTTTGTGGTTATTATATTAAATCTATGGTTACAAATCAAGGTCTCTTGACAAAAACTATAAGACAGACAAAGTTTTGTACTATTGAATTGCTTTCCTACCAAAGGAATCACAAACATTAAAAAAAAACAAATCCATCAAAAACAGTTGAATGTTCTTATCAAAAAAAGTTCTCTGCTGTCTTGTTCCTTGTAGTTATTAAATGCACAAAATAAAGTAGTTATGAATATCACATTATTTCAAACAGATTTCAGACTCTTTTTCATTGCCTTAAATCGAGTAAACATTATTTTTTAGATGGAGAGCCGTAACAAATAAATTGGAAAATTTAAAAATTGGCAGTGAGTATGGATTTAAAATTTCCATAAACAAACTGCGTTTATAGTATCGCATTTACAATCTATCACTCAATTTTGTATTGTATACAGAAACTCTTCACATCTTTGTCTAATAATAATCGTTCGTAAATTTTGATTGAGGACTTGTCTCTTTCATAAATAATAGGTTAATAGCCGGATTTGTTTTTTTTTTTTTAGTTAATGCAGAACAATGTATTTATTTTTAGTTAACTCAGATCCTGCCATGACCATGGAAAAATTGAAGGTTATTTCAATTTCCTATCTATTGATACAAATATTTCATTCACTTACATCGAATATTCCTTACCCATTTGCCTCTAAATATTATTTATAATTGGATGGTATTTTATCCTACTATAAATTAAAAAATTAAAACGGAATATGAGTAAATGCCACAAGGATCAACGTGAGGTTGTTTTTAACAAATTTCTTTTTCATTAAAAATACTTTTTAAAATGTATGTTGTCAATATAGGTTGCTTTTTGAATCATCTTAGGCCATTAAAAGAAAAGACTGAAATCACTGATTTGTTGAGGTTTGGAACAATAACAATATCGGTAGTATCACATTAAAGTACATTCATAGAATTAACAGAATGACAATTATTGCATTGAGTCAGTACCACATAAAAATTTCAAAAATTTTAAATTTAGTTATACTCTAAGAAGATATTTTGACAGTCAATACAAAATTAATAATATAAAAATACATTCAATAACTTTTTATTATTAATGCTATTATGATTAATGAATATAATATAAAAGCTTACTCATTTAATTTACGTAAATGAATAATTTCTCTGTGATGTTCGTAATATGAATGTTCAACAATTTAAAGATAAGTAACACATAATAATTTTCTCCGATATTCAAGAGCACTTTTTGCTTAAAACGGATGCTATAGTCTTTTCGAAGTCGTTCAATGTATAAAAACGCCTAGTAAAAAAATTTAATGAGTTTCATAGACGTCCCAAAAAAAGTTTTCTGCTAAAGGTAATAATAAGTTATAATAATTTGTATATAATGTGTAGAAAATTTCTATTATATGTTCGTATAGCCAACAACATATAATTATTTATGACCTCAAACCATTTTTTTATATTGATTGTAAATTTCGTTTTGTTCCGTTTCAAAAGGTCTCCAAAATGCCATGTTGTAATAATATTAGTAAATAAAATATCCCCTTTTCGCAATTGTAATATGAATAATTGGTAGAAGGTGCCTATAATAAATTAAAATTACGTGAATCACACCAAATTCCGCATTGCTGCTCTGCAATGCGAGGCAATTTGTCAACCACTTGTCAACAGCTGAGATTTATTGCCCAGTCGCCCAGTTCGGCTGCCTGTGTACGGCTTTTGCCCGCGCATACATTCTTCAACTGAGAGTATACATCCACGTTTACTACGACCAGACCTGTATATAGGTATGGCTAAATAAATATGGGAACAAGTTTTTCAAATATGTCAATGTCGAGTTGCTGCGTCAGCGACCGACCTGGTACATACTGCCAACCTCTTGGTTCCTCAATTGAGATCGGAAAGACTATAACTGAACTCAAATCAACGCTGATCTCTTAAATCTATGAATGTACTTTACACTGCATTTGAGCGCAAGGAAAGACAAACGAAAACGCCTCATTCTATTGACGAAACGAAAGCTGGAATACCGGAATTATTTATGACTATGGGAATCGTAAAGTCAATTGTGTATTTGTTTTTACAGCTGCTAGAAGAATTGTTATATAAAAGAGAGTGGAAAATAGTCTATTGTCGTAATATGAATGTGTGGCGCTTGGTACGTTTGTACACTGAAAACAATGGCTATACATATCCTCTACATACCTTATTCAATTATTTTTGTGCATACAATTAATACAGTTATATAATATTATTCAATAGCAGTGTCTTTACATTGCATGTATGTATATTGATTCATTGGTATAAATATTATTTGCCATAATTATTCTGATAATAAATTAATCAACTGGTACTAATTATTGGTTGACAGAAAGTGTCAATTTATTAATATGATAAATAACAATTTATTTGTTATAACATCCGCCTACTTTATTTTTACAAATTTTCGCAATTACCTCGTTAGTGAACGATGACGCATATAATCTTTTTACTAGAAAACCATCGGTTTCATCGAAAAGTTACAAGTGGTAAAAAAGTTGCGCAATAAATCAGTCTTCCCAATAAATATTTTTTAATAAATAATTTGTTTCATATAAAAAATTTCTAATAAAATACTGCAATGGGGTTGACTGTTTCACTCCTTTATAAAATACGCCAATGATCGAAAAAATATTGAAAAGTTGTCTCTTTATTAGTAGGATGCTCATACCAAGTTTCGTGTCTCATGTTAAAGAACAAAATTAAAATGTGAATTTCAATCTCCCTCCTTTAAGAGGGTATATCGCCTCAGGGGTGCAACTTTCATAACGAGCGTTCAAATAAAAACGTGGTCAAGTTGGTTCTGAAAATTTGGATGTAGGGCGTAGTGTATAGCAAATGAACTTAAACGTCATCTGTCAAAGCGCTATATCGCCGCTATCAATTTGAATATTTTCGTTTTAAAAAGGGTTTAAAATGGTGTTTTCTCAAAAACAAAAAGTGTTTATCATAGAGTCCTACTTTAGAAATGGACGCAAGATTGATGGAATATGGAAGTATTCTATTGAGGAATGTTTCATAGAATTTCAAAATCAATTTCCCGGCGTTGTTGAGTACAAAATTTTTCAAAGTGCAGTTCAGCGTTGTGTTAATGTTTTTGGTGAAACGGGCAGTGTAACAAGAAAAGAAGGAAGCGGCCGACCTAAAAAGCGGACTGAAGAATTAAAAGAAAATGTCCAACAAATAATGGAAAATGCGCCAAGAACTTCTGTACGTGTTTTATCACAAATGGTGGGAGTATCAGTCGGTACCTGCCACACAGTGTTAAAGAAAGATTTGCGTTTGTTCTCCTATCGTTTAACTTGTCAGCAAGAACTTCATGAAGTTGATTTTCCGCGACGGGCTGTATTTTGTGAATGGTTTTTAAACAACTACGGTGAACTTCATAATATCACCTTTTTTTCTGATGAAGCCTGGTTTCATTTAAGTGGTTACGTAAACTCACAGAATATGAGAATGTGGTGTTCTGAAAAACCAGATAACTTTTTTGTCGAGGGCCCTCTACACGCTCAAAAAATTGGAGTTTGGTGTGCTCTCAATCGAAGGAGGATTTATGGACCTATTTTTTTTAATGTTACTCTTACTGCGCAAAGGTATAGAGAAGAAATTATCGCTCCATTTGTTAACCAGCTGGAAGAAAACGAAATTACAAACTTTTACTTTCAACAAGATGGCGCAAGGGCACATACGGCAGGCGAGACGATGAATATGTTGAGGGAAGTTTTCCAAAATCGACTAATAAGTCTCAATGCTGAACATGAATTTCCACCGAGGTCATGTGATATTACGCCGTGTGATTTCTTTTTGTGGCCTTACCTTAAAAACACTATTTTTGAACTGCCTATTCCTGATTTAAATCATCTGCAGGCTCGACTTATAGACAAGATTCGTGAAATTAACAATACCCCGAGCATCTTAGAAAATGTCTTTAATTCTTTGAGGATTAGGTGTGAAAAGTGCTTGGAACAAGGAGGGGGACACTTTCAGCAGCTCCTTTAATTGTTTGTTATTGTTATCACGATTATTGTTTAAAATAAAGTTATATAGTCATTAACGTTATTGAAACTGACAGCTGCTATACAGCTCGTTGAGAAATGAGGTTAAGTTGGTCGCTATAAGCTATTCCCTACGTCCAATGTGTCAGAGCCAACTTCGACCACGTTATTATTTGAACGCTCGTTATAAGGTATTTTTACTTCAATCCTCTTATTTTTGGCTCTACATTCACTGGTACCATTTTTGCTACTTCATTTAAAAACACCCTGCATATGAGCACATTTATTACACAAGCTTCTTAAAAAGTGCACTTTACGATGGTCTATGTATTATTTTCGAAAAAATCGGGGCGATCCAGGCAATGCATGAAACATTCACATTTAAAAAAAGCTTGGCTTCCATTCGCATAGATCTTTTTTCAATTACAGACGATTGCCCACAAAATGAAAAAAAATCATCTTAATGCGATGAAAATTTACGAAGCTATGCGCATTAGAAAAATGACAACATTTCATTGAAAAATTTTGTTGCGTGATGTACAAAAATATGTGCGAAGTTTTCTGAGTGTACGTTACAGTGTACGCCTGTTTTATTCAGCATGCACTTCGCTCTTTATTATATCCATAACGAAGCACTCGTAAACAGAAATAAAAATAAGGGCGCCTCGCTGGCCGAATCCGCATCAATCGAGCAACGAGGTCGGAGAGAGGAATAAAACTTTAATTACCTCGTTACCGCGAGTGCCGATACATGTCGACCGCAGTAAAATAAAGGTAAAATCTAAATGATTCATATTTTTGCACTTTATTGAACCCCAGCACCGCTGCAGCAACTCGCATTTACTGGAGGATGCATGGTCCGTCGGCCAAGCGCGTCCGATCCAATACAGTATATATATTTTTTTCTGTTTGAGGTACGAGAGGAATCGACTTGATTACCTCATAATTGGACGCTGTTTTTCGTCCGTAACCGCAGAGGCATCTGTGCATAAATCAATAAAGGGATAGCCGTGTCCGTTTCTTGTGCGGCGCGTCGCATAAGTCACAGATGCAAAAATCGCCGGAACCGTCGCGTTTGATACGGATTTTTATACTATTTCGAAGAGGTACTGGTCCGAAATATTGCATATGCATTCGCCAAATGGCGAGTGTGGATCTGTTTCTGTCTTGGAAGCAAAAAAAAATATTTTCTGCAACATTAACACGCCTGTGAATTAAAATTGCATTTTTTGGAGGCTAGATTCTTTTAAAACGAAGGCCCTGAAGCATCCTTTAAATAATTTTAAAAAACTGGAAATTCCGCCTTTAAACTCGAAATTTCGATTTTAAACTCGAAATTCCAAATCTAAACTCTTAGAATTCCTACTTTGAAGATTTAAGAATGAAAACGTGAAAGAGTTATTTAATTTTTTTAATAACTCTTAATTAAGACTTTAAATTCGGAATTTCGACTTTAAACACGGAATTTTGATTTTAATACTAGAATTCCTGCTTCAAAACGAAATTTCAACTTTCAGCAACAAGAACGAAGGCGTAACAGAATTCTTTAATTAATTTTTTTATAACACACTATTTGTAAGATTATAATTTCGACATTAAACTTTTACTTTAAACTCGGAACTCATACTTTAAACTCGAAATTCTGATTTTGAGGATTTAAGAACAAAGACGTAAAGAGGTATTTTGATTAATTTTTTTTTATTACGAAATTCAAACTTTAAGCCCGGAATTTCGATTTTAAACTCGGAATTCCAATATTTAAACTCGGAATAACTCGGAATTCCGACTTTAAACATTTAATAACGAAGGTGTAAAAGGCTTCATTCATTATTAATAACTCGAAATTCACACTTTAAACTCGAAATTTTGACTTTAAACACGAAACTCATACTTAAACTTGAAATTCCGACTTTGAGGATTTAAGAACGAAGACGTTAATTTATTTTTTTTATTAACTCGAAATTCAGACTTTAAGCTCGGAATTTCGATTTTAAACTAGGAATTCCGATATTTAAACTTAGAATAACTCGGAATTACGACTTTGAACATTTAAGAACGATGACGTAAAGGGATCTTTTAATTAATTTTATTTCTTAACTCGAAATTCACACTTTAAACTCGGAATTTTAACTTTAAACTCGAAATTCTGACTTTGAACATTGAATAACGAAGGCGTAAAATGGCCATTTTTAGTAAATCGAATTCAAACTTTATACTCGCTCTTTTATTCGAAATTCTTGCTTTAAACTCAAAATTCCAACTTTGAACTTTAAAACTTTAAATTAGGAATTCTAACTTTGAACTTGAATTTCATTCATTTTTTATCGACTCAAATTTCCGACTTTAAACTCAAACTAGAATTTCAACTTTAACTCAGAATTCCAACCTTAAACTTTGAATTGCTATTTTAAACTCGCAATTCCTACTTTAAACATCGGAATTCAACTTTGAACAAAGAATTCCGACTTTGAACATTTAAGAACGAAGGTGTAAAAGGGTCCATTCATTATTAATAATTCGAAATTCACACTTTAAACTCGGAATTTTGACTTTAAACACGGAACTCATACTTAAACTATAAATTTGAGAATTTAAGAACAAAGATGGAAAGGGATCTTTTGATTAATTTTTTTTTATTAACTCGAAATTCAGACTTTAAACTCAGAATTTCGATTTTAAACTCGGAATTCCGATACTTAAACTCAGAATAACTCGGAATTTTGACTTTGAACATTTAAGAACGAATGTGTAAAATGGCCATTCTTAGTAACTCGAAATTCAAACTTTAAACTCACTCTTAAACTTGAAATTCTTGCTTTAAACTCGGAATTTTGACCTTAAACACGGAACTTATTCCTTAAACTCGAAATTCCGTCTTTGAGAATTTAAGAACAAAGGCGTAGGTCGTTTGATTTTTTTTATTAACTCGAAATTCAAACTTTAAGCCCGGAATTTCGATTCTCTCGGAATTCTTCTCGGAATTCCGATACTTAAACTTAGAATAACTCAGAATTACGACTTCGAACATTTAAGAACGAAGGTGTAAAATGGGCATTTTTAGTAACTCGAAATTCAAACTTTAAACTCACTCTTAAACTCAAAGTTCTTGCTTTAAACTCGGAATTTTGACCTTAAACACGGAGCTCAAACTTTTAACTCGAGATTGTGACTTTGAGGCTTTAAGAAGGAAGACGTAAAGGGGTCTTTTTGATTAATTTTTTTTATTAACTCGAAATTCAGACTTTAAGTTCGGAATTTCGATTTTAAACTAGGAATTCCGATATTTAAACTTAGAATAACTCGGAATTACGACTTTGAACATTTAAGAACGATGACGTAAAGGGATCTTTTAATTAATTTTATTTCTTAACTCGAAATTCACACTTTAAACTCGGAATTTTAACTTTAAACTCGAAATTCTGACTTTGAACATTGAATAACGAAGGCGTAAAATGGCCATTTTTAGTAAATCGAATTCAAACTTTATACTCGCTCTTTTATTCGAAATTCTTGCTTTAAACTCAAAATTCCAACTTTGAACTTTAAAACTTTAAATTAGGAATTCTAACTTTGAACTTGAATTTCATTCATTTTTTATCGACTCAAATTTCCGACTTTAAACTCAAACTAGAATTTCAACTTTAACTCAGAATTCCAACCTTAAACTTTGAATTGCTATTTTAAACTCGCAATTCCTACTTTAAACATCGGAATTCAACTTTGAACAAAGAATTCCGACTTTAGAATAGGAATTCTGAAAAAAAAAAGTCTGAAAAAGGGCATCACACATGAAATCATTTAAGGGAAGCCGTCACTATTACACCATAAGATCGTAAGCGGTACCGTTAATAAAAGGAACGAAGAGCAATGGGCCAAGTAACGAACCTTGCGGCACACCCTGTGTTTAATTAAATAACTCATATTTGTAACCCCCATACAAATTGAACACGATGGAAAATATAAGAATTGAACCTGTATAAGTGAAGCGATATTGTTTCTAACTGGCTTAGATTTTCTAAAATGCTGGACACATGGCTTGCGCATATAAACGCGACAATCATGGGGTTACGCAACGTGTTTTACATTTATCTGTTCATATCTAAGTCACAATACAGCCGTGTCATTGTCAAGAAGCAATTAATCATAGTCTTTCTTGCACAAAGCTAGTCGCGGTCCTGTAAAGGTGACAAAACTCTTGTACGAGCTACGTGTCTTAAAAATATTTCTTCAAACACTTTTTCGCAATTTTTACGGCGCTGTCAGGGGACGATTAATTATGTTCTTTTTCATAAAAGAAAATACATAATGTATCGACTGACCTAAAAAGCACAAATTTCGGTATGCATGTCGGTCCACGTTTTAATAGGAAAGATGATAGAACAAATCACTTTAAGGAAAAAAATTCGTACAGAGGTACTTCTTTTTCGAGATACGGTATGTTGAAATTAGAAAATATATCACATTTTCTGTGATATCTTTGAGGATCCAAAAAAAAATTGTGTGTCAATGATTTTTTAGGGTTTTGATAATTACATTGCTTTTAAATCAAGCAAAAATAATCGCATCAATTATTTTTTTTACAGATGGAACCCCTCTAAATTAGAAAAAATATTCCTATAAATATGGATAAAAAAATTTCGAAGATTCAGAGTATTCAGGTTTTAAAAAATTGTATTTATTCAAACATCTCTAATAATATTTGACGTAGATGGATGAAACTTACGTTAATAATTTAGTCAATTAATGGCAAAAATCAATTTAATTAATTTACAAATATTTCAATCAGTAGCGGAGATACGGATTGGTACTGTTAATATAAACTCCAGAACTTAGATGACGCTGAATACTTTGAAAATTAAATTTAATTCCTTGTTATTTACGGGACAAGGTTTCTTTTACTTTTTTTGAAAAATTAATTGCTTTCGAGTTTATAATTTTTTTAATTTGTTCGAAATACAATTTGCAATATAATGTAATCATCAAAAGCCCAAACAGGTCATTGACGTAGACATTTTATATTTTAACGAGTTGTTCTGCTTGCAGGTACTTAGAAATTACTACAGCAATGTTTTTTTTTATATTTTATTGTTATACTGTTTAAAAATTATGGTTAAAGCACTAAATTTATATACATTTTATTTCTAAAACATACTTTTATATTTCAAATCTATTCAACTATTCAGGATGATCCAAAAATGAAACCTCGTATTCTTTGGTGAATTTTAAAGAGCCTTTCCTATACAGTTTTTATCTAGAATCATTTAAAAGATACAGGGTGTTAAAACTTCAAAAAATATTTTTAATTTTTTTAAATCATTTAAAAACTAGTATGTGAAATAATTTGAAATTGGGCACATATATTTATGTAAACAGTCTCCAAAATCTGAGTGTTTTTCCTAAAATTTACATGCTCCAGTGGCGGAGATACAGGGTACCGGTGGCATATTTTTCTAAATAACGCCACTGCTTTGCAGATTTGTACACCCATTGAGATTCCTTTTTTCCTTTTATTGGGTAAATCTACATCTTCAGTTATTTAAATAAATATGTTATTTTTTTTTAAACTTAAATACATGTTTATAGGAATTTTATTCCTTATTTTGCGGACTTCTATTACTAATTAAGTTTGTCGTGTGGAATTTAGAAGACCCTGTGGCCCAACTTTCACTAGTTTACATTAAACATCCCCAGAGACATTTAAAAATATATTTTTTTGCAATTTCAACACCCTGTATCTCGAAAACGAAGCGAACTAAGATCCGTATTCATAGAAAACGTTATACTTAAAACAATTTATTTTGTAACTTGGTGAAGTTTTCCAACTAAAAAAATATAAAAAATGATGATAAAGGCACATTTCAACAACTGACAATCACACAATCACAAAATTAATTCAATATAGCCGTCCAAGCTAAAACCGAACCGGGAAAAGTTATCAATACACACTCCAGAGTGATGACACGTCAAAACCACTCTTTAAATACGCTTACAGCGCCCCTAGGGGCATGTTACATTAACATTACGTTTTACCTGCTTTCTCTATAACCCAACAGACGATTATTCAGTGTTACATAAAGTTTAAATTCATCACTTTCACTTTATAAACGTGCATGCCTATAATGCATTGTGATATATGGCCAATTAAAAAAAAACGCCGTGTTGCATAATCGTCGGCGATTTTCACGTCCGGCGTAGGTTTCGCACAAGACATTGTATAGTAATTAGTTGTAAAATATTCGACGGATCGTCTGTGAGGATTTGGGAGGAAAAAATAATTTTACCAATTAATATGCAGTTTTTGATAGATGAAGTAATCGCTGCTAACGAAGAACGCCCTTTGTCCTCTTCAAGTCACGGTATTTTTGCTAAGAAACTTGATAGCAGCAGTTCAAATTAAAAAGTTCAAGGATTCTTACGAAATTTAAGACGGAATTATTAGCGTTTAATTAAAATTGTATTCCCTAAATAACTGTCATCATTACTGAAGATAATTATCGATCGAACCTTTTACCTTCTTACAGTAATACTGCATCAACGCCGTTTCTATTGTTTATAATTCTGTTCAGAAGATTTAGCTAAAATATTTTACACATTTCATAACATTGTGTTGAATTTTTACTTTTTGCAAAAAAACATCGTTGTTGTATCGAATTTTGATTTTAAAATTTATACTAGGACATCATTTGAGGTTATAAACAGATTTGTTCTATAAAAATGTGTAAAATAATAAATAATGGTACTTCTCTCCCGAGTATTTTCGTGTTTTTTTTTTAATTTATGGGCATCCTGTATATCTAACCTAAGATGTTTGACATGACAGTCTCATTTTTTCGAGGGGCAGAACTTTTCATAAAGAGTGACATTTTTCGATAAAGTCAAAAACAAAAGAGTTTTCTCCTCTCGTCAACTCCATCCGTGGACACACTGTATATACATTATTAATAAACATTATTGTAGGTAAATTCTCAAGTTTTTACTAATTTATTTTATTAAAAAAGTTAAAGAAATAAAAAAATCTTATTTTTTGCTTTTTTTAAAATTGTTTATTAACGATTTTTTGCATAAAATGTTCCTTTTACATTTTTTAAATAAGCCATTCCGATGAGAAATTCAATTCTCTACTAAATTTTTCCTATGAACTATACCGAAATTTTGCTTCGTTTTCATGCTATATTTAAAAAACTGCAAACGTTCATTTTCATCCTTATCTACAATTTCAACCCTCTAATTTAATAGTACCCCGCGGTTTTTTCATTTTTAATTACCCTTCGAACAAGTCATGCGATGAAAATCCTTGAACGTCTTATTTCCTTCCTTTTTGCATAAAATGAGAATTAAAACCTATAAGGGTAAACGCGTCGAAAATCGAAAAATTGGCTAAGTTTGAGCTGCTATATATTAATCAGTTTTTATCCAAAAATACTTTACAACTTCTTATTTTGAAGGAAATTTTATCTACCTTTTTTTTTTCTATGAAACAATGCCTGTATCTATATTTACTCAAAAAAAAGTAGAGGCAAAAATATAAAAAATCAGAAAATCGAATTTTTTGCTTTCTCAAATTGTTTATTAACGATTGTTTCGCATAAAATTCTCCTTTTAATTTCTTTAAATAAGCCATCTCGATGGGAAATTCAATTCTCTAAATAATTTTTCCTATGAACTATAGCGAAATTTTGCTTCATTTTCGAGCTACAACTAAAAAACTGAAAGGGATGCATTTTCACCCCTATCTCCAATTCCCACCCTCTAATGTAATAGCACTCCGCGGTTTTTTCATCTAAAATGATCATTTGAACGATGATTTAAAATAACTTGAATGTCATAGTTCCTTTTAAAATCCTCTATTCAATAGCCAATATTAAGGTTTCCTATCATTGTCACTGTCACTGCTTCTTGATCTGTGCATCTTGCGGATAAAATGAGTTTGGTTAAGGTATATTTATGTCGTTAATGTTAAGGGAAAATAGGGAAAAATTAATAGAATAGGATTGCGCGATTAAAAAAAATGAAAAGCATTATTTAAACCCTTTGGACCGCCCCTGACCGCTGACCCACCAAGGTTTATCGAGAATGAATACCATACCGTACCATATTATTCGGTCACTAACCTAGTTTTTACTGCATTTTTAATACGTAGTGAAGGATAAGGTATAAACAGACTTTTTTACTTTGACACTTGAATAAATTAGATTTTTTTACATTTTAAATATTAGCAAGTATTATTTAGGTGTTAATAAAAACAAATATGGATAATAATTGTTTTCGAATGTTAGATTATTACAATTTAATATTTTAAATATTGTTAACGTTTGCACTATGTTTTATAATAATTGAATATGAGTTTTTAGTATTAAGTTCAATTAATTATTCGGTTTGTAGTACGTATACTTTATTGTGTGACTTATTCCTTTTCAAAGAGTAGTATGGTACCTATGTTAAGATTAGCCCAAATATATAGTGGGAACATCTGGCAGTAGGGTCCCGTTTTCTAGGTACATAGGAGAAAGTACACTTGTAGCCATAAACCATCCTTCTTTTTAAGCCTGTTAAATAAATTAGTCTGCACTGAGAATTCAACAAGAGTGTTTCATTTCATCAACCTATCAATTTAAAATGACAAACACTCACTCATCCGTCCATAGCATTTTGTTAATAAAGCTGGGATCCGCTGCATTTTGAAAGCAATTGCAAAATTCATAACGATTGGGGAAATTAGCTGTTTCTCTTCAATGTTCGAACGTTTTGTGGTCCGCTGGCGCATTCCCTTTCAGAAAATGTGATGCAAAGTTGAGGACCGAAATAGTGGAAGCTAAGGGGAAATTTACTTATCTTTTAAAACGTCGAGTAAATTTTTTTCGATTTTCTACGATAAGTTTTTAAAATTAAATGATTTTATGACTCAATTACCCTGTATAGATCATGTCACTGTATAGAGAATAATATAAAAATAAGTAAAACAGACAAAAATAATGTATTGTTACAATATACAGTTTACAAACGATAATTATACCAATTTTTGCATAGAATGTCTTATCTTGTAGAAGGTGTTGGAAGATTTTCATTCAGATATGCAGAAAAATTGAAAATTCTGAATATATGATCTCAGTGAACTGAGGTCCATTTTGAACAGAAAATTTTATTAACGGCTGAACAACTAAGAGAAAAAAATATGAGCCACTCTGTAAAATTTTAAAGAGGAAATATGAAAGAAAAATTTTTTATACACCTCGTATTAGTAAGTAAAGTGAAATTGGAGTGAAACATGGACCACACGCAAAATAATTTCCAAGTGAAGTCTCATTTGGTTAACTTTGTCCGTTTAACTTCCCAACAAGCGACTATTTATACGAAACTACTAACTAAAAGTACACGCTTGCCAAAGGAATCCCACATTACTGTTAACTCTAATCTGTCCCGACTGTGTCTCTCCGTGGCAGTAGAGGAAATTTATCGTTTTTCACTTAAAGATAACCTCAGCATCCTCTACTCCAAATCAAGTTAGCTCAGGCAGGATTCTACATGGAATTTACAACTTTTGGTTTTGCGTTTGTCGGTTACTTCAAGTCAAGTTAGTGTTTTGTTTTGCTTCATACATGAGAAGCTTGTATAAAAGTCAAGTTACATTTTGTAGTTAACATACGGACTATCCTTCAGAGAAAAATAAAAAATTATTTTATGGTAGGGGTAATTGCGTGGGAATTTCGATGTAACTTCACAGATAGAAATTTTAAATCACTTTAAAGATATTAATGTTTGTGACACGTCATTGGAAAAGTTGGATTAGGATTTACATTCCCAAAAAAATTATTTTCCACCTAAAAGATTACTGACAATGACAGTTGAATATGAGAAGTCAGCATACATTTCAACAATTAGTTTATTATTATACTTATTTATTTTAGTGTCATAGATTTTGCTGCAATCGCATAAATCATCAGATAGATGTTTTTTGCAGAAAAAATGATAAAGGATGTTTACAATCTTGGAGAAATATTTATAATGCAAATAAACCAAGGTTTCGTTCGGCAAAAACATTGTTTGCCACAATGATACGATAAGAACTTTTTTGAAACCGCTGACTCTACCGATAGCTCTGCCTTTGATTACAAATGTTGGAGCATGTTACTGCATTGTTGGCCATCTTGGTTTGTTTACTCGCATTATTAATACACACCACAGGCACCCTGTCCTTTAATAAAAAGAATACACAGTAAGAATCTAAAAAAGAAAATGACAAACATTGGTTCACTAATAATTACTGGGCAACTGAAGATCCTCGTTGGACACAAGTCTGTCACACACAGCATCGTCAAAAATTAAATGTTTGGGAAGGTATTGTCGAAAACCGAATTCTTGGACCTTATTTTTTTAAAGAAAATTTAAATGGAGAACGCTACTTAGACATCCTTCAGTTTGAACTTATCCCCGCTTTAGCTATTATGTTTCCTAATCCACAAGATCTAGATATTCTTCAAAACGACATGGTCCAACACCATGGGGCACCTCCTTATTTTGCAATTGCAGTTCGACAATTTCTTGACTTAACCTTCCCTAATAAATTGATTGGACGCAGAGGTCCTATTGACTGGCCACCAAAATCACCGGATTTACCCTCTTTAGATTTCTTCTTATGGGGTTGTTTGAAATCTAAAGTTTACGTGAATAGACCAAATAATCTTAATTACCTGAAACAGAGAATACGCCAGGAAATAAGACTTATTCCAGCAGAGGTAATTGAAAACGTTCAACGGGGAGCAATCCTTCGACTACAAAAATGTATTGAAGTAAACAGACAAAACATTGAACATTTATTATAAAACAATTGTTATTTAAGTAATGGATAAACATTTTTAAATTTATCACATTTCAAACGTTATTATTATGAAAACCGCTGATTTTAGAGATATGTTATGTTATACAAAAAGTGTTCATAATTTACGTTACAATTTAAAAAATGGCGTAATATACAGGGTTTTCCATTTAAAAACATTATGTTCTTCTTGAGACACCCTCTATACAATTTTCTTATGTCCGCAACAAAAAATACTAATCGACGTGTCCGAGCGTTTTTCCTCAAAATAATTACCCGAATTTTAAACGAATTTTTTTCTTTCATCATGAACGCATTGTATATTACTTACTAACTGACGTTGATAGACGTTGTGTTGTCCAAATTTTAATAAATTGTTTCGTGATCGTTTTGTGAATTTGTGAAAAGCTTTTGGAAATGTGTAAACAAAGTAAAAATGAAAAAAAAAACGTATTTCTGAGTGATCATTGTATCCATTAACTATTGTGGAGTACGCCAGCGGGAAATTTTACATGCGTTAAAATGGATTGCGTTTTTCCAGATTTTTCTCCAGATTTTCCAGATCTCTTTTTCAATTGAAAGCATTCAGTTGAGCTATTTTCATCCCAGGAACGAACAAAACAAAAATCGTCAGTTGTCAGTTATGAATTATGATCGAGAGTGCATACAAAATTATGATTTTTGCATTTTTTCCGAATTTTCCGACTTTCGTACGTAATTGTTCCAAGGACAATAATGAACAAAACAAAAAAAGAATTAGACATGTCCATAAGGGACCTGCCTTGGCCGGTGGATTTCGATCTACCGAGATCACGGACGCAGGCTGGAATTTGGATGGGTGACCTAAGGCAGACTCGGGGACGTGACTGTGGCAGCCTACCAGAGACCTGGGTCCCCGATAAATGGTAATGAGAACAGAGCAAAGAAAATCTCTGTAACTCAAGACCATGCTATCATACATAAACTCGCCGAGACTTTGCCACCAAGCAACCCGTGTAGTAAATAGGATGGTTTGAAGAAAAGTAATGAAGGAGGGTGTACAAGGGGCCTAATAAGTGCTGCAGTGGAAAAACAATTCCACCACCCTCCGACATACATACATACATACATACAGACATACATACATACATACATACATACATACATACATACATACATACATACATACATACATACATACATACATACATACATACATACATACATACATCAATAATAATGTAGGATTAAAATCTTTTTCTGCATGACCCACAATTATAATTTTATATGTCATTTCTGTGATATATTTAGTTGTAACGACATACATACATACATACATACATACATACATACATACATACATACATGCATACATACATACATACATACATACATACATGCATACATACATACATACATACATACATACATACATACATACATACATACATACATACATACATACATACATACATACATACATAAGCATGTTCATCGTTCGAAACCTGAGTTATGGTCTTCAGTTCACACATAGAAAAAAGCAGTTTGTTTTTCCTATTTTCCGGGCAACTTTTCCAATTTTTCTTTCCCTAAAAACCTTATTCGGATTATTATTAACATTAAACAAAATTAGCCAAATTAGTCCAGCCGTTCTCAAGTGATGCGCTTAGCAACGAACAACATTTAATTTATACTGCATACATCCTGTATACGGTACGTTGCGCAAAATACGGTAAGCAAACTATTAGAAACCCAAACATAATTTCTAGCGATTGCACTGCACTTAAATGTTTTAGATGCAACAGCACTAACCATTCAATTTGTTACCCACACACTGACCTTTCCACGGGCGCATAGAAAAAATAAACAATTATCATTCTAAACAATTCATACCGGTGTTACGGGACAGTTTAAACAAAAACAATTGCGTTACACAATTTAACAATGTAAATTATTTCTGCTGGGATAAGAATATTACAAAAAAAAGAGCCATTGTTCGTGCGCTCGCAATTCGCACGGCTCAAGGAGCCCGGGGTGTAAATGAAAACGATTATTTTGGCTCGTGCAAACATGAGGAAATATCTCGAAATTAAGGCGGGCTAAGAACGGGCATATCTGATCGCAAATTACGTGCTAATGCTCCCCAACACTAGTGATAATGGCGTGAGGTGGTTTCATAGTGCATCTAGAACGTCCGTTGCATAAATCGGCCGTTTCCTACTTTTACTCGCCATAAAAGAATTCGCTCCATGATAAAAATTTAAAATCATAAAAGCGGGGGCATGCCGGCTGAATACGTAATGCGAGATATAACTTCGCCTTTAAGCTTTATTAATAATAATGAATGTACGAACATACATTTTTTTTTCTAAATAAAATTATGTCATCGCTTCTCTAAGTTCTCGTCAAGATTACAATCCATACACAAGACTATTATAGAACCGGAATCCCGAGGAGTGGGGGAATACATACACTGCAAATTTTGCCTATGTTTTGAATATCCACACAATTCCTAACCGTAAAATAGGAAAATAAAGCATATAAACACTATTTACTCAATTTTTCACCGATCTTTCTAATATTTCTCGCTCCGCAGACGTTGCTATTGCCACCAGAATGTTACAGAGACACCCACATTAAATTTCGAAAACTTACCCGCCAAGGCACTCGGATGAGACGATTGCCGCCAAGAGTCCTCCGATTCCTCGGACTTCAAACTCGCACCACTAAATGACCTTAAAATTAACCAAAATTCAGTAACCAGTATCCAAACCTTTTATAAAAACGTGCAAATATACGTTTTCCGACTTGCTGAACATGCTGATGTTATCAGATTTATTCCAACTAAAATAAAATGTTGTCATGCATATTCATGAGCTATATTATAGTTTAGTATATTTCGTAGGAAAAATTATCAAAATATGAAAGTACCCAAACCTTTTATAAAAACGTCCAAATATACGTTTTCCAATTTGCTGAACATGCTGCTTTTATCAGATTTATTTTAACTAAAAAAAAATGTCATGAATTTTCATGGGCTATATTATAGTTTGGATATTCCGTCGGAAAAATTACCAAAATATGAAAGTACCTAAACCTTTTATAAAAACGGCCAAATATACGATTTCAGACTCGCTGAAAACGCTGGTTTTATTAGATTTACTCTAACTAAAAAAAAATTGTACTAATATTCTAGAGCTATATTTATATATATTTCAAATATTTCATAGGAAAAATTACTAAAATATGAATGTACCTAAACCTTTTATAAAAACGTCCAAATATACTTTTTCCGAATTGCTGAACATGCTGCTTTTATCAGATTTATTCTAACTAAAAAAAAATGTTGTCATGCATTTTCATGGGCTATTTATTTGGATATTCCGTAGGAAAAATTACCATAATATAAAAGTACGTAAACCTTTTATAAAAACGGCCAAATATACATTTTCAGACTCGCTGAAAACGCTGGTTTTATTAGATTTACTCTAACTAAAAAAAAATGTATACTAATATTCTAGAGCTATTATATATATTTCATATATTTCATAGGAAAAATTACTAAAATATGAAAGTACCTAAACCTTTTATAAAAACGTCCAAATATACGTTTTCCGACTTGCTGAACATGCTGCTTTTATCAGATTTATTATAACTAAAAAAAATGTCATGCATTTTCATGGGCTATATTATAGTTTGGATATTCCGTCGGAAAAATTACCAAAATATGAAAGTACCTAAACCCTTTATAAAAATGGTCAAATATACGATTTCAGACTCGCTGAAAACGCTGGTTTTATTAGATTTACTCTAACTAAAAAAAATTGTACTAATATTCTAGAGCTATTATATATATTTCATATATTTCATAGGCAAAATGACCAAAATATGAAAGTACCCAAACCTTTTATAAAAACGTCCAAATATACGTTTTCCGATTTGCTGAACAAGCTGCTTTTATCAGATTTACTCTAAATAAAAAAAAATTGTTCTAATTTTCTACAGCTATATTTATGTATGTTTCGTAGGAAAAATTATCAAAAAATGAAATTGCCCAAAACCCTTATAAAAACGGCAAAAGATACGTTTTCGGACTCGCTGAAAACGCTGGTTTTATTTTCAGCCCTTCAACCCTTTAGAGACGGCCGCAATCCCCGAGGACACAGTTTTTCCGCGTCCAAAATTCTAGAACTAAACCAGACCACATCAGGACACCTAGCGAAATCCACCCAGCCACTGTGCTAACACCAACTCAAATTTCTCGCAGATTATTAACCAGAGCACAGATGCCTGGCCCGAGTATGTACTCATGTATTCATATTGTATAAGCGATTACCGTGTTGCATACATTGTATCAAAACTTAAATAAATCAATAAAGCTCATGAATTTTTAAAGAGACCATATTTCCAGTTATAATTCTCCAATAAATTACCAAACCGAGCGCAATGCTCACATATACAGCTTTCTCGTTGCCAATCACGCACAGCTCTTATACTGCAATCCATACAAAGCTTCTAAAGCTATCCGTACCGGCACTCTAAGGAGGCCGTACACTAAAAAAACTCAAGTGCTTTCAGCCAGTGCGCAAATACGACATTAGGGTAACAGACCCGCCACTAACATACAGGATTCAGTTGAAAACTCAGTACTCCAAAACATTTAAATAAATAATACAAACTTTTATTAAAATAAATTGCAAGTGTCTGAACTCACAATGGAGGAAGAGCGAAAATATCCGCGTCTTTCCCTGACTTCCCTCGTGGCTAACGTTAAAGGAGAAACGTTCTAGATACTTGGAAACTCCTTTATCGGCAAGCGGGCGACTAACATCTCGCACCGCAGGTGAAAACGAACTCAAGGAGAACCGCTCCTTCCGGATTCATTATGAGGGTCTACGACCCTCTGAATAAGGTAAGGTGGGATGAGGGTAAGTCAGTTCCACCGCAAGCTAGTCGGACCAATAAGAATCCGCAACCAGAGCGAACGACCTATCCAAATCCGCTACATGGCGCCCAACGTGGGGCTATGTCATCAAGTGAACAGTTAACGTATCCAAATCCACGACAATATCTTATACTATCAGCTTGAATGATAAAGAACGGAAATATAACTCTAAGCTGAGGGTTTTCAATTCTATTTGTAACTTAATGTTTTAAACTTTCCGCTTTTAAGAAATAGTTCTCGGCGCAACCGCTTGGAGCGCCGCTTATGTTTAGTTTTAAGCACTGAGATACCAATCTACAGTATTCTGTTATTTGCGTTCAATGATAAACTTCGATATATCGTCATCAATTATATTCCTTCTTTGACGCATGTAAAAATTATCCCACAGTAAACAACAGAACTATTTGCAAACATTTTAAATCTATGAACAGGAAGCAAATTTCCAAAGCTAAAGAACAATTAAATTTTAACCTTATTAGCATCTTAATAATTCACCAAAGGGAAAGCGAGATGTAATTAATTGTTTAAAAAAATATTATTTAATGTATTTGTAATAGTCTGAGGAATTTAATATTTCTTGTTAGTACAGCTGATGTTAAGTAAGTTATTAAATGAATTTCCTCATTTTAGAAACTATGTATTAGGAATTGCTAATATAAACACAACTATTTATTGACACTTGAAAAATTACCTTAAAATCCAATCCAAACAAGTTTTTGTCTCAAGTTAGTTGCTGTAGACTAAGCTCTTTGATATTTCAGTCTATGACTTAACATGCTGAAGAAATAATGATCTACAAGATGTTATGGATGCTTTTGCTTTGCTGTTGGAAAGTGTTTATTAGCTTCCTAGTTCATATGACTCACAGAATGTTCAGAATTTATACAGATTTCCCCTTTCTCTAAAAGCCATATTTTACGGACATCGAGAGGTTGAAGCTTATATTCTTTAAAGGCTCTGACGATCTTTTATAGTTACCATGACCATCTTTTATAGTTAATGTCTGCGTTTTTACTTACAGTTATTTTTAACATGTGCTTAAAAATTAGCATCACAATTTTTATAAAGGTTAACTATCGTATTATATTAAATAAACTTAATTCGTAAGGTTTTTCCCCCATTATAACAAATGATTGACAAAAAACAACACCCTCTAGTATTACCAATGTAATGACAAAAAGCAGAGCAGGTGACAGTCTAGCTCAGTCTGTAACTTACCTTCTAAGAGTGCAGATGCACAATATCATGTCAATATAATAATAAAAGAAGTAATACAGTCTACTTTCAATTAGCCAATAAACAATAAATAATATGTTAACATCATATATTAACGATAAGTGTTTATATGTAGATCACCATGTTAAATTTGATGCAACATCTGGTGTTCCTCAAGGTTCCGTTTTGGGACTCTTGCTCTTTAATTTATTCATTAATGATATTATTGCCAACGTAAATATGAACTGTCTGCTTTAGGTCCTCAGAGCGAACTTATTCGCTGTTGTTGATGAAGATTATCAAGTGAAATGTTACAAAACAACCAGAAAAAAATTTTGTAACTAAGAAATAGTCAATTTTGATTATGCGTATAGGCAAAAGAAGCACAACAAACTAATTTGATGATATTAAAATGTGTTTGAATAAATTCTATAAACCATATCGAAAAAAAAAAGAAGTAGGTCACTTTTTATATAAAAAAAAATGTGTAAGATTGTGAGAAAATATCTATATCTATCAATAATATAAATATTGTTTTTTAGAAAGTATTTTGAACGTTTCAAATTGCGAAATTTGGTTTCTAAAGCAACGTCGGGTTCTGTTTCTATGCCACAATGGATATTTTATCGAATCGATATCTAGTGCTCTATTCTAAAGGCAGTTAATAGGAAACATTTCGAGCAGTTTTCCCTGGGTTCAGAAATCATGTTATTATCTTAAGTAGCCATAAAAAAAAGATTATACACGCCCACCTCCCAATGTGCCAGTCAGCATCGCTACGTCTGCTAAATAAAATCAAATATTTTTCTTTCTACTTTCTTTCCGAACCAATTCAATTTTATAACACCAGCGTTGTCGGGAAACATTTTACTTTAAATATGTAGTATCTCCCGTGATTGTGTCCTGGAAACCTTTTTTATTTGTAGTTATGAGAAAATGTCATTCATTTTAAAAATTCCTGTTTTTTTTCAAACTCGCTAAATATGAGGCATTCGAGAAAAAATTGTACCTAACAGGTCATGGCAACTTTGTAAACTTATTATACAGGGTGAGATGGGAGAATATAGGAATAACAAAAAAACTCAAATATTGTTATGCGGTTGTCACTTGTTTTCAAGCTATGACATTTCAATAAAAAATAATAATTTATTGATATTGTATTAATCATAGTGTTATTTGATTAAAAATCACCTCCAATCACCTCTAAACACTTTCTGCTTCGTCTACGAAGGGCGTCTGTAGCTGTCCAAGTTGCTGCGTGTTTTTCTTTAACAAGTGCTGCAGTATTTATTTATTTATTTATTTAAAACACATATCCAATAGGCGCTGCCCAATAACAGGATATGTTAAGTCTAATAATAAAATATAAAAAAGTTAAAAGAGAGAAAAATTAACTATGAAAAAATAGAGAAAAAAGAATAAAAATAGTACAAACTTACAAATAACACAAATATAAAGAACAAAATAAAAAGGCAACAAACTATAAAAAACTGATATGACTACATAAGTAAAGCATTTTTTATATCATTAGCCAAACAACAAAAAAGAAAGACATTATTTTCTATCTCACTGTACTTGCAAACAATTTAGATCAGATATAATGGTGATGCTACTATAGTAGGATCGTATTCGATGCAAAATAGAGCAAAAAGTTGTCGGTCTTTTATCAAAGGAAAATCGTGTCATCATTTTTAGGAGGCGTAAGATAAACCATTTCAAATTTAAAATAAAATTCAATGTTAAATCTGAAATACCGCTGCATACGCACTGTGTTCTGGTAGTAGCTGTAGTCGCCCAGGTGCATCGAAGTGGTCGGTTATACGTCAAATACTAACCTGGCGAGCTTAATCGTAAAACAGAGAGCGCCTCCAAAAAACAAATAAACAACAGTGGTGCGTACAGAGGTAAAATGTAGTACATATGTGGAAATTAAAAAACAAATTGGATTTATAATAAATTACATTTAAAATAAATAGTTTATGAGAATAAAGGAATTTTTGTAGGAACAAGGGCGCCAGACGTGAACTGATCCCTTCGGCACTTCATAATGTATAAAGAAATTATTCAATTTCTAAAACCCTTAAAAGCGTATGGCACTGGATCCCTTGACAGGCAATGATTATGATGACTTTGCGTCGAATATGATCCTACTATAGAATGTTACTACGTGCTGCGGGTAGACTAAAAATGTCGTGGTATAAACCCTGAGGGGGATATGTACCATCCAATAAGTACACAGTACACATAAATCTACGCTGTACTCTTTCCAAAGTTGCAATTTGATTAGCATAAACTGGGTTCCAGACTATTGATGCATATTCTAATTTAGAACGGATGAAGAACAATCGTAGTATAGAAATACTGATAAAGCATTTGGAATTCCTTATTATGAACCCCATATTCTTGAAAGCAGACGACGCAATTATGTCTATATGTTTTGTAAAGGATAATGTAAGGTCAAATGTAACTCCAATGTCTTTTATGTAATCGGGTCTATGCAATATTATATTATCCAATTTATAATCGAATAGTACAGAATTTTTATTTTGGGTGAATGAATATTACACTTGGAGGCATTTAGCATTAAATTATTATTTAGACACCACAGACTAATGACATTAAGCACATATAGCAGTCGGCAATGGTGTTTATTGACATCTGCATACATTAAATGGTGTAGATGTAAATCAACCATGATATCGTTTACAAAAAGAACAAAGAGTAAGGGTCCAAGTATAGATCCTTGAAGCTCACCAGATATTTGATGAAACTTGTGTGATTTAAAACCACGATGCTGAACAAATTGATACCTATTTTGTAAATACGATTGGAAAAGTTGCAAAAGTGATTCGGACACACCAAATTCATTTAATAAACTGAGTATTGATGATACGTTGAATTAGTGCCACCCGCGTGTTCACTCTAACGTTTTACACTTAATTTTCGGACCAGCCCAATAAACAGTAATCTTGTGCTCTGAGGTCTGGAGATCTTGTAGGCCCACTAATAGGACCACAGCGGTCAATGCAACACCCTGGAAACCTCTCCTTCAAATATAGCTTGACTGGACGAGCAAAATGTGCAGGAGCTCTATCGTGCTGATAGTACATTCGCATTTTCATGTTTATAAGAACATCCTCTGCACTTGTAATTCATTTTGGAAAAAATTGAAGTAGTGGTCTCCTGTGCGTCGATTTTCCAAAATGAAAAGACCAATTATTATTAAAAAATTAAAACTTTATTTGCGTTCTTAGCATTTTGTAACACATTGATCGTACAAACGTGTAATCAATGTTAAAGTATTGCAACATAAAATGACACTGACAAATATGCTACTTTTGAACTTGGAACATGTCTCTGATTTCAAATTCTTAAAAATTGTATAAAAACAAATGAAAATCACCCTGTATAAAATGTTTCAAAAATATCTCTTTCAGAAACATATCGATGTAAGAAAAACCAGTGAATCCTATTTATCATCATTTGTATTTGACCAGCCATTTAAGAGTTATTTAAAAAAGTGTGATTCTGGCGATGCACCATTATCGCCCTATAACTTTTTTAGCAGGTATTTTGGACTCAATTCCATAGGATTTTTTTCCGCTTCTCATTTCCTAATTCAGTTGGGCGCCATATTTCAGAAACATCCCACATGTTAAATATAATTTAAAAGATTTGTCCCGCTACGGAAAACTGGATAGCAAATCGATCGCGTTTCATTAAATTTTATTACTTCGAGGGCACCACTTGCGCTCTAAATTCGATTCTGTCAATAAAATACACCAACAATACGTGTCCGGCATGTAATATCGGAACAGCTCCGGTAAACATCTTCGTATTTTTATTGGCTTTGTTCGATGAAAACACAGATTTTGTTGACCCGACTCATAACGTACTTTTGTGTTTCAGATCCTACGAAACGACTCAGCCGAATGGTGAGGGAAGTGTACCCGGAAATAGAGCCGGAAAATGAAGGAAATCAGGCGCAGGGTAAGTTGGAAGTATCAAGCGGAAATGCGAATCTGAGGGAAAAATACATTCAGCTATAAATAAATAAGTATTTAGCAGTTAATGTGATAAATCACAGTAGTAGCAAATTTATATGAGAAGGAAAATAAATCGTTAATTTCCACAGAAATACAGCATCAATTACCAATTTATTATGCAAGATTATACATATTAAAAATGTATATCTACATCTTTATATAGAAAATGTCCATAATTTGTAATTTCTAGATTTTTTTTGAAATGCTTTATTATTTAAAAGCACTATGAAATATGATTGTAACTTTTTATGGCTTATCATTAACATTTTACAGCTAATAATCGTGACAAATAAGAATTATGTACACTGTACACTGTATGGTGTGGCGTGTATAATCTATAATAATTAAACTACAGCTTCCTGATGATATTTGTAATAAAAAAGTCTTATACGAATAAGTTCTATCTTCGCGTTTTTTTTTTGTAAATTAAAGTTCATTTATTCAACGAAAATGAAAGCCGACCCTGTGTTATTTAATAAAAACTTTGGAAATGTCTTTATGCCACCCAAGATGCAACCTTATAATTTAAGTCGGTATAATCTAATACTAGTAATACTAAAAGAAGGTTACATTGTCAAAAAATTTGTGCTGTCTACTGATTTTGTATTTGTATTGAATTCATTATTCACTTAATTATTAAATATTAAGCATCGTCCATCGACGCATCAGTGTTAAAAAGTGAGAGATTTTATTTTGTAATTCCACGATAGTGAAAGTGTAAGTTTTATAAAGAAATAAAAAATAAGAATAGTGCCGATTACATTAAAAACGAGATTCGTATTTCTTACTTTGCTTAATTTTTTAGTTTGTGCACAAACTAGTTTTACAATGAACCGAGAAAACAGTGCATTTACTATTTCCGAACGTTTCGATATGGTGTTAGTGTATGGTGCAGCCGGAGAAAATGCGCTCGCGGCGACTAGGTTGTACCGAGAACGATGGCCACAACGTCACCCCCCATGTACAAATACAATCCTACAGTGCGTTCAGCGGCTGCGAGATACGGGAAGTGTTATTCCTCGAGGAGAAGGACGTGGTCAGTTTTCATTTGTTCTGAACAAATTTATTCATGACTAGGATGATACCACGCTGACATAACACGTTTGCATATCCGACCCAGCTAAAGCATATCAGCAGTAAAGGTCTAAAAGTACCAATTTACTGGGAATATCCTCAAGGTCATGTCCATCATGATATATCTGAAAAATTTCTATAAGAAATTTTAAATAATAACAGAGGTATGATAAATTGTATTCAATATCAGGGTCCGTGATATGTATGGAAACGGTCGATTATCTCGTAAAGTAAGATAGATAGAAAAAAAATCATAAGACAAACGTTTTAGGGTTTTTTAAAATCCATTGCAATCAAGAAAAATTAAGTATACAGGATCAGTGAAAGAGTCGTGAACACTCTGTATATTATTCAATATTTCAATTCTTCTCGAAATTCTAAACAAAATTCATATGGCACATCATGTACCTAAACCTAACCGTTTTTGAAATATTGAACTTTGAAAATCATTTTCTTACAAATTATACGAAAATATTTTAGTCCATTAAGTTTATAGTCCATCAAATTATCTTTGAGTGTTTCTAGCTTCATAACAACGCCGTGTCGTTCTTTTGTCTAATAGCGATTATCTTGACAACAAATGTCAAAAATACATTTAGTGTGAATAATTTTCTCGCAAAATTGGCACGTTTTAGTGAAACCGAGCGTATTAAGGTTTTAATGATGATGATTTCAACATGATGGGGCTTCACAATTTGGGCGTGTGGTACGGGCATAGGTAGGTATCTAGATGAGACTTTTCCTGATAAGTAGATTGGACGCAGAGGGGCAATTGAATGGTCAGCTAGGTCTCCCGATACGACACCGCTTGACTTTTATCTGTGGGGTCACATGAAAAATGTAGTCTACAAAAATAGGCCGCAAAATATCGAAGAGTTGCAGAAAAGGATAAGACATTAAATTTCCATTATTCCTCCCAACACCGTTTTAGATTCACTACAAGATTTTGTTCAGCGAATTCATTACTGTCAGGGGGTAAATGGTGAACACTTTGAGCACTTTATAAAATAAAATTCCAAAAAATTGTTTATTAAAACTTGCTTCCTCTCTTTTTTATTCTGGCATAACTATTGATTTCATAGAATTTAAAATATCCAGGACATTCATTAAAAAATTACATTTTTTCCTTTCATACATTTTTATCAACCCTGAACTATTATGCTTTTTTATTTTCTGTAAAAAAACTAATAATAACATTAAATGATATCCATATCTTCCATCTTGTGTTATTTTCAAAATAATCTATAATATAATAATCTATAATTTGTAGTAAAAAAAACACATTAAGTTCAATATCTCGAAAACGGTTAATTTAGGTACATGATGTAAAGGGTATTCACTATATTTTGAAAACTTCATAAAAAGTCGTGCAACGTTTGTATTTCACATTGTTTTATAACTGTAAAACCAAAGAAGTTAATAGGGGGGTCAGAATATAGTGAATCACCCTGTACTGTATGAATTTTGTTTAGAATTTCGAGAAGAATTGAAATATGGAATTATATACAAGGTGTTAAAGAAGAAGCAACTTTGTTTCGTCATGACTTTTCAACTGATCCTGTATATTTAATTTTTCTTTATTGTAATAGATTACAAAAAAAAAACCTAAAACGTTTGTGCCTTTTGATTTTTCGATAGCTATCTTACTTTAGGAGCTAATCGACCGTTTCCATACATATGAACGACCCTGTATACTACTTTTTTCTACAAATTTAGATATAAGTTGAAAATTCAAGGGAATGTTATTATTTTATACATGATTACATTTGTAACAGTTTTTCGCACTACAAAAATATAGTAATTTTTGTGATTTTTTCATGTATGCTACATTTAGTGAACACTGTTATTTTTCTGGAAGCTTCTTTATTTCCTTAATTATCTTTAAAAGAGAAAATATTAGATACATCTACTTATCAACATCTCCGATGCGAAACGTAGACAGCTTAAAAAAGTTTGACGCCAGATCTCATGAAACTCTGTGACCCAATATCTTCCCTTCACAATAAAACCGTCCCGCTGGATTTCTTATTAGACGAAATATCCCCAGCCTAGCGTGAATCCAAGACACAGAGGCGCCTGTTACTGATCGCGAAGAATCAGACCAAGCACAAAAAAATAGACAACATAAGGAAATATTTTTTTCTATTTTACCTCTTCGTATTTGTCTCAAACACAGTTATTTAATTTATTAGAAGAATTATTGTCTTGTCCCAACTTTACAAGTTCGTTACAATAATATGTTTCCCTACTTTGCCGAGACTTTATATACAGGGTGATTCAGAACTTATCCAAAAAAAAATTCTGGATGTACAGGGGACCCTTACAAATACAATTGTGTAAAGAAAAAATCAAAAAGGTCAGTTCGAAATTGATTTAAAAATACACTTCTGCACGGCACTGGAAACTGGTCCAGTGTAAAACCTGACCTAGCACAATGCGACCGTCACAAAAATTTTCGCAAGGAAAGAAATATGTAAATAGAATTTTATCGCACCTATTTTATATCGGCAAATTCAACTGCTTTTGCCGTTATTAATTATTAATAAAATTAATTTGTGTTTTTAAATAATAAAATCATTTGACATACCCGATGCTGCAACAGCAATTGTTCAAAATTTTATCCACTCACGTGTAAACACATTTGGGTCCGTCTTACTCACTTTCTACGAACTAACACAAATGATATCTTGCTTCACCATAACACAAATACTTCACCATAATACAAATGTTGTCTTGCATCACCATAAATTAAAACGATATCCATCAACTCTGAGTTGCTATACACGCAAGCCATTTTTGACACTAACTACTAAAAAACTGATGTAAATAACACAGATAACAGGTAAAAACTACCGCAACGACGGATTTCAGTATTAGGAGTCACATGGCTCTCCACGCGTAATGCGAATGACGCTAGAGACTACAGTTGTCCAGCTATGTAGTGGTTTAATGTGCTATAACTTCAATAATTTTTTTCTCAGAAACTATAAGGATTTTACAATTTTTTTTACAATATTGACTCCATTTCTCATGCCGCATCTATTCCCAAATTTTTTTAGATAAGTTGTAAATCGCCCTGTATATTCTTTACTAAATGTTTCTTCGACAAACATGCGTAGATTATGTTCCGTAATAAGATAAAATTAAATTTTGCAATATCTAAATTGACGTTTTCTCAAATAAAAAAGTAAAATTTATTAATTTATTTATTTTTTATTTATTTAGATACAATATCCAATGGGCAATGCCCAATTACAGGATAAGTTTACAAACTAAGAAGAGAGTAATAAAAATAATTCTTAAAACAAAATAAATAAATAATGAAAAAAAGACAAATATTCAATTATTTAAATAGGGAAGCCATGGAACAACAAATATTTTCAGGTGCTTCCTGTATATCTTCAAGCACATTACCTATATTAAAAAATGTTTATTTAACTAATTATAACTGGATTCATTCAACCATTTTCATGCCTATAGAGGCTGCAATTTCTGATTTAACCCGTGACCCCTATATTTATCTAGGACTATGATAATAATCCACAGCTTTCATGTCTGTACATGTGCCCATACAATAGACTTTACCGTAAGCCCTTATGCAATAGGATATGAATATTTGGCTTCTCCTACGACTCCACTCCTAGAACCGTAACGAGAAAATGCCCGATATGCTTTTAAAACGTCAAGTCTTAATACTTTCAGGCTATTTTCCAGCTGAAGTAGACTGCAGTGTACCGAAATTGATGTGCAGATTTACTGACCGAATTTTAGTTCTTGCGCATGAGCTCCACTGTAACGTTTCCGTTATTGAAACCTGGAATTTCTGTAAATGTCTAAATCAGAACGAAAGATATTTCGATAATTAATCAAAATTATACGGGGTGTTACAATATTCCACATAAAAAAATTCTCAGGTAGTAAGCTCATATTTAATTAATGTGCAAAAATAGTATATTATTTAACGAGCGTATAATGTAGGCTATATTACACGAGCCGTAGGCGAGTGTAATATAGCCATTATACGCGAGTCAAATACTATACTTTATCTATGACTTAGTATCCGGTGTTTCAGTTATAAATTTGTATTTTTCATCTCCAGTAAATGCCTTTGATTTCTTGGGTTGGTAGCCTTCTGACTGCCTTTTTAATAAACTCGAACTTTTGCGTAAGATTCAAATTATGTTTAAGGTTAAGTGTGCTCTTAAGCATGGAATAATGGCTCCACAATGTAGACGATTTACATTTTTTTGTCAATTCCTTGAAATATACCAACAAAGTGTCTTCGGAAAACGAATTTGTGCCAATTTTTAGTCGCCAGTCCATAAAGCTGTTATATACAATTGTGTAATTTTTTCGTGATTTCTCTGGAAGTAATTCCAATGATGCTAATTTCGCGGCTTCACGAATTTCAGGAGGGGTGCATCGAATTTCATTTTCACTGTCAGAATTAAACTGCAAAATTACTGCAAAAGTCAAAAATGTTTTATTTTGCGAAGTGTTGTCAAATCAATTACATTAGTTACCATAGTAACAATAATTCAAGCAAGCTCGATTCTATTTTGTAGCGCGGTCAGAAGCTATAAGGGATACGTATAAAAATTCATATTCCACACCTGTGGAATATGAAACTCATATTCCACGGGTGTGTAATATGAGTTACATTATGTACTTACTATCACAATTATAATGCGTCTATTATTAAATAGTCATAGATAAAATAAATTTTTTTCATGGAAGCCATATGTTGACGTCATACCACTAGTTAATAAAAAACAAATTTAAATTTTCCTTATTAAAAAAAAGACGACAAACTTTAATAATAAAAAGAGATTCATTTTTCTAAATGTTAACTATAATTATAGACATTTTTATGTGTGTTCTGTTATCTAGCTTTCAGCATATGGTTTATGTACCAAGAAATGTGTACACGATATAGAAATAGTGTATAAAAATGAAAATACTTATAATAAAACGTTATCATTTTGTATCTCAAAATAATCTTTTTTCTTATATTTCGTCAGAGTGAACTATACAGGGTGTCCCATAAGCACATGATCAAAAAAGTACTGTGACATTCTTTGGCTCAAAAGAAGACGATCTGACCTAATTTTCATTAAGAAAAAATGTCTGATACCTCTGCTATTGATTGTCAAAGTTCTTGAAAGAAAATATGTTTTTTGTAAGATCTGGATGGATTTTAATGAAACTTGCTGTGGACTTGTCCCTAAATAAGACTCATATTTTGATGAAGCAACTACTTTCTTGAGTGTCTTGGTACAAGAATTATATTTTTATTTGGTCGCTGGAATCAATTACTTTTTTTATTGATGCTTCAATCCTTTTTCGAGATTTTCGTGTTCTTGGTAAAATCTTGTAGCATTCATAACACAGCCCCACAAAAAAAGTATCGGATCTGGTATTCAGACCCATGTATTTCCTTGTATTTTTTTCCGCTGAATCCGAATCTGCCTTCAGATTTGGCCCAACGGGTCTGAGTTTTCAAAAAACAAGTCAAAATTCACAAAAAACGTAATTTACGATCGACGAAAGTTATAAAAAATCAAATTATTCTACCAGCTCACTAGACTTATGATTTTTCACTCGTAAAGTGAAGCAAGTTGAAGACAAGCTGGTCCAATTTCATTCAAAAACAGAAAATAGATTAAAAACGTCATTTTCATGGCATAATTCGTGTTGCAGAGTCCTGGATCCATCTTTTTTTTGGAATTCAGTAACACTATATACAGGGTGTCTCACGGTGACGGCCCATTAGAATTATTTCGATTTGAATTTTGAAAATTTGGGATACCGGGTTTTCGGGCATGCCCTTCTCAACTAAAATAATGGCCTCCACGTACCACTTCCGGTTATACCGGAAGTCGCCATCAACTTGCTTATTTTAAATGGAAGACCCTACATATTATTGCAATTTTGGATTCTACGTGTTATTTTAGGTGGACTTTTATGAAGTTTCCCTATTCCTAAAATTAACAGTTTTCGAGATATTTAATTTTTTTCAAAAAAAAATGGAGAGAAACAGTGACTAGCTTCAAACCATGTCTATTTTATAGTAAGAAAGATAAAGCAACAATATTTATAGGGGGGGATAGCTACACCCCTAAACTACCCACACTTTCAAAGTGGCTTAATTGCATACAGGGTGCTAGAAATTTAATGCCGAGTTTAGTTAACTTCAACCCTTCATAAGTCGTTTTTTTTTAAACGGAACACCCTGTATGTTTTTCTATATTCTGAAACACAATTCTATTCTCTTTCGAACGGTATCAGGGTTCTCTTCTAGTTTTTAAGTTATCTACTATTTTTTGTGTAATCACCTAAAATCATGTAATTTCTTGCGAGGATAGCTGTGGAATTTTTAGCCTAATTTATTTGTGTGTAGTTTTATAAAATACATTTATAAAAACACAGTGAACTATTTCGACAAAGGGGACTTGCTGTATGTATTTACCTGTTTTAAATTGTTTTTAAACTTTGCTAAGAGAAATTTTCAGAAATTTAAGTAAATGCTCTTTGAATCTTTTCAACAATTTCTTTTGAAAAGTTTAGATTATATTAAAGAAATACGTTCCTTACATCAAAGCCGATATTTAAGAAAGAATGTTTCGGAATTCGTAAATTTGCAGATTTGTTTCCTAAGAATTTATAACTTTTGACATCAAAGAGGTCAGAGAACCGAATATAAGAATATCTACCTCTTAAGGAAATGAACTTTTAGAACGATGAAACCGGAAATAACTGATATAGTTGATTGTAAAATCTAAATTCTCCTTAGCAGATTTCTTTTCTTTATTTCAGTAAATACAATTTCATTTCTTTTGGTTTTAAGAGACACTCCTTTGTTCACAGAAGAATATAGTATTAAATTAAGAGAGAATAGTATTAATGTGGACCAAAAAAATCAAATCAATGTTTTTAAATAAATTTGACGATTGCGAAGGTCGAATTTGAATTTTAATATTCTAGAAGTTTAGTACTAACATATTTTACGAGCACTAAAAATTTTTATTCCTCCTCTCAGTGTGCATCGTCGGAGACCTAGTTTATGGAGCAGAGGAGGCTGTCCCTGCCGAGCAGCCCTGCTTGAAATGCAGATGCCAACCGCCAGGAGTGCAATGCGAGACTATACAGTGCGTGAAGAAACCCGGGTGCAAAGCCATCCATAAGCCTAACAAGTGCTGTCCCGACTACCAGTGCGGTAAGCAATTAATTGAATTATGCAATGAGAAAAATTAACCAACCACTAAAGAAACCCGATAATCAATCGTAAATATACAGAGTGCTAGTGTGAATCAGCATATAAAACTGAAAACAATATTCAAATTTTTCTTAAGAAACCATGATCCTATCTCCTACCTTCTGGTTATGGTTTCGAAAATTATCTTTTGTTGAATTGTTTATAATGTCTAAACCAATTTAATATACATTTGGTGTGTGGAGCTTTTATTTTCAATTTGTGTTTAAGATCTCTAGTCTTTAATATGACCTACGCTACAGAAACAGTCTAAAATTTATCCATTTTTTTAAAACCCAAAACCCAAATTGAGAATTACAGGCTTGTAGCAATTTCTAACTTTAATAAACTGTTTGAAATTGTCTCGTATAAATCCGTATATGTCATTTAATTTAAAGTCCCTAATTTCCCCGAATCAACATGGCTCACGACAAATAGATCAACAGTAGTATCTATTGATCAGTACATATCAGAAATAAAGATAAGATTTATGTCATTTCATATCAAAAGCTTTTGACAGGTTTAACCAATCTGTTATTGGATAAGTTGTTTTTCTATGGCTTAACATTAAATTTTACCTATTTTCTACAGTCTTGCTAGACTAATGGAAAATTGTATGTTCAGTACCTTGGATTCGCGTCTGTTGAAGTATTACGACGTCAGGTGTCCCTCAACGTTAGGTGTCAGGGCCGTTCTTGTTTAATTTATTGACATCAGCCCGAACATAAGTAGGAATACATTGATGTATGCTGACGACCTAAAATTGTTCAGGCATATAGAAAAAGAACATCAACAACTGTTTGGATTTGCAGTATGATCTAACTCTAACAAAGAGACGGGGTCCTAACTTCTTACCATAATATCAAAAAAATTCAAAAAATATGTTTGCAAGTCATTTATTGAACGACCAATTTTGTCTGTATTAATTATTGATATAATATTTTTAGCAAATTAAGACTAAATCAAAGCTTTAGATGTTACATTCGATTCAAAATTAACTTTGATCAGTTACATTAATGACATTACTATTATGCTTATAAATCACTTGGATTCTAAAGAACTTTCGATGAACACTTTAAAAAACTTTTATTAATAACAATGATAATAATAATATTGCCTTTATTTTCTTGTTCGCTCTAAAGTGGAATATACTAATGTAGTATGGAATCCGGGCTATGATATTTATTAAAATGGTTTAGAAAAGAATCACAGGCAGTTTCTTAAATCTGATAATGTTTATCCTCCACTAGGAACCTCTAACTCCGAGCTATTAGCCAATTTATCTTAAAGAAGACTTTATTTTTCTGTTAAGTTTCTATTCAAACTTGTGAAAGTTTTTATTTTATTTGAAAACATCACGAACAAATGTCCAATTTGCACCAATCAATGTTATATTTGAATTATCACCGTTATCAAATTTATGTTTGTTCTGATACTCATTATATAAAAAGGTAGGTATATTCTTAAATTAAACTAAATCATTTCTCTTTATAGGGGGGACGTTCCATGTCAATCGGGACACCGTTCTCTCCAAAAGTAAAAGCAAAGAAAAAATACGTTTAAGGTCTCAAAATGTTCGTATACTCAAGAACTTTCGAACAAACGATGGCCATATTTGGGAAAATTTCGATATTCAAAATGGCGGCCACAAAATGACGACTATAATTAGAAATTAAAAAAATATATTTCAGTATCTAGCTTAAAATCATCTATCCATAGAAAATACCCCAATCTAATTGTAACCTTTACGATTTTGGACATGCTGCATCCGAATTTCATATTCTTAAAGTCCAAAAGTGGTAGGAGTATTAGTAAGACATTTTTGACCACTTTTTTGGTTTTTAGACCATATCTCTCTGGAAAAAAGTTTTTTTTTTAAAGTAGCTTCTTTTATTTTTGACGTACTGACTGATTGTGAGTTAATAGATTATGAAGTCTAAAAAAATTAGAGCGACTAAAACGGGCCATTTTTTAACCATTTTTTTGGTCTTTTTGATCATATTTCTCCGGAAAAAATGATTAATTTATATAAGAATCTATTTTTATGTTTGTTGACATACCGACATAGATTTTTGTTATCCTGAAGACTAATACTGGGCGATGAGAGCTGGTTTTAATATGTATTGTACTGGCATGGCCATGTAATTGAACACTATCCTTGTCTTGGTAGTTGTTTCCGAATATATAAATAAAATAAGCAACCGCGTAATATAGGAAATTTTTGTAATACAGGGACGTAGGTACATACGGGGAAGAGGTGGTACTTGCTCTACCCCAACTTATACGCGATTGGCGCAGTCATAATTTAAACCTTAATTTTAGCTTACATGATTTTACTTCATTGTATCAAGAAACACCTGAATTTAAAAAAATGGTGTCTATGCCTTGAAAAAAATTTTCGTATAAATATCATATTCAGCATGTCCGCGAATGGATGAAATGACTCTTGTAAGAAACAAAAATTTTTCTTATTAACATTTCTAATTACATTCTGTTTTATCTCATGCAGAAATTATGCTTGACTGTTGAACAAGACCAGATTGTTCCTAATTTCAAATACCATCGTTTCACCAATTTCACGCAAACAATTTTAAATTGAAAAATCGAAAAATATATAAGACTTTCCATTTAAAAAGATAAGATTGCTACATCTGAAAAACTAAAAGTTGTGTGTAATATTTCACACGAAAAACTGTATAAAAAACCTCTTTACAAAATTCAAAGTGTCAAAATGCTGACCCTGTATAAGTATCGCTAATTTTCATTTTGTCATTGCAGTAACATGCATAGAATTTTTCGACTTTAAATTTCTTAATACTGAAAATATTACCCTCGATTTTTTAAGAAAAAACACGACAACAACTTATCATGGAAATTCCAACCCCCTAAACCAGCCCGTCCGTACGTTGCTGCAGTATAGACTTACATTGTATTTCACTGCACTATTCTAAGTATTCAAGAAATTCTAACATTTACTTTAATAAATATTAACGTACTTGTACTTTTCCAGAATGCGAACACAACGGAAAATTCTACGCAAACGGTGAAAAACTAGAAACGCCACCCGGTGGAGAATGCAAGGTCTGTTACTGTAGGGGTGGAGAGGTGCAATGCGCTGAGGTTTCCTGCTACATAAGGAAAGACTGCGAGGGAAAACGAGTACCTGGAAAGTGCTGCCCCAAATACGACCACTGCCCCCCAATAGGTAAATATAATGTAAATTTGTTATGTTAAAAAAAAAACAATTTTTATGGAATTTTGCGAATCAGTAGCATAGCTCCATCTATATTTATCATTATGGACGACATTCAGTCGAGATTCATTATGTTGTTTTTACTGTTTCCTAAATTGCGTTCGGATCAGCAGTTAAATAGTTGTTATCAGTTTACACTTTCCTGTTGATTAAATATGATTGTTATCGCGTTTTTTGGTTATTTCTACTAGTGTTATTGGTAAATATTTTGTTTAACCATATGAATATCATAACTAATTTTTATTTATGGGGAAATGAAATGGAATCTCATGAAGCACGATCTATTCAATGATAACCGATATCTATAGATGTTTACCATAAGCTTTTCATACTAACACTAGCCTGGACATACGACGAATTCATTTTTTACCTCATTGCTGAAGTTTAAAGTAAAATCGAATTTGTTCCCACTATGTGATATTACTTACAATTTTGGTCCTATGTTGACCATATTTTATACAAAATAGAACTGATTCCAACAGAACTGATGAATATAAATTGTTTTGGTAACATTAAAGATTTGTAAGAATTCAGGCATATTCTTCAGGTATCTAATCACCTTGTCGAAATTTTAAAATTAACCAATCGCAGTGTCTAATTTCAAATCCTGACACTGAAGTATTAAAAATTTCAATTTTTCACCATTTCAACTTCTTTTCAGATCCACTTCCGGGCAGATCTCCATACACGACGGAAATAAACCCCTCGAATGTAGACAAGGAAAGCTTCGAACCCTGGTCTGCCACAAAAGTTTCCCTAAACACCACAGAAGAGATCTTGAGCCCGACATCCCTCGACATCCAAGACGAAAATAAAATCCCAGACACAAACTATTATGAAGCAACGACACCTAGCTTCAAATTAACAGAAGTGGAGGATCTTCAAAAAGAATCGTTCCTTCCCAAAATAACCATTCAAGAAATTATCCCGGAACGCAAAGAAATTCCAATAACTGCTCCTCCTAAAGTGGAGCCTGAGCCGCAGGGAACTTTAATTATAGAGGAAGCAGAAGAATTCCTCAACCACTCCAACGATTTGGTTGTCACAGACGTTGACACCGACTCGAGCGAGATATCCGAAGTTTTCCAACATCCTCCGCCGATTCTGAGGATCGGTGACAAACTGTTGTTCCTCAAGAAAGGTGAACTGGTGCCAGAGAAAGATACGAGCACTCCTAGCTCCGTGATAACAATAATAGGAGCAGAGGGACTGCAACGGGGAGGTTTTGAAGACAGCGGGGAAGTTCACGAAGTAAACATTCCAAAGGAAAGTGAAGACACCGATCTTACCACCAACGCTACTTTAGTTGAAAAAGTCGAAGTGCTGTCTGAAAGTAATGGCTTCTTAGGTAATCCTGACCAAAGTCTGGATTCCAACGCTAGCGCCTCGGAAGTAAACACAGCAGCTCCTTACCCTATTTTGCCTTTATTTACGACCAAAAACTCACCCTCTACCACCACAACGGAAACTTCCACCACAGAATTTGAAGTTGCAAGTTCCACAACAGAAACCAATGTTCCGCAGGATGGTTCCCTTCCAAGTTCTAGTCAAGAGATTTCAAATGATACCAATGGTACACCCGACAGCACTGATCTACCAGAAACCACCGTAGAGGCTCTAGACACCCTTACCACTGAGGAAATAAAAAATATAACAGAAGCAACACCTGCAGCTGAAGTGGATCATGCTTCAGAAGCGAAAGAATCAGCTCCGAGTAGCACAAAAACCTACGACATAATACCAGAACAAAATCCCGCATACCCTCCCATACCGGACATAATGACGATAAATACCGATGACACCTCACAAAGATTCGACATGGATCACACTGAAAAAGAATTTCCAGCTTATGAGCCTTCAACTATATCTCCTAATTTCAAGATTTTACCAGAGATATTGGAAATAAGAAGCAACAAAACAGTGCCAACGAATATGACGCATGGAGAATGGCTGAAGTTAAATCCACAGACTTTGATCAACTATGAAGCAACCCTACCTGATGATTTACTTAACCAACCTGCCCCAACTGATGCTGACGACAGTACGGAAGCCTCAAAAGATACTAACATTACAGTACCAGAAACAACAACTGAAACGTTGACCACGACTGAAGCTACGGAAGCTAGTACTACTGTAACAGAAGTAGTAACTAATTACAACAAGAAATCAGAAACAATTGCAATGCCAACCACAAATACTCCGGACAAAGAGGAGGAGAGTGCAAGGTCCACTGAGAGCCTGGAGGAGTCGAGTGAAGAAAAAAGGGAATCTACAACAAAAAAGAACAGCCACGCCTCTATAACAACCAATGAGGACGCAAGCATTGAAAACGAAAAAGAAGATTCCTCAGAGGCTAAGGATATGTCGTCAACTAGAGACACAGTGAATAATAGTAGCGGCGAAGAAACAACGCCATCTGTTTTAACCGATCCCAGTATGATAGACAAAGAGTTTAGTGATCCCAACCAAAACAAAACCAACACCGACGACGTGGAATTCGTGGATGCTGTAAAAACGAAAAAACCCGTCATTGAAAGAAATATCGAGTTTGCGGAAACCGTAAACACGAACAAACCTGTCAGGATAAGGAACGCCGATCCGGCGGAGCCCTTACCAAAGCCTGAAAAGCTTATTTTACCCTCGAAGATCATCACTAAGAGAGAGAATGATCCTGAAGAAGGATTAGACGTTCTGAAGCAGCTAAGCAAGGATATAAGCGCAGAAGTAACAGAAAGGAATCTGTCTAGTGAGGAAGAAGAAAGGGAATCGCAAGAAATCTTCAAGCAACTGTTAGAAGACACGAGTACCTCAAAACCGAAGAAAGAATTAAACAGCGACGAAGTTGAATCGGTCCTGCAAAGAATTACTGGTACGTTTGCTCAACACGCGTTAAGGGGACAGAATCCTGGTCAGGCGATACTCAGATTTTTAAGAAATCAAGACAGTAGAAAATAGACCCGTACATGTGTTTCTATAAAAGGATTTGTCAAAGAAAGAGAAAGAATATAGGAATGGATACTTCGGACGCTGGACAAAAACGTTATTAGTGTGATTTTGCCAATATTGCTGAGACTTTTCATTAATTATGATTGTTCGCTTTAGAACATACACTTTATGTTAATTAGGATAAGTGTAATGACCCTTAAAAGTATTCCATACTAGTACTACTGTGTAGGATCATAATTTATTTATTATTTAGATTATAGATAGAGCGAAGACGAAATTTATTTATAACTGAAATTTTATTATCCCTATCATTGTTACTAGTTGACTATATATGTAACTACATGTAACAGAAACAAATAAACGTTTTTATTAATTCCTCATAGATTTTATTGACACGAATTTAAACTAGAACTGACTATCTTTTACTTCTCACTAGTAATATGATTGACACATAAGTAATTTAAAATATAAAGAAGTCTTGTAGAATTTCAATATTGAAAAGTATTTACACTGAAATAAAATTTACCTAAGCTTTAATTCTGAAATTAAAATATGTTAATGAAATTGTTCAACTAAAAATAATAATATGTACGTCACATTCTTGCATAACAGTGTATTTTCAATAAATGTACCTAAAATTAGTGTAGGTACTGATCTAGCAACTGAATATTTTGAAATTGCCAGATTCATCGTAAATTGGTGTCCTCAAAATCTAAAAGCTATGAGAAAGAAAATTAAGTACAAAAAATGATATTAAAATTTTAACACCCGTAATTTTGCTATTATGGAAACAGCAGCAGTTGAATGAAGTTCTGATGTAGTGCAGTTACCAATTTTAGGCCAGCATATAATGTGCATTAATATAATATTAAATCAACATGATTTTGCTTCAAGTCGATTAGGTCAAGTTATGTTCTACAGTGTAGTGACGCAGTAATAGGAGTTGCATTAGTCGAGGGGACAAAAGCGCTAATGAAGTATTATACCGGATTGATTTAGGTATTCAGCTATTGGTTCGAAACCTGTTGCAGCAGATCTGTTCTGTGTGTCCATCAAAGGGTTGTAACATAGTCCACGAGGCAATGGGTAGACCCCAGTGGCATTGAGAATAGGTGCAGCATATTCATTCATTAACTAAAAAGAAAAAAAAAAGCGTCGCATGCGAAATTTTTCAAATTTCCAAGGTCAAACGGCTTTAAATGAATCTGGAAATTTTTAGTTGTAATTTTCTCCCATGTTGGCCGCCTCGTTGCCGTGACAACCGCCGTAAATAACGCTTCGAACAGAAGCGGAATACAGACTGATTTCGATCCGCGTCACTTACTTATGCTAAACGTATGGTACGAGGTTGATGTTCGCGCTCAACGAAGGCAATGTTTTTTTAGAAGGCGTTCAACGTGCAATTATTTTGTTTATTTCTGCGTATTAAACAAACAATCACAATACATTTTCAATATAGAATTATACCTAAATTCTAAAATTTACATAAAATTAAAAACAATTTTAAATTGCACAACGAAACGGAAATTTTAGGTGAAGAGGTACGTCACTTGCGTCACCTGACCAGCCGCCACTGGTACACCCGAGGGGATTTTCAAAACTTACCCTCACAAATAAAAATCAATTATTGTTTCATCAATTTTTATCATGAAATCATTGTATGGATATTTGGAGTGACTTAAATGGTATATCATTGAGAATAGGACGCCTTTTTCTCAGTGTATTATACAAGTTTTTTTGTAGAGACTAAAGGTCGAGTAAAAAGAGAAAAAAAATTAAAAACAAACCTTCAGATATTGCCAAATAATAAAATTTACGAATAAAAAACATTTACCTATTAGTCTAGCTAAAAAAAATCTATACATGACAATCTGGAGCATTGGTAATATTACACAAGTAGCAACTGGGTGAGTTTGTTCTAACTTGGCAGTGTAAAAAAAATGTCACAATTAAAATGAGAAAAAAAAGTCGTATATTGACAAGTTGTTTCCTCATATCAAGCAAATAAGGAGAACTTTAGGAGAAAATTATATAATATTTAATATTTGCAAAAATTTCAACACGATTTTGCTGATTAGAACTTATAGTGTGAGGTGACAAATTCATTAGAGATCTTAGTGGACACCAGTAAGAAACTATTTTCTATATTAAGAAACATAACTATGTAAGTTCCTAACTAATTATTTATTACACAAAGTTCAACTAGACACTAATTAGTGAAACGTGCCTGAAAAACTCATAAGAGAAGTATTTTAAATGCTCCCAACACCCATTACGGGTATGGAATAATAATTTTGTAAGTGTGGCAAGTCTTCCGTTTCCGTTGTTTAAAGTAATACCGTTTATTGCGAACGTTACGAGGACTAAGCAAGCTTTGAAATTAAACAGTATTAAAAACTCAAGCAAGCATTGAACAGCTAACAAAAGTGTTTCAACATCTTTATCGTTATCCATATTAAACTGTATAAAATACTAAGAATTCCACCTGTAAATGTAAAATAGTCGCTAGGAATTTAAACAATAATGTTTTCAATAAGTACAGTATAAATATTTCGAAGAATAATTAAGAAATTAAGCTACTAGGGACTACTTGGAATCTCTTTTAATTTATTAACATCACATCTACAAAACCGCTTCTTATTTGTCAAAAACGGTTTAGTGAATATAAAACCTATTCAAGAGCCTCAGGGATCAAATTTAGGGCCTTCATTATTTTTATATTTCATTAATGACCTACCAAATAATATTTTCCTTTGAGGGTGATGTAAACATATTTAGGACAATTTATAATATGTGTATATGATTGTAGGCAAATTGTTGCAACATGATATTAATCAGAATATACTTGGAGTAAGGTTGACCCTTGATATAAAAAATATTTTGTTATGGGTCTTATCAGAAATAAAAGTATTACTACTTTCTTATATAAAATGAATAATGAGCAGTTGTCAAGAGTTACAGAAGTCAAATATTGAGGCATAACCTACAACAAATTATCTTATAGTATCGACAAATTGGTAGCGTCGTCACATAAAAGTTTAGGAGGTTGACAAATTTTGAAAATTTATAAATACTATACCCTTACTATAATACCCTTACCCTTACTATACCTTATAAATACCCTTATATTTTATAAAGTACTTTCTGAACCAAACTTCAAGGATGGATCACAGTTATAGCACTGTCAGTCTCGTGACTATATGGAAAATATGGAAAAATTAAAAAAAGATTTCTTTTTTATTTAATACAATAGCCCTCTTGATTATAATACCATTAGAATGCATACCCACTCGCAAAATTCAAAATTGTCTATATGATGAATGAACCAACTGCATTACATATATTCTTATTCCAAGTAGGAAGACCAATTATACACGAATGCTTGTGCGTACTCAAAGAAGTACTCAAATTTTAATACGGATAAATGCTTGAGCGTTTTAAGTTTATAAATTGAAGGTAGGTACTTAGCAGACGACGGATTCGGCTTCAGCGACCCCAAAAACGTATAGACATATTTGTTTACATTACTGGCAATTGATTCTCTACATTTGACTTTGAACTGACCTTAAACCAGATCTGATTTTGTCAAACTAACACCATATTTGGAGTCAGCAACCCCAAAAATATACAGATATATGGGTTTACTTTGTTGACATTTGATTTTATACCTTGAACTGACCTTCAATCAGAGCTAATCGGGTCAAACGGACCCCGAATTCGGATTCAGTGACCCCAAAAACATATAGATATTAGGGTCTCGTCTTTCGGATATGCCACTTTTTTTGTGGGGCTGTGATCGTCAATGGTCCTTTTATACCTTTTATATCTTTTGTGTATGTATTTACTCTTTGTTTACCTATATTTTTCCGATATGTCCTTGAAGGTCGTTTGTAGGTCAAACTCATTTTTCATTGAATTCAACAAGATCGACTTGTGCAGGAAAATGTTTCAAACCAAACAAAATACGTATAATTTCGAATTACAAATTCGATGGCAACATTGACCTTCACCTCAATTTACAATGTCCTTGAAGGTCGTTTGTAGGTCAAACTAATTTTTCACTGAATTCAACAAGATCGATTTGTGCAGGAAAATGTTTCAAACCAAACAAAATACGTATAATTTCGAATTACAAATTCGATGGCAACATTGACCTTCACCTTAATTTACAATGTCCTTGAAGGTCGTTTGTAGGTCAAACTCATTTTTCACTGAATTCAAACAAGATCTACTTGTGCAGGAAAATGTTTCAAACCAAACAAAATACGTATAATTTCGAATTACAAATTCGATGGCAACATTGACCTTCACCTCAATTTACAATGTCCTTGAAGGTCGTTTGTAGGTCAAACTCATTTTTCACTGAATTCAACAAGATCGATTTGTGCAGGAAAATGTTTCAACCCAAACAAAATACGTATAATTTCGAATTACAAACTCGATGGCAACATTGACCTTCACCTCAATTTACAATATCAGACCAAGATCAACTTGAAAATATATAGGACATCTCACTTTTTATGTCAGCAATCGAGCGAGTATGGGAATATGGGATACGAATACCTCGAATTGTGGAGAATGTTTCAAACAAAATTTTTGTTTGACCTCCAAGTGACCTACAAGAATAAACAGCAAAAATGTTCTAACACCATATTGGGAAGTAAAATTTGGCCTTTTATCAATTGCTGTCAATAATTAAAGGTGGTCCATTTAAAGTTGACCTTGGTTTGACCTTGAAACTTAAGATTAAGGTTTGATCCAAGGTTACCAGTAAGTATATTAGTTTCTAGATATGTTATTCTTTTTTTGATAAGACCCAATCCTGAAATCGGGATTTCTAGTCTTTTTGTGCCACACTGTATACATTTCTTATGTCTGTGTGTTATCTTCATTCATCCATGGTTTCATTGTAACTAGGTGTGTATGTTAGGAAAATAAATATGCAGCTTGTTACGAAATTCGCAGACACGGACTATGGGATCATGTAAACCTAGATAAGGTCATAAAAAATGTCTTTACCATTTTTCAATCACACCGATTTTTTTCGAGATACGGCAGTTTTAAATATCCAAAAGTAATAAAAATTTTCAATTTTTAATCATTTAATAAACAATTATGACAAACGAATTGTTCAAAATTTCCACCACCTGCTGCTAAACATGCTTCAGCACAATGTGCTACTGCTCGAACGGAGTTGGGTACCATCTTCGGCGTTAGTTGTTGTACTGTTTTAAACAGACGGCTCTGTAACAATTAATGACAATTCAGAAAGCATTTATCAATACTTTGACATACGTTAAAGTACAATAAAAGTACCTGTCAATACAAACTCCAAAATAATAGGTCATAATTAATTATTCTATGGCTCTCGGAGCTTCAAATAATCGTACAGGTGAAGTAGTGCGGTTGGCTTGGCAGAGGCGGTCCATTTGCCTGGTCACCTCGTTCTCCAGACCTAACGCCGTGTGATTTTTTCATTTGGGGCTTCCTAAAAACGTTGGTGTACAGAACCCAGTGGCAAATTTGAATGAGTTGCAGAACCGTGTATTTCAATCAATACAGCAAATAACACCAGAGGTGATACGCAACTCCATTAGAGCAGTATGTATGTATGTGCTGAAGTATGTTTAACAGCAGACGGTGGAAATTTTGAAAAATTGTCGTAACTCGTTTGTCGTAATTGTTTGTCTAATGATTGAAAATTGAAATTTGTAAATATATATTTTTATTATTTTTGTATATTTGATACTGCTATATCTCAAAAAATACTGGTCGGATTGAAAAATCATAAAGACACTTTTTTATCGCCTTATCTAGCTTAATATGATCCCATGGTCCGTGTCCGCGAATTTCGTAACACCCGGTATACAATTCGTTTAGTATTTTGACAAAAAAAAATCGTGAAGAAACAAACCGTTACATTTATATGAAGCTGGCTATGTGTCACCACCTTGTTTCAAAACTAAGCCTGACTTAATTGCATAAACCCATATATACATGGTCATCCATGAGCATAGAAGGATTAACGTCATGTCCAGAACAAAAGCAGAAAGTTGGCGAGCTGTCTGTTTTAAGTCACGAACAAAAATGAAAGTGGCCACCGGAAATGTCAACTTTTACTAACATACAAGGTGGCCAATAGTCAGTTTGTGATGTTACAGCCCTTTTTTCTGTAGTGCTTAAAAATAACGGGGAAAAACTCAAGTACCACAAAAAATTATTAACTATTCACTTATTCATACTAATTATCCGACACGAAGTAGCTAATACCCAATTTAGATTTTATATGGTAATTGATGTGATATAATAAATTAAATACATAGCATTTGGGATTCATTTTTGGGACACCCTATATATTTTTACTATTAAATTTATACCCGGTGTTATTTTAACATACTACTAAACTGAGTAATAACGATATGATAACAGTAAACATAAATTATTTGATTATATTAAAAAAAATCTTTCCCTCGCAATTAGCTCGAAAAGTGTGAAGGTCATCAAATAGAAAACGACACAAATCTGAATGAACCAGACGGAATTAATGTCAATTTTCTGTTTATGCGTTTTACACGTCCGTTTTGCATAGCATTTTCCTAAATAATCTGCATCATTTAAATTTCAATCATGCATTGGTCACTTAAAATTGAGAAGAAAGTAGGACTCCGTTTTGCAAAACACACTTGAAATTCATGTTAGCACTTTCTCGTGTTTGTTTTGTACGTCTAGGTTTTACCTTAAAGTAGGTTCAAGATTGCGTCCGATTTACAATCCAAATAGGTATGCAATAAACTCACAAAGGCTAAAGATTTACAAAACGCTACACGATATTAAACAAATTTAAAAACGTAACAATAAAACGAAAGTTTAATGAAATCATATATCTTATAATTAAAATTAAATATACATGACCTAGGCAAGTATGAAATGACCATTTAAAAAGTCCTGAGTCAAAATTTGTGGTTACACAAGGCGAGCTTCAATTTTGCCTAAGATTTATTTACTAAAGGGACTAGTAGACTTTTCTCTCTGTATTATCTCCAGTAATTATTGAAGATTTTAGTTAAAACCAAAAATTGTGTTTGTTTTTTTGAGAGAATTAAGCAAAACATTTTGTTACTTTAAATCCCTACCTTATTCTTCACTGATGTAAAAATAATACTCATTAATGAAAAGTGAACAAGAATATTCAATTCAAATAAATATATTTCTTTTCATCCTAACAAAAGAAGTCAAAAAATGTGTTCGACAAATAGGATTTTATTTAATTTGATTTTATTTGAATTAACTTAATATCTTTAAAATAAAATAAAACTATGTGAGCATAAAAAACAAATGTTCTCGTTAGAACCTACAAAATCTGTAAAAAATTGTAATATAAAGTCATGGCAGTGAAGTATGAAAATATTAGCCCTATTTTCCTTGTTAAAATAATATTGAAATACCGATTAAGTATTTTACCAGTATTTCATTGTGAAATCAAAAGTTGAGAAAAGTTTGACAAACAATCGAATGCATTATTTTTCTCACTGGTTCCTGCACTTTTAATATGCTATAAGAAGTGGTGAAGAATATAGAGGGAGGTTTCTGAATAGCCACAAAAAATGGAGACTTTCTCAATACGGTTCTTTAATTTTAGAATTCTAACTTCAAGAGTCAGTGGTATTTGGTGTAAGCTAAAAATAAATCAATCCCCACAAATGATACAAGGACTATAACCAAAATAACTTTTAAAAAAATCCTAGATATTCTAACTTTTAATAAAAATTCCTATTACATATATTCACAAAATTTGAACTATTACTTTTATAAGTGGTCTTTCCGTACCAGCTTATATGTTTCTATACTCTGTTATTACAAAATCTACAGGAAACATTATGTTCCATTATTCCAACTTTACACATAAATTAGGGATTTTATTGTTTAATATTAATAGTTATTTATTGTATAAGTGTATTAAGTAGCATTTTATCCACGCAAGAATGTTTAATATTCTTAAGTGGATAAAAGGTAATTAAAACACGAATGCAATACAAAGTTTTATCGATAATCACATCACAATCATATTTATGGAGACAGAATTATTGGCATTTAAAAAATATTCGCATACTTGATATTTTTTACTAGTACTCAATGAAACGTGGTAGGTTTTGTTATACCTACTGGTTGTTATGGTACCTTGTTTATTATCAATTATTTAATAAATAGTTCTATCTGAATTTAGTAAAAATGCAAGAAAGTAATTGTGTTCCTGTGGCTGTTCTTGAAGAAGCTCAAGAAGCAATTTTTCATTTATTGCCAGCGAAATCCAGGGAACATTACGAAAAAGTGTTCGCCGAATTTAAGGAATGGAAAACTAGAGAGTAATGACAATAAATGAAGAAGTATTTTTTAAATTTGAAGAGAAAATACCTATGCAATTTCATCTATGTGGTCGAAGTATTCGATGTTGAAGACTACTATAAAGGTCTACAAAAATATAGATATTAGAAAATATAACAAGCTTACTGCTTATTTGAAGAGTGAATCGGGAAGATACAAAGCAAAAACAGCTGCAGTATTGGAAAGAACATATATTGAAGAATTTTTGACAGGGGCTTCCGATAAAGAATATTTAGTGAGTAAGGTAATATCTCTTTACCTTTTACATGTTGTTAGGTATATAGCGAACTTTGAATTGTTTTAGGTTGCACCAATAATGAGGGTTTCTGGTGTCTGTCGATGCTGCAAATTCACAAATTTAAAAATTAGTGACGTACAGGATATTGACAGTTACTTACTTGTTTCAGTGCCTGTCACCAAGACGGGCATTTCAAGAAAATTTACAATTATGGAGGAAGGATTTTGCCTGAATACTGTTGAAATATGCAGAAAACATATTTTTCTTCAAGCGTATAATAATACTTATATTATATAGTGCAACACCTCCTTTAGAAGCAGCCTATTGTTTAACTAGTACAAATATTTTTCATTTTTTAACTAGTAAAAAAATGTAACAATGTGTAGGTAAGTATCCTAGCAACGAATTAAAGATTCAAGAAGCTTTGACGTTTCATTAAGTGTCAGTTGAAATTTGATGTCGCGTCGGGTCGTTTTTAAAATGTCTGAAGAAATGCAGTGCACACCACCAGAATTACTGGAAATTGCAAATACATCAGTGGCAACACTTATACCAACAAAGTCGAGAAAAATTTATGAAAATGCTTATGATAAATTCATAAATTGGGCAAAAGAAAATAATGCACATATTTATTCAGAAAATGTGATGATAGCATATTTTACAAGATTATCCAGAACACTGAAAAGTTCAACTTTATGGGCGCAATATTCAATGGTAAAATCTAAATTAAACATAGAACACAATGTAAATATTGAGAAATATTCAAAATTAATTACATTTTTGAAACGACAAGGTGAAAATTATAAACCAAAAAAGTCGAAAGTTTTGTCTAAAAAAGAATTTGACGAATTCCTGAATAAAGCACCTGATGATAAATATTTAGCAACCAAGGTATGTACTTTTTAAATTATAGGTAGATATATATTTAACCTTTTTATATTTGTAATACAAAATTTTGTTATAATTTGTAAACTTCAAGTTATTTTATAGTATCCATTACGAGAATAATAAACAATTTTCGGAAATAAAGATAGCTCATTGGAAGAATGTTGTAAAAACTCATAAATATAGATGTCTTAAAATTACGTCATGTTTTAGAATTTCCTTGCATTTTCCAACTTTTTTTATTGTTACAAAATTAATAATTCTATATTTTTTAGGTTGCACTAATATTTGGAGTCACAGGAGCTTGTAGATGCGATGAACTCATTCAAGTAAAAGTTAATGATGTAAAAGATTTGGGAAATATAATATTAGTAAATATTCCCAATACAAAAACTAAAAAACATCGTTCATTTACCATAATTGGAGAGTTTTATTTAAATTTATACAGAAAATATGCTACTCTTCGGCCAAAAGACATAACTTTTGATAGATTTTTTATTAAATATCAAAATGGCCATTGTCATCGTGTTGTAATGGGCATACATAAAATTTCAAAAGTGCCAAAAGATGTTGCATCATTTTTAAGGTTGCCAAATCCACATGAATATACGGGGCATTGCCTTAGAAGAACCTCGGCAACTATCTTAGTTGATAATGGTGGAGACATTACAACCCTAAAGCGACATGGTGGATGGAAATCTACCAGCGTCGCTGAAGGATACATTGAAGATTCTGTAAACAATAAGAAACAGATAGCGATGAAAATATTAAACCCATTAGAGTATAATGAACCAAGTACATCAAGCGAAACTGTAAATATTGATCCTGAAAATAATTTAATCGAAGACTTTTCTGTTAATAATGGTACAATTGTTAACACTGAAACTGAGAACCTTATTACAAGTAACGTATTCAACGACAGAACTGTAAACTTTGAAAAAAAGACAGCCAGCAGCGCTTTAAATATCAACAACTGTACCATACAAAATTGCACATTTAATATTCATGTTAATAAATAAAGTTTGATGATAGACATGTAGGTAATTTAGATGTTTATTCGTTTAATTCAAATTAAAGAAAAATAATTGTTACATTTGTTTTTTTATTCATGAATAAAGTGGTTAAAACTGTCATGTTTAATTAATCAATAAAATGTATAAAATGTATAAAATAAATAGTATTACCTACCTACTGATTTTATTTTGTGCTGAGATTGAACATCGCGTTATCCGCTATAAATTTTCAAAATTAGTAATTTTTTATATTCACGCTTGAAGAAAAAATAGTATATGTCACTCGGAGTGGAAGGCTCATTATGTGTTTTGCCCAATTTGCTCAGCCTCGGCTAACGCCTCGGCGAGCAAACTTTTGGGCTCAACACATAATGATCGCCTTCTACTCCTAGTAACATAATATACTATTTTCTGCGCCCAATTCGCCTAATACAAGACAGATTCTTTTTAAGGTACATCAATCAAAAATGTACTTCTCAGCCTGTTGGAATCAACACATTGGCGAAGGTACCCTCAATAGTTGCTTCATTCCTGAATATCGCAAATCCAGAAACATATACTGGCCATTGTATGAGGCGCACTTCAACAACTTTATTGGCCAATAAAGGTGCTGATCTTACAACCATCAAACGGCATAGTGGATGGAAGAGCTCCTCTGTAGCAGAATATTGAGGAGTCTATATCTAACAAACTTGATATTGCAACGAAAATCCAAAGAAAATATAGCTGTTCCTTACAAGAAGAGACATCCGCAACTTGTGCAAATTCTTCACAAACTTCGGCAGATGTTATGCGTTCCGAAAATGATGGCAACAATGCTATAAGGGTTTAACTGAAAGGAAGTTAAATGTTAAAAATGTCTATTACTATAAATATAAATGTTAATGTTAATAAGTAAATAAATTAAATTTGATTTAGTATAGGCTTATCATCTTTTCATTATTCTACTAGTGAAATAAAGTTACTTTATTTCACTAATGGATAAAGTATCACATTAGACGGTTCATATGTGTGTATCATCATCATCATCATCATTATTATTCACTATCCACCATCCACCGTCCACCATCCACCATCTCACTCACCACCCATCACAACGAAATTAAGAGCATAGCACATTCTTATTCTTATTATATTTTGTTGTTTCATTGTCCTTTTATACAAAATTTAATTGTTTTCTTTTTACTTTGTTTGACTAGCCTATCTTATAAATAGTTTTTGCTGTTGTTGAATGTTAAAATACAAAGAATACCTAATATTAGAGTTAAAATGAATACATTTGAAATATTTAATGTGGCCCATATTGACCAAAAAAAATCACCCGTACTTCATTTAATCCCAATTTGGTAGTCATCGCGCTCATCGGAAAACTAAAGGATCGTTCTCACGCGTGAAAGTCTGTCAACCGTCCTAGTTCTGTTACGAGATTATGACAGAAATTAAGGATACACTTAACGGCTAAATGAGCAACATTATACTACACCTTACGTAAGCAAGCGACTGCGGGAGATAGTCCTCGAAGACGCGTGGAATTCATCTTATTTAATAGCTAATTGTGTTCAACAAACTGTTCGTTTGCACGAATACGAATTGTGTAACGAACAATGGGACGGGGTGAAGCAACATGTTTATATTGGATTCTCTCACGAATTCTCTAATGAACAATCAAAAGTATTTGCTTGAATATACATAATTTTTTGATATTAATGTGGTCGAAACGCCGAAAATATTGTATTGCTTTTTAAAAAACAAATTATTTTACATGATTTAATAAATATTTACTAATACTGGTATATGTAGATATGTTACTCGAATATATGTTTCAAAATAACAATTATTTTTGTCAATTTATACAGGGTGTTTGTAAATGAGTGCGAAATATTTTAGGAGGTGGTTGCCGAAGTTATTTTGTAAAAAAATATGAACGTAGGTCGAAATATGCTTCCTTTCCGAGATAGTTTAAATTTAAATTTTTTGTTTATTTTTATTAATTATTTCAGAGTTTTAAAGATATTGATTCGAAATTTGAAAAACGCTATGGAGAGATAAATGTGCATTTTTTGGAGTGATCCGAATATTCCTACTTGCACCAGTGGCGTTCGTGCGAGAATGCCTTTTTTTAATAAAAAAAATGGTACGCCACTGTCTTTTTCCCGTTTTGATATATTTTTAGAAATCCGCCATCAATTCTGAATGAAATTGGAAAATAAAACATAATTTATTGTAGGTTTTCTTAATCTTTTATTTAAAGGTGCAAGTATAAATATCCGAATCACCCCAAAAAAATGCACATTTATCCCTCCAAGCGTTTTTCAAATTTCAATATCTTTAAAACTCTTTCAGACAACTAATAAAAATAAAAAAATTAAATTTAAACACCATCCACTAAAATATTTCGCAACACCCTGTATATTTTCTTGCAAAACTAGTTTGTAATAATTGAAAAGTAAAGTCGCAGTAGGTCATTTCAAGAGGAGTAGAATAAAAAGGTATTATTAGATTTCCGATAAAAAAATTTCAAATGCAATGGATTTGTATAAAAAAATTTAGTTTTCGGGAAAAAAATATTACTTACATGTTCTACCCTGTAGACCGCTGTTTAAAATATATTAATATACACATTTAATTTTCAGTCTGTATTTTTTTATGTAAATATAATCGTAAAATATATTATACCAATTCGAGATGAAATTAAATTTGTAAAAATAAATAATCAAATATAAAGGGTGGACCAATAGTGCGAGAAAGTAAAATAACACCCTTGTTACTCATAATACAGAGAAAAAGTTTATATAAAAGTTATAGAATCAAGAAACCTAAACTACAAAATTAATTTGATGCATACGGGGTAAAGAGTAAAAACGGAACACGCCGAACATTACAATTTTTAAATGGAACACCCTATATATTTTTAAATATACGGATTTCCGAGAAAATTCTATATATGGCAATATAAACAGTTTATCATTTTAGTGCGAGGTTGCCAAGTTATGTAGAAAATTCTTAGAATTTTGGAAAAAACATGACCTCGAAGAAGTTGTATTAACTTTCAACTGCTAACACTTGGAGCAAAAATATTTGATAGAGTTATAGGCAAGACTCCTATATTATCGATATTTTATACAGGGTATCTTTTATAATACGATCATTTTTAGAAAGTTTAAACTTGATTTTCAAAAATTTTTCAAATGGAACACCCTGTATTTTATTATTCTATTTTATTCACATATTGGTCCACTTCAACTTTTATTAAGCATGTTCTATATCTAAAATTGTTAGTTTTTAAGATATAGCAACATTTCTGAAAAAACTTAATTTTTATTATTATTTTTATTTTATATTAACTAATAAAATTAACTCAAAATGGAATGATAAATTATGAACTGACAAATTGACACAATGTGACAGTTTTTTCTAAAGCCATTTCGTGCGACCGAAAATAATAAAAATTAGGTTTTTCCAGAAATGTTGTTATATCTTAAAAACTAATAACTTTAGGTGCGAAACATACTTAATAAAAGTTGAAGTGGACTGATATGTGTAAATTTTAGAAAATCAACTTTGAACTTTCTTAAAATGATCGTATTATAAAAAAAATGCCCTGTATAAAATATCGATATTAGCTAATATCTTTGTCTAACATTTGCCTATAACTCTGTCAAATATGTTTGCTCCGAGTGTTAGTAGTTGAAAGTTAATACAACTTCTTCGAGGTCATGTTTTTTCCAAAATTCGAGGAATTTTCTACATAACTTGACAACCCCGCACTAAAATGTTAAACTGTTTATATTGCCATATATAGAATTTTCTCAGGAACCCATATGTTTAAAAAATACAGGGTGTTCTATTTAAAAAAATGTAATACTTGGCGTGTCCCGTTTTTACTCATCGCCCTGTGTGTTTCAAATTAATTTTATTCTTTAGGTTCTTTGATTCTGTACAACTTTTATATAAACTTTTTTCTGTATTATGAATAACAAGGACGTTATTTTACTTTCTCACACTAATAGCCCCCTGTATACACGAAGTTATAAGTACTCGTCTTATTAAAATACTTAAATACTTAAAAATATTCATTTAATTGCATTTATTCAAGCGAACAAGTCAGTTTAATTTTTACGCAATCGATATTTACAATATCGAAAACTATGAGAACTTCGAAGCCATGCAGATTAGGTTCTGTGCACCAGAGAAACGGGGATCTAACTTTTAGCAGCTATTAATTACCGTTAATGACGTCATTCTGTTCCTTGAGCAAATAAGGTATAATTAAGGAGAGACCCATCGATTAAGGTCCTGGTGTACGGGTGGAAAGGGTCAGAAAGACTGTAGAGATATTCGGCGACCTGTTGTTAAGTCGGTATTTTGTAGAAAGGGGTGATCGAAGACAAGCGAGCTTGAGAGTTTTCCGTCGCTTTCTCTTCACTTATTAAGGGATTTGTTAAAAAGCAATTGAATCTTTGTCTAATACACTGTACAGGGAATCCGGGAATTAGTCATTCTGCAATAGTTTTTTACCTCCTTGTTGCATGTAGCTAAAAGGTCCTGAGAAAAATAGGTTTCAATTTTCTACTGTAGTTATCAGTTATGGAAACAAATTAAATTTCCCTTGTTGCTAAATTTGCTATTGTATGAATTGTTTTCTTACTCACATTTATTTAAAATCCAACTTATACTGAGATGTAGCTTCCTTGATGTGGCTTCGACATATCTCAGTAGACATTGCTTTTATATAACGGTAAATTGGTCTAAATTGTAGAAAATATTTAATTACAAAGCTAAAGACTTGAGTTAGCTTTTTAAATTTGCCGCCATTTGTGTTTTTGCACTAGAATGGTTGTTAAGCAAAAACATGGCGCTTAATAAATATGGAGATTATAGGATTGTATTTTATTGTTAAATTATTTTAAATTTAGTGGAAGTTATGCAGAAGTTAGAAGAAAATATCGTACAAAATAAGGAAAACAAATTGTGCAAAAAACAGTGGTTAAATTTGAAGAAATTGATTTAGTAGCCCGTAACTTTTTAAGGAAGCAAAATTACACTAAAATAATTGTATTATTCTGACCCACGAAATTTTCCCTTACAGTATGGCACATTCTTTTTCTGGACACTCTGTATAAAACTCGATATACTCAAATATTTCCTAATTATTTAATTGAAGATACATATGATTCATGTTTTAAGATTTTCAGAAACATTTGAAAATTCCAAGCTGTCTAAAAGTTGAACTGTTCAATATTTAACTTTTATATATTACTTTTTTAGAGAAAACTCTAGATTGGTCCACTGGGTATACAGAATCAGCCCATATTCAGCCTCTTGCTGACTCTTCATACTAAGAACACCATTTAAGGAGGTACTTAACTTAAAACAATGATATCCAAGGTATTTCAAGCTGTTTGGCTTTTGGCTAGAAACGAATAGACTTGTATCTAAAGATTATCTTGTGTAACGAGATTTACTGTTTGCAGTGGCGCAACCTAAGGGGAAGGTGATGGGCGTAATTCTCCCCAACCAGAATTCAGAGTTTAATGTTTGTAATTATTGTAACAAAAAATAAAATCACAGTTTGTAAGAAAATTATAATTAAACCTACATATAGCCCTAATAAACAGAAAAACGGGTTATTTCGAATACAATTATACTTACTATATATGACACTAAACTTAATTAAATGATAAAATTAATGAATACTGAACGATGGTAATTACATAAATAAGTCAATCGTTGAGAATTCAAGAATCCATTAATTAAAAAGTTCAAGTATTCACAACTATTTGACGTTCTTAACAGATATTCAACAATTTACGTTTAAATATCATAAAATGAGAATTTCTTATACCTACATATCTTGAAGCATTTTGTTAACTATTGTTATTGTGGGAAACAACTACTCCACGGACTACATCGTCCGACTGACGTTGAATTAGACCCCCAGTATCTAGAAAAGAGCTAAGATCATTCATCAAGATCGGACATAGACCGATTTCGAAGTCATTAGTTCTTATCAGTACTCGTATGTCGTAAAATGACCGATGAATGATTTAGCTATGTGGATACTATCTACAATCTTTTGAGTTTCAGTAAGATATAATTTATAAAGCATATGTCAGTGGGTACATGTGTCAGGTAGACATGAAGTAGCAGTAACATATAACATACGATACACGCTTAGTAGGTGCTTAAATAAACTTTTTCGTATTCCACTGCTCAAAAACATTTGTCTTTATCGACATTAAATTTATATAAATTATATTATAATTTTATACGTAACTAAATGAATATTAATTGATAAATGCTTAGGCGATAAATTATTTAATAATTTATGCAAAAATGTCAGGGATTTAAATTTTGTATTAACTATAATAAGCATATTTTGCATATTTACTCTACTTGTAGGTATGTCTTGACTTGAGCAAACTAAAAGGAATCTCGCGCATTTATTTTGTAACAGTTGTAACTTATTTAAATGTGTGACATAAGCCATAAACAATATTGCCAAGCAGTAATCAAAATGAGGTTAAATTATTATTATAAGTCAAACGTTTAGAATAAGGCGTTACATTTTAGGATACGCCACTGACTGTTCGCTATAAAATTTCAAAATTTTCAAGCGTTCCACGAATTTTTATCCATACACACGTTATTGAAAATAGATAAGATCAATGGTTTGTTTTGGTTAGAATTTTGTAGATTTTACACAATTTTTAAATATTATACATTCTCTGTCTTTCGAAACAGTTACATCATCAGAGATATATAAAACTGAAAAGGATATAGGTATCCTATTTACTTGCCAAAATTCGCACCAAATATAATTTCTGTTTGAGAAATCATTCAGATCATAGATAAATATTTCAGTGTAATTGTGTTTACAAGATTCACTCTCTTTACCAATTTAATAACCGTTATAAAACTATAATGATAGGTATACCGTACCATAATCAAAGAGCACATTCAGTTACAAATAGTATAGCTCACCGTTAGCAAATTAAAAAGCATTTTCAATAAATAGAGCATTAACGGCAGGTTTATCAATAACATTGAACCGAGATTCAATTTAAGGATTAAAATAAAACTGGATTAGTAACTATATTTCGGTTTCTAATCTATTCAGCGACACTAATAACAATCATTTAGCTATAAGTGGAAATTGATTAATCCTAACAAAATATCTGCTTTAAATAGGCTCCAGAAAGGTTACATTACTAAAAATATTTTGCTAATTAATGGTTAAAAAGTTCTTTGCTAACTTATTATTTATTGTTGCAAATCCCATCTTCTTATTACGACAGCTATAGTACAATTTTTACCCTATAGCAAACGTTTTCATAGGTTGTCATCACAGGAAGGTGAGTTATGTGACAATACCACCATTTTTGCCATAACTATATGCATTCAGGTAGATCTAGTGCAATAAGTTATGAAGGTATGTATACACTGGAAGAAATGGTAGAAAAAATGTTCCTGTTCACCATAAGATGACATTTTCTTGTTCTAATAAAGCATCTGCTTGGTAGTAAAATGGTATTAGCAAAATAATTCAATCTGACATATGATATTGTAAAATTGCTATTATAATACAGATTGTCTTAACAAAACTGTGTTACTGGTCGATTTCTCTATGTGAGATAATCACAGCATAATTTTAACATAACCTAAAAATTCTAATAATCAAAATATAAAAATATAGACCACTGTGGGTTATTATAAAATTACTATCAATATAATATAATATTCGGTACCTATTTATGACACTAGCCATACCTACACGATGAAGAAAGGACATACAAACATACATACATAGAAACAACGTACATGCAAACATACGAGAACATACAAATTTACAGTAGACGAAACCAATTCACTTATGGAATTAATAGAAAAATATAAGATAATTTAGTTAATTCAAGCGGATGAATATTATTTTCTTTTTTTGTATAACAAAAAATTAGTTTTATTTTTGATTGAATACCTAAATAGGTAGGATTATTTAAATTTGTATTAAATTTTATTTTAAAGAACATTAATTGTCACTGTTTATTTATAGCATATTTTGAATATTTATTTCCCTTTACTTGTATATTTAGAACTAAATTTTTTTAGCTAAAACAAAATGTTAAGGCAAAAATATCTTTGAGGAATTAGTTTTACAGAAATATATGTGTAATGAAGTTCACTAAAAATTACTAGCATTTTGAAAACTAAATTTATCGTTACTGTTGTTATGTTACCCAACTGTTAATTGTTTCGTTGAAGCAATATTAACAATTTTAGTAAAAAAAAGTATACCCCCTAATGCGAAAAAACTAGATTTATTAAATTAGATATAAATAAACCCGCCTCTTTTACATCTTGATCATTTTCGATGTACAGTAACCCAATTTCAAAACATGATTAAATTTAATTTAGATTTGTGAGGACTTACAGTTAATCCGAAATTGATAAACCGGTCTCTTTAAAAGCTTGTAGCATAAATATGTTACACCTGATTAAATATATAATATTAATTATTAACAAGTAATTTTAATTTTTAAAAAGAGAATTAATATTTATGAATTACGTAAAATTTGCCACAACATATGATACCAAAAGTTGTGGGAAGAAATAAATTTGTCAGTTTTGCTTTTGTACTACATTATATAAATTCAAAGAAACACCCATTGGCCACCTTAACGTACGTATAACTCACGCTGTATTATAATTTATTAAACAATTACTCTAAACGTTACAACAGGCAATAAGTAAATAAAGAAACAGTTGCTAATTACTTTATTTGTTTAACACATTTGTGACAAAACCACTCGTCTAAGGTTGTGTAAGAAAATGATAACTCAGTGATGCACAAATCATTGCTACATTATAACAGCCCGCTCTCAGAAAATATAATCCTTCAGTAGAAAAAATAAATAATGTCAGTTAAAAAAAATCACCGCGGTAATAGGTACTTCAAAGTCAATTAATACCTAAGCAACAATTTAATATGTGACATTAAATCAGTCGACCAACAACAGTCCCTATAAAAATTGTAATTAACTTTGTAAAGATTATCATAACATGAAACATTTTTTGTTTTTCTAAGTCATAATTATTGTTGTAAGATTCCATTTTTCATTAGGCTCGGATTTTCCAGAAAGCAAACTGATAATCAAAAGTTTTGCAGAATACGATGATTTTTTACATACTAATAATGAGACGGAAATTTAAATTGTAATCAAAATTGTTTTTTAATCACAAATCAACGTAAAAATTATAAGGCACCACGGAAATATCGGTGTATAACATAAACACACAATGATCGTTATTGCTAATGTAGGAAGTTGTTAAACTTTCCACTGATGACATCATTTGTTTTTAAGTCGGCCATAAGAAATGTAAAAGTAATCTTCTGAGAGGTATTACGGGTTAGGTTGCAATTTCTGATACATTTTTTTCGTATACCTATACATTTTATATGAAAATTAATTCCAATCGAATTTCATAAAAATTATATTTTGAGCAAAATATTCATTTGGAACTATTTTTCATAAAAACAGTGTGATCTGATAAAAAATTAAATAAAAAAACTTTCTTCATAAAATTTATATTTACGTGTCAGTTCATCGCATTTTCGGTGTCATGCTTGAGTATCTAGATTATTATTAAAGATAGAAAGTGGCGGATTTGGCGATTTTGACAGCATCTTTGAGAGAAATCTTCAGATCATAAACATATTATCGATACATTTTTTCAGTTTTCCCGTTATAAATATACAGGGTGATTCAGTCATAATGTGATTAATTTTAACCACATACTCGGAAGGCCCAATAAAGACAGAAAATCGAAACATTTAATTCTCAACTTTTTAAAAGATAAGCAAATTATCCCTTAAGTCCCGCTCTCACATTTCCTGAAGTGAAACAGCGATGGCACATCAGAATCACATAAATAATAATAAAATATTCAAATCTACCACCGTTAATCGCATCTTCCGCATTGTTTTCCCGCAAATTTGGAGATCAGGTTATAGATATGGAGAAGAAATATGTAGAAAGTATGCAGAAAGCAATATAACCCGCAGTTTATTTCGGATTGTATCGCGTGTCGGTCGTAATGCCTAATTTTACAGATTTTGAATATGCGGAAATTGTGGTTTTAATGGAGAATGTTTACGAAATGCGAATACCGCTGCAGCAGAGGCATTACCCTCATAGACAACATTTTCTGAGTCCGTGAGTCTTTGCGTGAGTTTTTCAACGTCTTTGATACAGCGACGAGATTTTGCAGGGCATCGGCAAAATGACTTGACTGTGATAGAAGATGTTTTAAATTTAATTGACGAGTAACCTACCATTGCGACAAGAACCATTTCGAGGCGGTTGGGAACATTCCAAACAATGTCTGGAGAATATTACGAAAAACCTGTTTTTTTGTCAAAGCGTGCTCATACCTCCTCGAGGATCTTGCTGGGCAATGGTGGCAATTTAATATGTTAATTGCAAACTTTAAAAAAATAATTTATATCATTCATTACGTGTTTAACATTTTAAATTATGATCGACTGAAATGAGCAAGAAAAAGTCTAATACTAGGAAAATGTTTAAATTTGGCAACGTCGCTTCAAGCCGACATCGAGTTGACTTGGAAGTCGTGAATGTATCAATGCCGCCAGCGATCAGGAGCGGTCCGAAAAGGGGTTGAAATAATGATTTGAATTTTTTTTTTTCACCGTAAATATGCATATAAATTTTTTAAATCGCATATTCGTATTCTACTAATTTTTCTCTATCTTCTCTTAAAATTAATGACATTATGACTGAATCACCGTATATATATATATACTAGGTGTTTCAGGATTAAGTCGACAAACTTTAAGGATATTCCTCATAAAAAAATAAGAAAAAATCAAGTATATATAAATTTTTTTCCGGAGACGCTTCATTTTCNTATATATATATATATAACGTTTCCTTACTTTTTTACCTAAAATTCAGTGACGTACATGATTTTTTAGTGACTCTAACGGTTTTCGATTTACAAATCAGTCAATTTTTTTTAACAAGAAACCATAGTTCATCATATCCTAATTAAAAAGAGGGGTGTTCGGGAGGGTTTATAATTTGTCATTCAAGTCTCAAAAAGTAAAACAGTTATAGAAGTTTCTTTTTCAAAATTGGAAAGGAACAGATAGATTCGTCAACATCTTTTTTATAGTGATGTGCATTTTGAATTTATTTCCCTCTTTCAGTGTGCGATAAACCTTACATACAGAGGACGAGCATCAAGTTCATTACCATTGGCACATCCATACACAAAATGCATATCCGCATAGCTAGCAAATAATAGAATATCGGAATGTACTAAAGATTTAAAATCGTAAAATTTAATGGATATTATCACTTTTCCGGAGATATTACTAGAAATATTTCCTTCCCAGTTTTAACACCAGAAATAACACTTTGTTTATGTTACCTTTTGTCCACAGCAACATACTATTATAGTCACCCTTATATGTTAAACAGTTGTGATATTATGGAGAATTTTATAATTATTTCTTACAATGTGACTGACGTAAAAAAATATACAGGGTGTCCCTAAAAAGGGTCGGTACAACGCTCCACCAGATATTTTACGGCTCAAAATAAGTCGATTTAACTAAACTTGCCTTAGTCCAAAAATTGATAATAACATAGCTACAGGGTGTCAAAGTTAAAAGAGTTAAAATAAATAACATTTTTTTAAATCTTTCGACTACTTCGAACTAATTTCGCATCCGGGGTTTTTTTGGGATGAGAAATTCAAATTTATCGACGATTTAGTTGTATCTTCTAGAGGGCGCCACAAGCTACCATTAGGACGCATTTAAACTGCCAAAACTTTTTTGTGCCACGGTGTATTTCACTTTGGGATGGAAAAATATTTTCCCCCAACTTTTCTGCTTAAAAAAAGTATACTTTGCTAATATCTCTAAAGCCAACCGTTTTCAACAAAAAAGCATTTAAATTTGTAAATGCATAAAAAATTTGTTGTAAAGTTATTTCCAACTCAATTGAAAAACATATGTTTCAAGACAGGTCAATAATAATGTTATTTTTTAGATCTTTCAGGTTGGTTACATTGTGTTAAACTGATTAGATTGTTTTTTAGAAAGTTTACTCTGTCAATTCTGTTTGCAGTAAAATTGTTAAATACACGAAATTTTAATTTGTATAGTAACTGCACTTTTTCCTTTAAAGGCATATGTTAATAAACGATTGCTCCTAATTTCGTTTATCAGTGGAGTTAAAAATAACTTTTAAACAAATTTTTTTGATGCATTTATAAATTTAAATTCCTTTTTGTTGCGAACGGTTGGATTTAGTGATATTAGCAAGATACACCTTTTTTAAGCAGAAAAGTGGGGGAAAAATATTTTTCCAGCCCAAAATAAAATACACATAGCTCGAAGTAATCGAAAGATATTAAATAAAATGTTATATTTTTTCAACTTTGACTCACTGTAGCTCCATTATCAATTTTTGGACTAAGGCAAGTTTAGTTAAATCGACATATTTTGAACCGTGGTACTATATTTGGTGGAGCGTTGTATAGACCTTTTAGAGACACCATGTATATTTTTGTTTCTCATTTATTTGTTGTTGTGTTTGAATAATACAGACAAAAACAGATTTTTTTATATTCGAATATTTTATTTTCCTATATCTCGGAAAACAGTTCTTGGCGCTATTACATAGCTACTTTTTCGTACTTTAGAAAAGAACCTGATTTTTCTGGAAAACTGTTAAAGATGAGTATGGACAACCTTATATCAGTCGAAAGGGCATTCATTCATTCATCCATGACAATTAATATGAGTCATTCCATTTGAAGTTTTTCAACTCGTAAGATTATTAAATGTAGGTCTCAGTATTTCCGAGTTTGAATAACGTACACGTTTTGGTCACAGATGACAAGATAGAGTAATTTATGCCAAAACGAACTGTGAAAACTGCAGGTTTCTAGTTCTAGTTTTAGCCTCATTTAGAGAGCCGAAATCGTGATTTTTTTTAGGAACAACTATTATTTCGAAAACAGTAAGTTTTAAACACCATGTACATTTAATAAACTCTACCTAATATTAACCAAGAAATTAAAAAATGCAATAATATACAGGGTGTTCCATTTAAAGTAATAAAGTTATGTAGCGACCACGCAACATGGAACACCTTATAAAGCTAAAAATATTTTCTGTACATGACCCACATGATTCCAGGAAACTTTTATTAAAACCATTTTTTTTATAGATTTTAGAGTTGCAGAGTTACAGAAGTATCCCTCTTAAGTGGAACATCCTGTATACAAATCAATGACATACTATTGATTAAGTCTATAAAAATTAATCAATTTCATGCACATAAATTATTTAATAACGTATACCCGCATTTTCATATAGAAAATCCGTATTGCTTTATTTTCAGTACATAAACATTAACATTAACAAACGCCGCAACTATCTACTATGTCAAGAAAAGATAAATTACCCAGAATCAATCCGTAACATCTCAGAACAAGAGGAAAGACGGGACTAATTACGTAAGCCCGTCGAGATCCTCGAAGATGTCCACGAAAAAAAAAATAAGGATCCACATTCAGGTCATCGCGTTGCCCGGAGATCATCTGGAAGGGGGCCGAGGGAGAGAGATGGGGCCGGCTCTTATATAAGAGAGATATGGCTGCGAGTCGGCCAGCGGAATTTGTCATAATCAGTGCACACGGTGAACTAAAAGGTAAGAGAGTGAAAGCGACTCGGAAGTGTAGTCGAGTGTTTCCCTTTGTCTCCGGTAAAAGTGACAGTGACAAACAGCGGGAGAACGTAAAGAGGGCGGCTGTACGCGTCGCGGCTTCTCGGGAAAGTAATCCCGCGAAAGGACTTGTCTCTGACAAGCGGTATTCTCCGAAAAGAGAGTGCCTTCAAAGCCGGTGAATTAAAATCGCGTTCCTAATTATGTGGGCAAAAAAAAATAAAAGCTGAGTAAGATGATGGTTTCGCTGGATGTGAATTTGTACGAAAATCTTTCCTACGAAATGTCACACTGAAACAAATACGTACAATTTACATGTGATCGGCTATACTGCGGTATTTTTGATGGATTCGTACGAATAATTTGTTAAGAATTCGTATAATTTCGTTCGAACAGATATTTCGTACGAATTCGCTCCAATGTAAACGCCGCCTAAGCCATAAAATACCTAAATTATATCAAATTTATTACTGAATCGTCATGTGTTACTATTACTTCAAATTTAAAGAAAAAATAAGATACATCAAATAATAAAGTACATGAAAATAACGTTTTAGTACAACATGCACGTTATGTTTTATTGAATTCATACATTTTCTACGCAAATTCTTGAAAAAGAAAATAAAAAATTAATCAAAACACAGTGAATATGAAATGGATAGATAAAGATTCAAAAAGTGTTAGGTATAACACTGTATGCGGCAGTAGACAGCATTTTTTTACCGAGATTCGAAAATCAATTTATTTTTTCGCCTTTTATTTTTGTATTTTTTATGTTTTTGTAACATTGTATGCGACAGCAATTTATACCAATCTTTCGAATATCAATCTATTTTTGCGCTGTTTATTTTGGTCTTTTGCAATCTGCGAAAAAAATTAAAAATTAACTAAACAAACCTTTGCGCCAAAAGGTTCAGTCAAGAGTTGTTTCTATGAATCTATTTTTGCCATACAAAATCATTATATCACTTCACTTACAATTAGTTAATATTTCGAAACTTTGTTATCAAAATTGCAACTGACATTTCTTTCTTAATGAGGTTGACAAGTTGACATTAAATTTTGTTTTTTATCTGTTCCCACAGATGAAATGATTCAAAAAATCGCATTCATGCTTGTGTAAAACGAAAAATAAATAGATGGTTGAGTAAGGAAGCGATTACATTGTATGTGAATTCATAGAAAATGCGTACGAAATGTCAGACTGAACAAATATACGTGTATTTACATACGAGAGTTTACACTACAATGCTAAACAATTTAGAATGGATTCATAGGAATAATTTGTTAAGAATTCATATAATTTCCTTCGAACAGATTTTTTCGTACGAATTCGCTCCCATCTAACCGCTGCCTAAGCCTCAAAATCAATGGGGAGGAGTTTTATATTAAATTTATTATTGAATAGCCATACGTTAAAATTACTAATCTAAAAAATAAAATAGCACAATATGGTTTAGTGAACATTTTTAATTCAAATTCATGAAAAGAAGAATAAACAATCGTGTAGAAAAAAAAGATAAGAAAAAGTAGGTAGATACAGTATTGTATGTATGTAGATAGAGAGCTTTATACTGATGTTTTGAAAAATCAGTATTTTTTTTCCTGTTTATTTGGGACTTTATCACTTACGAAGAAAATTTATAAAATAAACACTTTCGTTAAAGGATTAGTCGAGAATGAAAGGAAACGTGCAAAATCCTTACTTCTACGAGTAAAAAAACATCTTTGCACACTCGGAATTTTACTTTGCAATAGGGGATTTGTGAAAAGTACTGTATTTGAGGAAAAAAAATCTTTAATAAATTCTATTATGACTTTTTTTATAATAAAAACATATTGATTGAAATCTCACACTAAAAAAATACAAATTACACAACTTCACTATCTCCAAAATGTATCTGTTTCGTTTTCAAAATTTTTACTTTCCTTTCTATTTAAATAAAGTTGATTTGTTTTAATATCTGCTTCCATATGTAGAAATTGTAGCTGTTAAAGAGAAACGTTAATTGTACCTAGTTTTCGAAACGAAAAATGATTTTCGAATATCAATGAAATTAATGAAAAAAAATTATTTCTACTAGCAAAAGTAAGCATTTTCTCAAGATTTAGTCGATACAAAAGTAACATTTTTTCTCTACCAAGCTGAAAATTTCATTTTCGTCTCGACTAAACATTAACTTAAATTCAACGGAACATGTTTGTACATACCGAAAAATAAAAAAAAACTAAAAAAAATTGTATTTGAGACATTGCATTTTTGTGATAGCGACAATGTAACGTATATTGCAATGAGGAAACTACTAAAAAAATAATTGAATAAAATTTCTGGCTCGAAATAAAAGACTTTCTTTTTCGTTCATAAACTAGACAATTTATTCACACACGAAGAAACTACATCTTATTGCAAAATACACTGTTAAAATATTACTTCATCATACATTAAATTAATTGGAATTATAGGGAAAGGAATCAAAGTAAAAAGAAAACAAAAAAATTGATATGAATATAACAAATATCAGAATTAAAATGAGAAAATGCATTCTGAATGTAAAACCTTTTCTTTTCAAAAAATAACGTTGACTTGAATTTATTATTTCGTATATTAATTTCCTATTTGTTTTTAATATTGGGAAAAAATGAGATAAGAAACACGAACTTATACAAATACATTAATGTACGTGATGGCTTTAACATGAATTAATCGTTTCCATTATTGAAAGAATGAACTACCTATTATGTAAATACTTATTAGAGAAAATTCCGAAATTTATAAAAATATTGCCTCTATTTTTTGAAAAATCTATAAATCCTATAACGATAAAGCTTTCTTAATTTTGCAATTTACTTATAAATTTCTCTAAATGCACTTAATTATTCTGACTGTTATAAGACGTATTTACTTACGATTACCTATTTTCTATTTAAAGATTTTATCATATCAATTTTTTTCAAAAAAAAAATAGGTAATGAAAATACTAACTCTATTGTTTTGTTTCAAAATAATTTAAGCGCAATAATTAAATTATTTATAAATGCCTAAAATATTTCTCAATCGCGTTGCATATTCACTTAAAAATGTATAATTTATGAGAAGCATAAGATTTATTAATAAATCGATACAAATGTCAAAAGCATTGAATGTGAAATGTTTCCTGTTCAACCGGTAATTTATTCTAAATTACTTGAATAGAAGTACCTATAGACATGAAATTGCCCACAAGTGAATGCATTTGGAAGATGTAACAGTGTTCATTTTAAACTGTAATATTCATTTATTATTAATGACTGTTACTCGTAATAAATATTACTTTAGACTATTAGACTTTATTTTAATGTTATAATTATTAAACATTTCAATGAATTTGTATATTGCCAATATAATTCTGACATAATGTACATTAATTTAACCAGTTTCTTATTTACTTTAACCAGTAATAAGAGCATTTAATAATAATGTTTTCCTTAATTGCAATTTCTTGTACAAACTCTACATTGGTTAAATGTTTCTTTTATCTTAATTTTCTTAAATTTATTAATTTTTTCATGAAATACCACATTCTTAAAAATAATTCTTCCCCTATTATATATTTAAAACAATTAATTGATGCAATAGATAGAGTAGAATAGAAATAATATTTTAGAATAAAAAAAAATTCAAACTGGCTCCTCCGTCAAAATCTCTTTTTATCGTTATACACATTTCTTAATAAATTTTAAAATCCTTTAACCGTAAAGTTTTCTTCATTTATTTATTTATCATTAAATATTTTGTAATTAAAGTATATAATTTTGTTTTCATGGAAATATGAAAATATCTTTATCGTTTTGTTTTTAAATAATCTAGGCACAACAAATACATTATTTATAAAGGCATAAAATGTTTCTCATTTTCAATTGCACTGTGTTTTCACTTAACAATTTATCATTAGATAATATATTGTCGAAGAACACTGTTGATATGATTTTTTTTAATGAATCCTACTTGTTTTATTTGAATAAACATTTAAAATAGAGTAAAACAAATGTGATAGTTAATAACAAAATATGTTTTTTTAAAGGAAAAATACATTTCTTTTTATCTTTGATAATGATATCTTTGTAATACAAACTTCTCGTTAATTTCATAATACATATATTGTAAAATCTAAAATGCATTTCATGTACTACAAATGCCTATATATAAAAATCTATGAATAATAATTCTAAATTCAAACAAAGTAATTTTAAAAAATATATTCATGTTTACCAACACATTAAAAACATTGTTAGCTTTCTTGTTCACAATTACCTCCAAAATCATCTTTCGGTTTGTTGCGAGAAGAAAAATAAACATACATTATGCAAATTTCGCAATTTAAAGTGTTTTCATCTTTACGTCTTCAATAACACGCCTTCCACGGTCGTGAAGCAACTAGAGAAACTAACACTAATTTCCATATTCTCTCAAAGCAGTAATTATCGCCGTGTTCCACAGCAAAACCGACGGTATTCAATGTCATCACAAAAATCTCTCCATTAAAGACTTACTCAATGCTTAATTGTGTTAAAAACAGTTACGCAGTTCATAAATCTTCGTAATCTTCCACACAACAGCCACGATATTTGCGAGTTTATCACAACCTCTTTGTTTTTCTTTCTAGGAACGAAATGAAAGCCATTGTGTGCACCCTCCTGGTCCTCGTGGCTGTCGCATCAGCTTTTCCACAAAAAGAAGGTGGCGCTTACACAAACGAAGCCATCAGACAAGCACAAAACACGTTCCTCATCCCCAAAGACGCCCAAATCCAAAAAGTACGTTAACGCTTCACAAAAAGATAACGTCTTGTAAATAAACGATTTGTACAGGGTTTCCCAATGAAAATAGCCACCTTAGTAACTTTTTTATTTCTGATAGAAAAAAATCCTATAAAAGTTGCAAGGCTCTTCAAGGGCGTCAAAAATTCATTTTTAGGAAAAAAAACAATTAAATGTCGTATATGTGGCTTCTAAATTCATAGGTTAGAGATTTATTTTCTTTATTTCTTCGTTATTATTCGAGATACGAAAGAAAGTTAAGCATACAAATTGTAGGGATATTAAAAAAATGTTGAGAACTACTACAAAGACAATTAAATGTGTAACCTATATTCTTTTGTTCAATCATGTTAAAAATATTGTCAAAATATCAAAATATATGACACTTATCTGAAACGATTTTCGAGATATTATTTTATTAGAGTTTTACGAAGTAACCTTAGAAGAATATTGACAGTTAAAAAATAGATGTTAATCTGTCAATAAAATAATTAACTTTGTAAAATGTTTGCAAAAATCGGTTCAAATATGTTATAACATTGCCCAAAGTGTGTTTTTCCAAGCACTTAAATCCGTTTTTCTTGGAAATGAAGCATTTTATCGAAAGAAATAAAGAGTACCGTTTTTTAGAGGAAATGAAGGTCTATCATATGTTGGCCTATGAATTTGAAAAATTTGACAAGTAAAAAAATTGAGGCAAATTATAACTGACGACCTCCCCAATTGAGACGCCCCTGATCAATTTTTGAAAAATTTTATGATCTATTTCGACTTTTAATGAGTACATGGTGTTAAAATTCATAATTTTCCTTCAACCCATTTCAGAAATATTTAAAAAAAAAATGAATTTTTTGAGGCCCCATTTAGGGGGGCGTAGCTCCCTTAGGAAACATTTCTCGACCAATGTCCAAATTATTGGACACCAATTCTGAGACACCCTGTATAATACAAAATAATGTCAACAGGTTGTAGAACAATGATTTCTTACTTATTTTAATCATTAATTTTCAACTGATACAGGAAGGCTGCTATATTAGAAATACAGTATTTAATATTCGATAAAAAATATAAATAAAATATAGGTATATTACAATAATCATATAGAAAAAATTTATACCTCTGATACTCATCGTTATATGAATAATCACAAAGCACCCACACTTTATCGGTATCATTGCTGTGTTGCAACATTATGTACAACTTAAAGTATACAGATTTTTATCGAAGTAAGAAAATTAACTGGCAAATTATTTCTAGGTGCAAGAAGGAATCGAAATCGGCGCATACGAAAGCATCCCCGGCAATCAAAAAATCAACCTCTTCGAAATCCTCGGCGATCAATTCCCCCCAGAGGTAGTGAACAATCTCCAAACACAAATCGACCAGGTCGGACGCAACTAATCTCTACTTTAAATTATTAGCAGTTAGAAAAAAATGTGATCAACAAGTTTCATCTTCACAGCTATCGTTTCCTATCCTTTTTTGCACCCCTTCCTGTTCTAATACCATCACGTCTTTTGCACGCTCCACCTTCATCTTGCACCCATCAATAATAATCTAGTCTAGACTGTCGTTCAAACTAGTTGTTACTCTAATGTGAGTCTTTCATAATAATTGCATGCATATCTGCACTCTAATTTACTGTTGCACCTTTTCCTCTCATTTCGATTGATGCCCTGACGTTCTTCCATGCAAAGTGCCAACTGTCTCCGTAGGTACATACTTTTTATTTTTGTAATTTTTGTAAATAGAAATAAATTTTTCTTTTTGTACGCCGTGTTTTTTTTTACTGAAGTTGTATTACCGCAACTCCTTTCAATTTTTAAACTTAAGTGAACAAATTGCTTAAGTGTTTTTAATATTTAAATTTAAGAAACATATAAACAAAGACCAAATAGAGAATAAACCAAATACAAGAAGAGAGAAATAGATGCAGAAAGGACAAATACAAAAAATATTGTTTGAAGAACTATAATATGAAGAGAAACAAAACGAAGAACTGCATAAAAAACTTAAAACAAATGTATATTTTTATAAACGCACGAGAAATTAAATCGAATAATAGAAAAAAAATTGCCAAAAACCAACGTAAATATAAAATCTAGTTGGATTTACGACACATACACGAATGAAAGTTGAAAATTCAGACAAGATTCCTCGTTCTGGACATTTCTCTCCATTTCCTTGTCAATGAGGAAATCCATATTAATTTATACGACACGATTATGGCCCGACTACAAATGGTGGCCAGGTGAAAGTTGAATCCGACTAGTCCTTGGCCTGATGGGTGAATGATAATTGAAAACTTTCACTTCGCGTACCACTTCGGCTTTTTCGTTGATGACTACATGTAGCCACCGTCGTGTTGAAATTCAACTTTCATTATATCGATTATTTGGAAATAATTACTATTTATGGTGTGGAGAAGGCGCTAATCAGATATCCAAGCCAAGAGCTGATTAGTGGCTTCGAAATGGTGGTTGAAGTACGAAAAGTATTACTTTAGCGTAAATGTGTTTTAAGCAATAGCCAACCTAAACTAGAAGTTAATTAGTGTCGACAAATTTCTTCATATGTGATTTGGGAGGAAAAAATGTTATATCTGACACTTGGTTTATTAAAATTTTTATAATTTTAATTTATTTTTAAAATTATTAAACTACTTATGGAATTTTGTAATTCTTAGGATACAGATATTGGCACAAACGACCAAACGCAGGAAACACCCTGTATATTATATCAAAGAGTTAGATGGCATATATGTAAGCAATAAGAAAATAATGACGTCAATTTGAGAAAGCATATATTACAAAACTTTAGAATAATTGGAAATATTTTATTTAGATGACAAAATAAAACTTTTCATCTTTAAAATAAAAAAATACAAGTGCCAGCATATACAGGGTGATCCATTAACGGTACGAAGCGGAAGTATATAGGAAACTAGACGTGCTGCGATTATGAGGTAAAAAATCTATTAACAAATACATTGATAGGACATAGCCTGCCGCGTTATGTATATATGAGTTGTAAAATTAAAACTCAAACATTTTTAATACCTTATACAGGATGTTAATGATACAATCCAACAAATTTTTAACGGAAACGTATACTTTTATAAAGTGTAAAATTTAAAAAAATATATTACATTTATTTATTTATTTTATTTTCATAAATGTCTTTTAAGATGCTTAACGTGGATTGATGAAACTTGAGCTAATGAATATGGGCAAAATAATCTGAATTGGTTCACAAATCTGCCAGTCAGTGGCGGGGATACTGGGAAACATGGTCATTGAAAACCCACTGAATGTTTTTCAAATTGAAGTTCGTTTAATTTCAGTGCTACTTCTAAGAAAAAACATGTTTTACATTTTATTCGAAAAGTTGGTAATTTTCCCGTTATTACTGCTTTTAATTTCTAATAAGCCTACGACATACTTGAATAAATAAAAAATAACTCCTACCATTCACCTTAAAAAAAAATTATTGAAAATATGTATTTATGAAAAAAACATTGATGCTACTTTTTAATTTTCTGAAAGACAATCCATTGGTATTTATGGTGGTATATTGTAGACAATTTGTTGCTTTTTAAATAATGTGTACGCCTATGTCACACGGCTCAGTTCTGACAGCTCTATTTACAAGTACTTTTCTTACTCTTTTGGATCTTATCAAATGAAGTCAAACAATGTTCTTCGATACCATAACAAATAATCACATAATAATAATAAATAATCATACATACTAAAAATGATACATGTATCTAAATATAAATAATACAAAAATATACGTGATATAATGAAACTGTTAAATAATGTAATCATTCAAAGAAACATCCAATTTTTTTTAAAATAACTTATTTGTTCTCATGTCATAATTGCTGCTGGTCTGGATAATTATAATATAACCTTTTCTGCACAATCTTTTAACTTTTGTTTCTATTTTAGAATAAAAATTTAATTTTAACTATCAACCAGTCAATAAAAATGTAACACAAAGTTCTGTTAAACTAATGTGATAAAATGTTTAAAACTACTTAATAAAATATGAAATAAAACTAATTAAAAATTAGAACTACTTCAACATAAATCGAATAGGGGATATGAAAAAGAATACCATAAAATTTTCGTTGGATTCTAATCTAATAGTTATTTAATATGCTTGGTATATATAAAAACAATGAGTATACGTACGGCTTGCAACATTTTTATAATCTGTGCTGCAATGGTAGACTCACAGAGATATTCGTTGCATGTAAAGAGGGTTGCATATATTCAAATTCGGAACACGACCTTGCAAGAAGTAACATCATATTAGATGTATCTACTAAACGAAAATAAACTAATTATTATTTATTAAATTAACACTTAAATTTAGAAAATGTTAAAAAATTATCAACATATTTGTAAAATGTAATTAAAGGTAAGTAAAATTAAACTATTTTATTTAAGCAACCAAAAGTTAAATAAGTAAAAAACTAGTAAGTGTTCTCAGTCATGTCTTACCAAAAAGTAAGAGGTGTTTTTTAAATTAGAAAAATCGGTTTTTCCGCCAAATCTTTGAACACTATTTTTTTTTATTTGCATTATCTGATTCCACAATTCCAACAGATAAAATATTATTCATATATCTGAAGACTACATTACGACACAACATTCTGTTTTACCGGCTGGTGATGTAATTTTCACAATATTAGCGTAAACGTAATAGTTTGTCATTGTTCATTGTAAACGAATCATTAATATTGGTGACGCAATGATTTAGGGATTTTTAGTTGATACTAACAGCTGTGCAATGTTGATTGCCTAAGATCGTAGGTCACGTGGCTTGTAATTATTTATTAAGGCTCTGTATATTAAATTTATTCTTCTATATACCTGGGAGAACAATGCAATGTCTTCAAAAAAAAATGAGACAAGCCTTTTTAAAATAATAAAATACACACACACGTTTCGTAAAATAAATTATTGATATATTTTCTAATTTGTGAATTCTACGGACCCTTGGCTTCTCCCTAGGTACGTCACTGGTCTTGATACTAATAAAAAGAGAATTATAGACTATTCTGTACATATTTCCGATACAATACGAGTCTAAAAAATTAACTACTACGTCCATAAACACTCATTTGGCCCCATTTAACAAATAACTGTTTCCGAAATCACATAAAATCCGAATTATAAATTCGTCTACTACCAGGTGACCCCTCCCATATTATTTGCTCAGAGATCACAACGAGAAGGAAGCTAGCAACTTAATTTAGTAACACCTGATCCTTTTTTTTCTTGTGCCGTAATTTTTCACTGTCAGCATGCCAAACGATTTGTTAATGAAGCGGCAATCTAACAAAGAGTATAACAGCAAGGCGGTTGATTGAAGATTTAAATAAATAAAAAAAATTACACACACAGATGTGGCACAGAATCGTACAGGGTGTTGTGTGTCGCAAGGATATAACTGTTTCTTAAAATAGAATTACTTCAGTCCATTTTAAAGTAATTAGTATTAGTATATAATTGAAATCAAATTGTGTAGAAGATTCTTTGCATTGATTAACTGACTATTTTCGATAAAAGAAAATAAAATCAAATGTTTTGTTACAATTTAAATTTAAAAATTAAACTTTTTAAATTTATTTTATTCCGAAGATAATCATTATTTGTACAGTAACAGCTATTTGAAAATATAGTATCCCATTTCAGCATCGGTTTATGGAGAAGAGGTAAAAAAATCACTAATTTATCTTATATTACATATATCCAAAAATTTTGACTTTTAGGGGCAAGTAGATGTTAAATATACCGATGCAGAAAGCCTTAAATCAAACCGATCGTTATTTTATTGCCAGATCCGGAGTTCCACAAGGATCGAATGTAGGACTGTTCTTATTTTTAGTATACACCAATGACATAACATCAAATGTGTTCTTATTTCCCGATTGATGGGATTATGGGTAGAACTAAAACACTTTAATAATTAAAAGACATTGTTTATTCACTTATTCAGATATCACATCTATTTTGTGTCAAATCAGATTGAAAACTAAAATTCTGTCTTAAGCTTAGTGCTACAATATACCTCTGTAAGCATTTTTAATTTACGGGCAAATGCTCTTGAACCTTCAGCTGATAAATATAAACACATTAAAAGTAGGCATTAGTATCTAAGGATGGGGATGTTTTTGTATACGTAATTTTAGTATCTTTCAACACCGATGATATGAAAATGTTTAGTGTTAAAATAAATAAATGGTGTTTCAAACTAAATATATTTAATTGCAAAATTATCTCGGTCACGAAAAATGCAATAATATCTTATCATTATCAGATTAATAACATTACTAACTTATATCTTATAAAAATTTGGGAATATTGTTGGTTCTAAACTTACTTTTGTGAAGATTTTTAACTAGAAATATGATTCAATATGATGAACTGAAAATTATTTTTATTTTCAATATTTTCAAAAGTTTTGTCAATCAATTTCATTCATTATTCAGTAATATATTTTTAAGGAGTTATATTTTATTTCTGAATATTTAGTCTTTGGGAGAAATCTCAATTTTGCTTTTACATTTTTTTTGTTTTTTTTAATTTATTCTTAAGTTTTTTAAGGTAAATAATTATTTTACGATATTTTATACTTCTTTTATTACATGATAGCGTAACTTATAAAACGAATCACTTCTATGGAAGAAAAATAAACAAATAAAAAATCTGTCACAATTGACAATTAGTTTCCAGAACGAAAACTAAAGTTAGCAGTTAAATAAATAATAAAAAATATGACTGAAATAAATAACTGCAATATCTATACTCATGTCTGATTTCCAATTTTTCATTTAGATGGGATGTAAAATACCGAGTCGCGATTTGAATGTAGAACCTGCACCTGCGACACCCTGTATGTGTATTCTAGACTGCATTATTTAACCGAATCAACTTTTTATGTTAATGGGAATCATATTTTTTATTGAGACGTTTAAACGGTAAAATTATTAATTAAACGTTCAATGAAGCTAATTAAAACCTCGGAAATTCTCAGATTTTTTTCTCACGTGGTATAAACGTGTTAATTCACGCTAAGCGCAAAAGTTATGAGCTGGACTAGGTTTGCTGGCCGCTTTCGGGCAATCCGGTTATGTTCTATGAAGAAGTTTATGAATGAATATGAGTAATTGGTGGATATTAGGCGATTTAATTGAAAATTAAGGTCTGAAGTTTAGATGGAGATTAGTTATGAATTCTAAAACATAAAGTCGACTGATACGTTAATTTGAGGTAATATTCTTTACTATAATCATCATCACTCATCAGATCTATTAATGGCGGTTGATGATTTTTTTAAAACTCGTCCACACAAAATTGTAGATGCCCAAGCGTACGAATCTGAACCAGCTGAAAACGATGGTGGTATCAGTACTTATTTAAGTTGTATAGTTTGGCAGGAAATTGTAAAAGAAGTTCTAAGCTGCTTTTTTTAATTTTCTGAATAAAAAATAGTCGATTAGTACCAAATCAGGACTTTGCAGCGGATGGTATAGTTCAGGAAAGTTACAGTAGCCAAGGATGAGTTGGACTTTGTCTGCTTTGTGGACTGTACACTGTAGTGACAAACCTGGACGTATTTTTAGGATTATCCTGTTCCTTTGATAAAAATTAATTACTCTGTGAGGTTCCAAGTAGACAAAATTCATTTTTTGTAGCAAAACGCTTCATAAAACACAAAGTAATGAACAAATTATGTTTGCCCATATTTTCGAAATTTAAATAGTTCACGTATTATGTAGAGAAACTTTTGTGTTTAGGTTAAGTAGATTATAATTTCGATCCATATTCATAGTTCAAGCTCTTGTGGTATTTGACTTTATTTCCTAAATATAAATAGCGTTAATATACGAATATTACATACAGGGTGCTTACATATTCGGGAAGGATATAATGAACAAATCGAAAGGCGAAAATTAAATCGGCAGAAATATTTTTTGTAATTCTTACCGACTTACCACACTGATACCATCAAAACTTTTTTGGGACCGCTGACTTCGCTGATAGCTACGCTTTCTATATTGATTCGTATGTTTACTTGTACTTACACACTGTCCGTTCACAAAAAGAAGTACAGTTAAAGTAAGAATCTAAAAGAATACCTGGCTTCATTTAAACATTTACTAGAAAGGCAGGCAAACTCCGCTGTTTACGAGATATTGTAACTTTTTTGGATATGTGACATCAATTTACTCGACGTTAAACTTTAATTTTTGAGATTTTATGAAAAAATTCTTTATATGGTACCAATAGGTACTAACTAAACAACAGTTAAAGGAACGAATTGTATGAAGTAAAGAGCACTTTCTTTGATTTGAGGCTTGCTGTACAAGATTTGCAACTTTTTTAGATATGTTAGATTTAGCTCAAATTAAATATCGCTGGTCGTGATGATGAGCAATTTCATTTTATCAGTAAATTGAAATAAATAAAACGACTCAAATCTATTATACATGTTACAAATATCTCGTAAACGAGGCACCAAATAAAAATCTTACAAATGTGAAAAAACTGGAATAAAATGCCTCTTTATCTAAAAAAAAATATTCGGAAAGCATAGATGTACTAAAAAAAAAATAGGGGTCCATGGGTACTGCAACCCTCCCCCCTCCCTACCATTCGTTCGCGCTTTGATTTTTTAAACCAAAATTGCACAAATAGTGTGCTGACTAGGGTTTGCAATCCCGCATTCCGCGTTACAGCATTCCAGCAATTTCCCGCATGTCAATGAGACCTGCGAAATTCCCGCATTTGTGCGTAATTCCCGCGCGGGAAATTTTTGAATAAAACACGTCCGTTTAGCGACATAGCGCATGGCGCGCGCGAGCGTCCCGTTTGGTTTGCGTGCGCATCCCGTTCCCCTGTGATAGCATCGATCAATCGAGCGAAGGAAAGGATTATAATCGGCAGATCTTTGCATCATTCAAACAAATGCCTTGATCCGTTTGCTTATTTTCGAGAAAAAAATGTTTACAAAGTGAAATTTTATATGTAACTAATAATTTTGTCTTTTTGTATGTTAATTATACTATACTGCCCTACTTCAGAAAATGATCGTATATGCAGTTTTGTGACAAATTAAGATAATTACATTTTTGAAATCTATATCGTATTATACATTACCCGTCTATAAATATCAAAAATATCGTTTTTGTTTCTTTAAATTAAAAAATTTGTACATTTTAAATTTCTAATATTGTGTTACTTAGCAGACTTATTTATGTACATGTATTTCATTAAGAGGTACATAATGTAAACGCCGCATGTGACAACATACGGCTTTCTTCTCTAGCAGAAGCGTTGAAATACGATGTTTTTAACAAATTAAATTCGTATGTGTTTACATGCTTTGTTTTAAATTAAACAACAATTAAATATTATTTGCAACACAATATATTAAAAATTGTAAAATACCCTGTAAAAACATCCAAAATATCATGTATAGGATGTACATGTTCTGGTTCTCCTATTAATTTCTGTTGAAAATGTAGCACATACTGCACATACGCAAAATCTTAAATTTATTAAGACAAAACAACATTTTCGACGCTGTTTCTATTGAAATTGCAATGTTTTCTAACATTCTTCAAATACATTAAAAAATATTTGTTTTTCGTTTGCCGTTAGCGAAAAAGTTAAGATACTACTTTTGTTAGTAAATGAATGACAGCCAAATGAAGTATGCCTAATATCTCTTTGCAATTTTCTCTAAACTGTCATATTCCGAAGTAGGGCAGTATATTATCGATGTATCTATACTCGGCGGCCGAAATTATAAAGAGTGACTAATACATAATATAAAAACACTATTACCATAATGCGTATAAAATATAAAATGATTTCTATACGGTTCAATATTATTTATCTTTATGCCGCTCGCCATGCACATCGGTAGAATCTATAATCGTGTATAGACTGAGTTACACTGAACGTCGATCTATATTTTATCTCTGTCTTTTACACTTGGTAGGGAATAGGGAAATGCTTTTTTAGTGGGTGTAAACGGACTTGATTTGCCCGACCTGAGAAACGTCATAGCATAAGCGTAGACGAGGGCTCTAATTCCAGGGCTATAATAAATTTATAAATTAAAAAAACACAACTGGGACGTTTTAAAATGATGTAATAATTAAAATTGATCAAAGTGCCGGTTATAGCAAACCGTAAAAAATATTAGATATTATGTTTTATTATGTTTTTTCAATATTTTATATATCTTGTTGTTTTACGCAGACACGCCAATGGATTTTCGTTCCCGGCACGCTTCATCCCCCTTACTAGTCCAAAAGCTAGCGATGAATCACTATCTATAATTTTGGCCGTCGAGTATAGCAAATATTTTTTCAGAAATTGTTACTACGATTAAATTACTAACCTAACCTAGATGTTTATAAATTTAGTAATTTAACAGCAAAAGTACGTTAAGTAACTAGAGACATAATAATATGTATGTAAAAATAACAAAAGTAATATATTATTGATGTGTTGATTTCTGTTGATTCTTAGTTAATAAACATAGTATTTAATGTATATAATGCTTATCTGTTGATTTTTAAATACCAAGAATTATTTATATTTCATTTAATTAAATATAAACATTCCTCAATAATAGCATTATTATTTTCATATATGAATATATTTTTAAATCTCTCGCGGGAATTACAGCGGGATCCCGCTGTAAAGGGGAATTTACCGCAAATTTCCAGCTGGAAAAAAAAGACTGCGGGATTGCAAACCCTAGTGCTGACTTAAGATCAAAATATGTGCTAAATTTCAAATAAATATCTTTACAATCACTGGAGTTATCAATAAATATAATTTTTTAAATTTTAATTTTGACACCCTGTATTTTGAAAATAGGGCTCTGAAATGAAAAGTGACATAAGAAAAGTCCCATTATTTGAGTCCAATATGTGGTTGATAGACAACCTACCAAAAAAATATAATATAACATATCTCAACGGGTTGGAAACCTACAGACCAGGGTCTCACATACCCCTTCAAGTTACACATTTTTCTATTCAATATTTTTGCCAGAATTTTGTTAACGCGGGTTTTTGGGGTCGCTGATTACGAATCTAAAGTCCAAATCTGAAAATTCGTGAATAAAAGATGACGAATCCATATAGCGGATGTAAAAATCGGAAGAGCATTCAAAATTTGAAGATTATGGCTGATTGTGAAAGTTATTACACGGTGGTTTTCAAAGTCACTAATCACGAATATAAAGTTTTAATTCGGAAATTCTTAAATTCAAAATAGCATACCCATTATGGCGGCGGATTAAAAAATACCACAGAAATTAGTATTTACCACCCAAAGAAATGTGTTATGAATGTTTAAAAAATTGAGTCATTTGAGTAAAAATAGGGAAATGTCTAAAATTTAGAAACAAAGAATATAAATTCGATTCTGCAGTGTGCTGTCTCTTTCAAATATTCTTTACAATTCCAGAAGAGAGTGGTAACCATACGTTTAAACAGGAAACATAAGACGCACAAAATGAGTAAGATTTTAGAGCTAAAAAATTAATTTTGTCAATCAAGTAGCAAACTATCTCAACTAAATTCTAACTGGCAGTAGCAGGCAACACACAATCAATTTTTTCTGTTATGTTCAGGCGAATATTTCTTCTAATGCCCCCCGTATATTTGTACTGGTGTTTTCCGAAACTATAATGATGTTTTTTTTAAACGAACACGAAACAAATAAAAATGTGATCGAATAGACTCGTAGAAAAGTATTGAGGAAGTGTGTACGCCAACAAACATCTCGGTAAATACCAAAAGAACTTCACCAGCAACAAAGTAACGAGCAGGTTCCGAGGAGCGCGACTTCGCACCACTTCCACCTCTCATAAGACGCACCGCAATTAACTGGTGCAGTTCTTGTACCGGCAAATTATCAACATTCACTACAATTTATCATAAGAGAAAAACGCTGCGATCTGTAAATACCATCTCGGATGCCTGGAATCGCCTCGCCGCCAATTCATGGCTAACGCAGCAGAATTTCAACGAGTTTACATATCTATCCACGGCCTCCTTTAATGCGATTACACGTCGCAATTAGTAGACAATGGCGAGGTTTTAGGTAATTTGCACTCCCTTAATTGGAGAGGAATTTCTGTATTGAGTTTAAATGTATTATTTTAGACTATTGTTCTAAGATGTCACGTAAACTCGCAAGACAATGACAATTAAAAGGAACTCGTCGAAAGGAAAATCCAAAGGATACTCAAATGTCTGTTTTTTCTCTTACAATTTCCTGATCTTTCCAGGTCCATGAATATTTTAAGACAAATCTTGTACCTACTTAGAAATTATATATTGGCAATACATTAGCAAAATAACCAAAGTGTACTTTAAACAACGAACATTCAATTATTTTCCAACGACTACTTGATCCTTCCACCGCTAATGTGATTTTTAGGGGGTATTTCTTTTGAGACTCTTTGGGACAACATTGCTTATAACTTTTAAACGAGAAGTAATACAGACAAATTTCTCTAAAAAATGTTAGAAAAAATAGAGCTTTTTAACAGGAAAAAAAATTGGGTATGTTTCTGGAAAAAATATAATTGATGACGTCATTAGTCGTTTCTGTCAAATCTCAAAGATAATACTTTCGACTGAAAATGGAGGAAAAAAAGACACTGAAGGAGGTAAGGACATAAAGAATACAAAAACATGTTTCAAATAAGTTCTACCAAATCAGTTTCTTCATATTTTAAAATATTTTCTGTTACGATTCGAAAACGGAGCACCCTGTATTCCACTTCATTTTTTATAGGGTCTAAAATGTACTATTTGGATGTTATTTCATGTTTAAAAAAATCAAGTTTGTGGTATCCCGAAATATACAGGGTGTTTCTAAAATAGGGTTCCAAACTTCTGCTGCGTTTAGAACTCATTAAAATAAGCCAAAAAGTTCCTATTAACATGTGCCCTAAAACGCACCCTTAGGAAGTTATATGCCCTTAAAAGGGCTCAAACAAAACTGTTTTTTTTTCTGTTATTGACAGAACGGTCGCAAATAAATAGAAAAAAATGTATGGGTCTTACATAACTTTTTACGTTAAATAACATGGGCTACTCCGTTTTTCGACATGCAAATCATATGCGTCCCATTTAGGTTGGTGAAGGGGGTTTTCGGCCCGTAATTTTTTTTATTTCAATTTTTTTACAATTTTCTCTACAGATTTATAAAATCTTAACAATTTTACGTAAAAAATATTATCTTTGTCCAAATCGATATTTCCAATGGTTTTCGAGTAAATTGAGTTTGAAAATTACTCTGCTCTTTAAGTTATTAGGCCAAAAATTACAAAAATCTGTTTACCATGGCAAATAAAAGACTGACGTTGCCACAACGCTTAACAATTTAAGTTATTGATAAACTGTCAATTGAGCTTTGCAGTGTTTAATTAGTAAAAGTGGTGAGTGGAAAATTTAAGTATACAATATTATTGCAACTCATAAAATGGAGTCATATTCAAACAAGGAAATTGCAGATATTCACTTTATGTACGGCCGTGCGGCTGGAAATGCCTCAGAAGCGAGGCGTCTGTATGCGGCAGCATACCCAAATAGAGGACTTCCTTCTCGACAGGTATTTCAGAGGATCCATCAACGTTTAAGAGAAAATGGTTCGTTCCAACCAAGAGTAAATGAGCGTGGCAGAGACAGATCTGTAAGAACACCGGCGATGGAAGAAAATGTATTGAGAGCTGTGCAGGACAATCCAAGGGTTAGTGTAAGAAGTGTTGCACATATTCATAACATAAGTTTTTCCGTAGTTTGGCGAATTCTTTGCGAACAACTACTTCATCCTTTTCATATCCAGCGTGTTCAAGCTTTAAATCCGAATGACTACGAACCACGTCGGCAGTTCTGACAATGGTTTTTGCGAAAATCGAGGCGGATTCCGAATTTTGCATCTCTTATTTTGTTTACGGATGAGGTAAGCTTCAGTAAAGATGGTTATGTCAATTTTCATAACGCTCATGAATGGGCTGATAAAAACCCACACAGCATATCAGACTCGGTTTTCCGTCAACGTTTGGACAGGCGATCGGCTAATCGGACCGCTTGTGTTGCCTAATCGATTGAATGGTGAGGATTACTACAATTTTTTAGTTAACGACTTGCCAGGACTTTTGGAAGATGTCCCTTTAATTGAACGCCAAAGCATATGGTTTATGCAGAACGGGGCGCCACCTCATTACCTACATAATGTAAGACAACACTTAAATGAGTTGTATGGAGAAAAATGGATAGGCCGAGGAGGTCCTGTTCCCTGGCCTCCATGTTCCCCTGACCTTAACCCCCTGGACTATTTTTTGTGGGATCAACTTAAGGCAAAGGTTTATAAAATTCCAATTGAGACCATTCAGCAACTACGGGAGGAAATTGAAACGGCGTGCATGGAAATAAGGCAAAAACCTAGAATTTTCCAAAGAGTTCGCAAATCATTGAAGCGTCGAGCTAGATTATGCATCGAAATGCAAGGTGGTCACTTCGAGCAGTTCTTGTAATTTAACTTATTATTACTAATTTTAATCCCATTATTTTCTATTTCACATTTAGCTATTGTCTGCAGTAGTAATTAGTTCTTTAATTAGTTAGTAAGTGTAACTCTAAATTTAAATAGTCTTAGTTTATGTCCTAAATTATTTATTAAATGATCGGATCCTTCATAACTGCAATTTATTTGAAAAAAAAACAGTTTTGTTTGATCCCTTTTAAGGGCATATAACTTCGCAAGGATGCGTTTTAGGGCACATGTTAATAGGAACTTTTTGGATTATTTTAATGAGTTATAAACGCAGCAGAAGTTTGGAACCCTATTTTAGAAACACCCTGTATAAAATGCCTCCAAAAGGAAGCATAATGCAAAAAACGATTTTAACCAATCATTCAAGCATGAAAAAATATGTTACACATTATTTAATACATTTGGAAGGGAAAAATAATGAATATGAACGTTAGAAATTCCAAATTTTGAGTAATCGATAATTTCAATGAAACAGTAAAATTTAATTTTCTTTCTATTTTATTAAGGTATATGTTATATCTCTTACAGTTTGGGAGATATTCGAAGTTTTTCATAATTTTTATTACTTGTTCAGCGTTGATACAAGTAATAGCACTGCTTCTATTCCAGTAGAGTAAAAATAACATTTTAATTGCTAGTTAGATTTTCTAATCCCTCAAAACCTGACTCTCGTATGGATTTAAAACAAGTAAAATTTTGTTGCTTAAAATGAGCATGCCTAGCAAAACAATTATTGCTGACGCAGATGTAACTGTCAACAATCTAGATTACAAAATCGAAAATAGCAATCCCTTCAACAGTACAATTATTTTAGAAAAATGATACTAAGCTATAACAGAGAATATCAAAGGATACTCAAAACTAAATTTATGACATAGTAAAACTAGACTATTGAAAAATAAAGATACACTACTGTATGGTATACATTGTAAAGTACAGGTGTGGACAAAAAATGGTTTCCAGAACGAAATATAGATATAACACCTTGTTTTCTAAAAGACCATAAACACTTTAGATTAAAAACTTTATTGTCCACGGCTGTACAGATATATATTTTTTAAATCAGATCGAATGGAGATTACTTAACCAAAGTAATTGTTTTAGAGTGTAGTCCTAATGTATAATTTTTTTTATAAATGGGTTCATTGCCCATTATTGTGGTTAGGTTAGAAATGGTACGATTGGCAATGAATATAAACAGATAAACTTAGTTACTTAAGTGAGTATGATTTATTATTATTACCATTGTAATATAAACATGCTAGCAGGAACAAGTTTTGCTCAATACGGTTCATACTTTTGTTTTCTGGTCACGAGGTTCAATCTGTTCTTCCAACTTAAACCGAAGCCAATAACAGCAACTTTTTTTCAACTAAACAGTATTATACTGTCTTCTGTCAAATGCTTTTTAATGACCCTTCAATATCTTAATTGTTTAGGATCAACTTTAAACAGTGAATATTTTAAATGAAAGACAGTATTTCATATATTCATTTGCAAATATTTCGAATAATTCTACCCATTCATCATGTTGGTTAGCAAAGATCGTGGATACAGATATCTCTATTAAGTTTATTAGATATGCCAACAAATGCAAATCTCCATTATTGCCTCTAAGCTATCAGGATAACGAATAAAGGTAAACAATGAGTATAATTTGTTTAACGCCTACAGGGCTTCACTTAACAACCTACTATCAGGAAGAACTATTATGGCCACTTATCATAAAGTCTTAGAGTAATGACTAAATTGATTATATTATTTATAAACATATGTAAGGCTGTTCACTGTGGTTTATTTCATACCTAATAAAGTAATTTTTGATGGAGACCCGTTAGAAAACAACCCATTGTTTTCAAAAAACTGAACAGACTTTTCCTTCGACCGTGTTCAGTTCAGAGACCGTGACATAACATTATTAAAATTATAATAATTATTATTGTTGTGTTGTGATATTAATGAGCTTGACTTAACAGTGTGAGAAAAAAGCAATTACTCTTGTCTTATTGTCGTTATTGTAGAAATATTCTTAATTGTTTGCTAGGACAATTACGTTGCAAATTTGCTTAATTATCATGTATAGTATTTGAGTAAAAGTGACAGTTTTACTTTTCGTTACAGTCAATGTCGACTTGTTAAAAATGAGATAATTTATGAATTATTATTACCCAACAACATAAATAAAATCCTAGACTATTTAAATATTTCTTTTTTATTTAGATAGGTACAGGGTGATTTACTATATTTAGACCCCTTTTAACTTTTTGTTTTAAGAGTTATAAAAAAATGTGAAATACAAAAGTTGCACGATTTTTTATGAAGTTTTCGAAAATGATAGTAGAAAAACAAATGAAGTCCCAACAAAATGGACGCTGATGTTAACTTTGTTAATTTAAATGGAACACCCTGTATATTTTTACATATTTGGATAGAACGTTCCCTGTCGAGAATAGTCATATAGGGTTTATTGGGTCCACCTCTAACAATAAGCGAAATAATATTAAAAAAAAGGAATGTTTGTTATTAAGATTCATTTCTGCCTTTTTCCGATTACGTAAGGATTTACAGATTTAGTTATAATATTTTGACATATCGCACGATGATACGGTCCAAAATGCGTTTAGGTATTTTAACTAAATCTCACTAATTAGGCCGTGTGAGGCCTATTAACCCATGGACAATGTTATATGGTAAGTCGTGACAGTGACAGGTAGTAATGTCATGATAACATTGTTATTGATTGACAGTTTGTATTATTATTTAATTAAATTATTCTCCATACTCTATTTTAATTCCTAATAATATTTCCATTTTCTACTTCTGTAGTAGGGTATATCCAACACAAAATTATTGTTTTGAAAAAATGCTCAGACACATCATTTGGTATTATGCACACATATCATTTATTTCTCGTCGTTCTCAAGGTACAACAAGTTAAAGATTATTATTTTAATGTCTAAGATGAAATATATAAATAATGACTACTATTTTTTATTAATTCGATACAAGATAGTAGATATATGCATGCTGGTTATAACATTTCTTTTATCACCTTTCCCTTAGGACCATTTGAATTTAAATATTATAGGAATTTATGCTTTGAATTAATAGCCATTTACTTAATACATTTTAAGGATACTTTAATCTTCGAATTCTTCCGAGTATCAACGATTTTCTCATGTTGTCTTGATTGAATATTTTTTTATAAACATTAATATGATGCGTATCTAATTATAGGATGTATCTGCCTTTCGTCTCATCTACTGCAATATTTATGAAGTTTCATCATAATACATACAGTCCGTACGATATTTGTTGAGATAGAATTCCAAGCAGACCCCTGCGTATCTTTATTGGAATTAACCGCATTCGACAAACGAGGTACAAAGACATTGACGGACAATTTCAAGGCACGCATCTACCGCGGTAAATTGTTATATCTCAACAATCGCATTTCTATTTTAATTTTTTTAATTCTCTGTTTAAACTACTTCAGTATTCGATACTGTGACTGTGATTGGTGAAAACTGTTTAAAAAATGATACCTATGACGTTAAAATTTCTGATACATATCTGTACAAAAGAAGGTATAAATTGTAACAGTTGACTTTACCCTAATCATTTAAAACTTTTTGTAATGTGCAAACAAGCCTCGAAGTCTTATCAAAAGACAAACATTATCACCAACATTTCAGCAAATATTTACACCTCTTCTCTTGCTTGCTGAAAAATTGAAGAATAATACGAGGTGCAACGCAAATGATATTCTCAAGAATACGTTTTAAAGGCCGATATCATATTTGAATTAAAATTTCTGGTTAAAGTTTCTTACTCTCTGAGTTTGTCTTCTTGTCCAACTTCGACGAATTGGCGTTCAAAGTTCCAATAATCTCTTAAATGTTAAACCAATCTACAAACATTTTCTTATTCGGAACTTATCGGGTTAATACATCTGATGTCGTCTTCTTGCAACAGCAATATTTTCTCCTGACAAAAAGTGGGCTCTAACCATATCAACTCTTTCTTGATTCGTGTACCTGCTTTTTCAAAATACCACACAGAAACTTGAAAATGAAAACACAAAAATACACTGTAACTAAACACTGAAATAAGAAACTTTATAAGGTTACATACTTTCACTACACAAAAACGTCTCATAATAAAATGTAGTCACGACGTATTCCGCCATTCCCGTTAGGCCAAATTAACGTGGCAGCTTGCATTTACCCCTTTACCATCCCGTCATATCATACCAGGTGTGAAGTCAATTGGCAATAGAGGCTTTTCAGAGGCGGCAATACGGCATTTTAACAGGATTCTGAATTTAAGCGGTTCCCAGTTTAATTTTGTTGCTGTTTTGTTTATTTTGAATTAATTTAATATGTCTTGCACCGATTGGATGCTGAATTGGCTGAATAAGAAAAAACTAAACTAGGTTAATGTCAGAGGTCAGTGACACTAAGATTCATAAATTTGATACATACACTACTTGAAAAAACAATAACACATAATTGTTTGAAAAAAGTTTTACGTAGTAAAAAGTACAGTTTTTTCAAACTTGAAATGATTTTAAAAATATATTTCATATCGATCAGATTAGTAGTAAATGTTAGCTAATGTTTAATAAATCATGTAAAATTGATATATTTTTAAGCAATGACAATGTTTTTTAAAGTTCGACGCTTTGTCCACATTGATATAAAAAATATGGTGACTTTAAAATAATTCGTCGCTAAACCATACAAAAAACAATCTATTCTGCTAAATGATTTTCCATTATCACTCTCTAACAGTCGATTTAAAAAGATAACTGGCAAACTCTTGATAGTGCACTGATACAACTTACCATGCTAATTCCGGGTGGCCAGGTTTTACGGCCGCCTACAAAAATATTACAGTTCCTTAATTTTATTTTAAAGGGATGTTTGTGACGTCAGAATAAACAATACCCTGGTGTACATTCTTACATAAAGCTTTTACGAGCGAATGTCCTAGACAAAGGACAGCGTTACAAAGTATAGTTCAGCAAAGAATAAAATTCTGTGCAATACTGGAAACGGGTCACAAAAGAGTTTATCAGAGCCCCGGTCATGTCGGGTGCAAACCAGCATCGCGGCCGGCCCCCATAATGATAACAAAGCCCATCGGTCCCGAGCCCGTCGCGTATGTGGAGTCCGTGCCCGTAGCGCGTGTCGCCTTGCAGACCTCCAGCGGATCAGTTCTTCGGCGGAACTCCGCCAACATGCCTCGTGTGCGGTGGTGTGCTACGCACTCGGTGTTGTGCCTGCTGATCGGGGCCTGCTCCTTTTGGATTGTTACCGTGGAAGCAGGTATGCCATTTTCAGTCTTTTGCGCTCTGTCGGCGACAACTTGGACAACCCGGAAAAAATCTATCACTTGCCGTTGGAATCGCGATTATATAAAGTATTTTTGATCGTAAATAAAATGGAAATAGTGATAATAAGGAATTTAACTGGCTTTTGATTGTACATATTACGCATTTAGTCACATCTTTCATTGATGTGTGTAGATGCCATGCCAAACAGTTTTATTTCTAGTCGTTTTGAATTTGCACAATTTTTAAATAGAGACGTTACAAACGTTTTTAAAACGGTAATATGTTTAAAATACATAAAATACCTAATAAATAAAGTACCTAAGGGTTTCAAACGAAGTACGTAGGTATTTATTTTTACTTTCTTTATTTTTTTTTAATTATAATTTGACTCGCCACTGTTTGATCTGATTCCAGCAATTTGAAATGAACTTGATGTGATATTTCCGGACTATTCAATAAACTTTTAATATTCTAGTAAAATTTTTAACACAGTTTTGAATTAACGTGGTGTTCAATGAAATCGGTATAAAACTTTGTTTTACTAAAACTGTCATTTGAATTTGTTTTTATAATCAAATATTTGAGGACTCTCAGGAGTTTTTTGAAGTATACACCGTGCCCACCTAGTGCGCGTAAGTCCAATATCTGGGTTAATAAAAGATATAACTTAATTTTTTTGCATAAATATATTTGCATATAGGTACAGGGGGTTCAGTTTTTCCTGGGCAGGCACCAACTTAATTTTTTTTAATGGAAACCTATATTTTTATGGCATTATCGAATTCTACGTGAAAAATTAAGGGGACTTTGTGTTATGATCCCTATTAAAATATTGATAGTTTTCGAGATAATCGACTTTTCATTTTTTTTTCTTATGTTTCGTCACTTCTAGTAGTTGACATAATTATGATTGTATGACAGCTAGAAATTATTATTTTTCAGGAACTGTAGAGTGAAGATGGCTCTTTCAAAAAACGTATTAAAAGTTGATATACAGGGGGAATAAAAACGTGCCAAACCTGATAATTTAAAATTTGAAAAATCTCGACTTTTTCAAATAGAACACTGTGTTTTATGATTTCATTAGATGCTTTTCTGTAGACCCTACAATTTTTTAATAGCTAACCTAGACCTAAATTGCATAGTTTTTGCAAAAAAAAAACATTTTTATGTAAAATACCGCCCGTTCCTTTGTTAGGAAAAATATTGTAAGGGTATTTATTTTAAGTTAGCTTGGGACTATGAGTATTATTTTTTCAAAATTCTATTCATCCAAATTTTCTAATCTCCAATTTCACTAATAACTTCCCTAACTACGGTAACAGTGCTTGATTTTCAATGATACCTACGGATGAAACTATTTCTTCAATATTTTATTTGTCAAGCCTTTGAAAACTCCAAGGTTACTACTAATTTCCTGGCACTAATATTTGGATTTTCAACATCAGACGCCACAACTCTAAACTAAATATTATCGTTGTTACTTTCATGTCTCCTGGTAGTTTTCTCATAATTCGCATTTGCTGTTCATTCAAACCTTTCCTTCACGTTTTCAAAATAGTGGGAATCTCTGTAAATTTGCATTATTTGCTTTGTAAATACGTGCTGCTAGCAAACATTTGCCATATTTTGCTAATTCTTAATCACTTGTAGCGATTTTATGCTTTTTTTATTTTATTTACAAATATATGGTAACTTTCCATAAAGACTTATTGATTAAACTCAAATATCTAAATTTTTCAGTTATTGATTTTTATCTTAAATAGTGTAGCTAGACAACTAATAAATGTAATAAAAATAAATACCCTTACAATATTTTTCCCGACAAAGGAACGGGCGCAAATGCGGTATTTTACATAAAACAACTTTTGATACGTTTTTTGAAATAGCCATCTTCACTCTACAGTTCCTGAAAAAAAATAATTTCTAGCTGTCATACAATCATAATTATGTCAACTACTAGAAGTTAAAAAGTTAAGAAAAAAAATGATGATGAAAAAAGTCGATTATCTCGAAAACTATCAATATTTTAATAGGGATCATAACACAGCCCCGTTCATTTTTCACTAGGTGAACACGGTGTATAGAATGGCCAAAATTTTGTTTGTCAACGGTAGACTGCATGTATATTTGTTATGAAGCTAATATGTTTTCGCAATAAATAGTTGAGGTTTTTTCTTCTTCTATATAAAAGGATTAAAGTTCAGGACTTAGTTTTTTTATAAGTCTGACTCTATTTTTTAATGTAATTTCTGATATTCTCAAGTATTGTAACGTATACAGACCAATAATAATTATTAGTAAGACGCAAAACTGAAAAATTATACTTTATAAAAAAAAACTCTCATTTAATTTAATATTTAGGCTCTGTCCTACCAAATAATATTTAAAAGATTGTTTAAAAAGCACTATTTTTAAGTATGTTTCGGATTCTGCAACAGCACAAAAAAATCGGACCATACACTTACGATATTTCGGAAATATATAACGCCGATAAATTGTGCTAGTGAGCTGAAAACAAACCTTTACTGAATTTCAAATAATGTAGAATTATTTTATTTAATTAAATATATATTATATCTACTAAAAAGGCTTTATTTTGTACTTACATTAGTGCCCTGTAAAAAAATCGGTATTAGTGAAAGCAATAAAGGTCGGGAGTGAATCCATCGACTGAAATGAATGAGTACATTCAATATTAAGTATTTCGATAATTTTATTCATTTGTGATAATATTTGAATTAAAACTGAGTATTTTTACTCAAATATAGGTACCCGTTAAATAAAATCTCCAGATAAACTCGTAAATTGCAGAAAATGTCCTCATTATTGACTGACCTCACCCCATTCTAGAGTTGTCGTGCGTTGTCTTTGTCTATTCCCATCGTCCCCATTAGGTTATCTTGTGGCGTGGTGTAGTGCTGGATAAATATCCGTGTATCCGATTATTTTAGTAACAATTGTATTTAAATGCAGCAGTTTGGTTACAATAATTAAAAACAATTGAGTTTTGATTAATATTTGGTTAAATAAACGGATATTTAAATTATTACCTATACTTACTTACGTATCTCTAACGTACAAATAGATTATGGCAGCGATAAATTTTATTTTATCGATAAGACATTTTTTATTCTTGTACCAATGTTATTTGTGTCTGTGTCGTTGTTATCTTTGATTATCATGAAACAAAACTTTTAGTATTCTGAAGCTTTGTGACCCGTACAGAAAAATTACAAGTAAAACTTTATTTTAACAGAAAATATTTTGAAAAATTACTTAAAAACATTATTTTACTGTTTTTTTAAATATGTTTCGGATTCTACCGCACCTTTTTGTGGAACCTCAAAGAAAGCCTGACGAAATCTAAAGATATTTCGGAAATAGACTTTGTTTCAAATGCTATAGCTGATGAACCGTGCTAGTGTGCTGAAAACGAACTACAACTGAATTTTAAATAATGTGGAATAATTTTGCATAATTAAATACACGTCTCAATCTTTATTTGGCACTAAACCTCGAATAAGTCTTAACGACAAAACAACATCGATAATGAAACCATCGAAAAAAATAATAAGTAAATCAGTTTTTTTTGTGAAAGAACTAAAATTATCTGTTGCAAAGATATAAAATTCTTCTTACCTCAGTATTTCATTTAGTCAAATGTAAACTATTTGGAAAAATTTACAAATGGGATTAGTTAACTAAAAATATATATTCGCTAGATTCATTTACTTAAATCCAGTTTCACTCTGTATATCGAGCACAGCACAATTTTTTATTGTTTTGAGAATTAAGAATAAATAAGATTTTACCCAATTTTATCAAAAATATCCATTCACCATTAGGCATCGATCTAACAAATTTAATATATTTGTAATAACATTTTTTTCAACTAATATATGAGAAGGTAATGATTTTCTCCCAGTTTGAAATTAAATCAATCAATTTTCTTCGATTTAGATTATTATTATTTATTAGATTTCTGTTATCGATGAACATTATTTGACTTCATTTGACAAAATCTTAAAAAAATTGAACTTGTTCGAATTTACTTAATATCTTTAGAAATAGAGCAAAAAAACAATATTTCTCTTCGACATTTAATAATAATAATAAACTTTATTTTCCTTGAAGACAGACATTGCATAGCAATTGTTTTTTTATACTTAAAGTAACTTAAAACTACTTACTATATAACTTATTTATTACTACTTCAAAAAACAAAAAATTACCTTACGCAAAATCTCAAAAAGAAAAGCCTGACCAAACTCTTAAGAGACTTATTTCCAAAATAGAAGTTATATCAAATGATAAACCGTGCTAGTGTGCTGAAAGGGGACTGCGACAGAATTTTAAATAATGTAGAATAACTTTACATAATTAAAACTTTATGTTTAAATGCGTAGATTGTTGAAACGAGTTGCTAAAAATTTTTATTTGATATTATAGTATCAAATAAATAGACTAAGAAGTTATTGTTACTTTCAGCTGCTGAAAAAATACGCATTAAAACTATAACGAAGCCACTGCACCATTATTATAAGCTACATGAAAATTATAATAACATCTTTAAAAGAATAACTAAAATACATTCAAAACAAAATTAAATATATTTAAAATGTCGTTAACTGAAAGTTGTATTTGTAACCTGCTTCATTTACACAATCTAATTCTGAACAAAAATACTCATTCCAGAAGATAAATTGTATTTAAACATTTTCCGTTCATTTATTCTTGCGAAATTTACATTGAAATAAAAATATGATTTATTGTACCACTTTTATCTCAGTAAGATCTACAAACGTCAACGTTGACTGTATATCATATTAAGGCTAAAAAAGTCCTTAAAATTTTGATATTTTTACAACTTTTTTATTATTCACGGTAAAAAAATCATCTAGTCACAAAACAATCAAACTTATTACACCAGAGATTTAACGGAAGCGTATGCGAGTGTACCTATCAAAGTTTTACTTTACTACTATAATAAAATATTAACCGTTACTGATACTTACTAAACACTCCTCTATTTCTTATCGCTGTAGATGCAGGTACCCCTCCTCATACAAAGTCACAGCTAAGGAATGCAGACGTATATGACTCAAACCAAATTTTTAGAACCATCTTTTTTAAGCGCATACTTTAAATAATTAAGAGATACATTCATCTTAACAAAAGAGCTTGATTATTTCCCCAATATTTCAACCACATTTGTATTAATTATTTCTTAACAAATAAGCTTATATAGTTTAGTTTCAACAGAGAGCTATAGTTAATATATCTACGTCCTTATAGATATAAGAAACAAAGACGTATTCAAAGCGACATTCTTATGTTAAGTGGATGAAATATGCAATCATCTACATGCCTATAATTGATCTACAAATGCAAAGATTCATATCAGAGGATAACTATTATACCTGATTTGCACGTATCAGCACAATTTTAAAATAAGTAGGTATAAAAGGTATCTGTATACTTTTAAATGGTAGAGCAGGCACTATTACTTCATACAAATTCAATAAAAATAAATTTAAACAACATGTTATCATAGGAATAGTGGAGAGTGTACATAATTCTCAATCAAACCATAGTCTAGGTATAATTTCTAAATGTATCTACCTATTAAAATCAAACCCTACAGAAATATTCAATAGTATGTAATGTCTTTCACAAAAATAGCTACAAGTTATCTGTAATTATTATTATTGTTATTGTATTTCCAATGACAGCCTGCTTCCAATGCCAGACCACCTTTGTATCATTCAACGTATATAGAATTTGCTACAAATATTCATATGACCTACCTTGATGTTGAAGTAAGACTGTTGATAAACATATACTGTAAAAAAATTTCACTCAAATTTTCACTCTTCTGTCCACACCCGATTGAGTAAAATTTTCACTCTATTAGTATGAGTACAACTGAGTGAAACTATTGCATCAGAAATGAGTGAGTTTAACTCAAATCCGAGTTACTGCTAACTATCAATTGAGTGACTTTTGACTATTCTGAGTATATAAAACCAATTTAGAGTTGACTTTTTCTCTAATGTGATTTAAATTTAACTTTTATTGAGTCATTTTTTACTCACTTTGCGGGGTCTCCTTCTGTCCTGGCTGAGACCCGCCAGCTGAGACCCGCCGCCGCCAACTAAAGCCTGTTCTCCTGGCGATCACGCTTTTCTGGAGCATCTAATGGGCCCCTATCAACTGTGGTCAAGATTACAGCAGCAATATGTAAATAGTGCCATCTTCACTCACTCAGTAATGAGGACATTTACTCTGATTTAGGTACAAGTGGTACCAAATACGAGTTTACGAGAATAATATAATCACAAATGAGTAAAATGAGCAAAATGCTCAATATTGATTGAAAATGTACTCAATAATTTCACTCAGTGGATTCACTCCGAACCTTTATTGCTTTCACTCACACCGATTCTTTTACAGTGAAATAATAACTACTCACTAACGGATTCAAAAACCACTGCAGCGAATAAGATATAAATTTGACATTGTATTGATGAGACTCTATTCAAATCTTGGTCTGCTGAGAATTACCAAATGACAATTTCACTTTACAACCTCAACAAATTCATCTTGTCCCCGAATCTCTGATGCGCAGTGGCAACGTTGCCAGACTAGTACCGGAGCTCATTCTCTTCTGATCGTCAAACTGTCAACGTCGGTGCCAGAAAAAGTTGATTGAACTATGGAATTCAAATCACTTGCGAACTATAAAGTGCGCAATATCGTGACTTGTATGATTTATAACAGAAAAGGTAAAATGGACATGTATTAGTTTTTTTAGGAAAAGTGCGTATCCATAGAATGTAACGGAACGAGAAAATTGAATTCAATTTGCGGATAATATGTTAAAATGAGTTATATAATGTTATAAAATTAAAAATGCATAAGCCAACATTTGAAATATGTGAAATCGACCAAATTTTACAGAAAAGTCATAATGCTCTGTGACTACCACCATACCACCCCGACCTGAGCTCTATCGAACTTGATCAGACGTCACCCAAACAATATGTCGCTAGTAAAATGTCACAGAAACGCAGTATTAGGAGCAGCAGTAGTCGAGGTGTCAAAAACGCCACTCAAGAATTAGACTAGGTAAAACCATGCAATCCAGCTATTGGATCAAATGTCTGTAATTTTTAGAAAAATGTCTGTAATTTTTAGAATAATTTAAGTTTCTATCAAAGTGTTACTGGACGAATTGTAAAACATTGTCAAAAATTTGATAGCAAAAGTTACTCGCCTAATCGACTATTGCAGTCTCCACAGCATTTTTAGGAAATATAAACAGAATCTCATAGTAATCATAGTATACTTAAAATTATTACTATGTAAACTGTCAATACAATCACATAGAGATATAAACGTAAAATATAATTAACCATTAACAAAAAAAACACCGTAATTAATATATTTAACATATAAACTTATAGCCATTGTGATGAATATACAAATTTATAATCATCGTTATAAAATTTAATATGAATGTGCCATTTCGTTACATAATTATACAGTTATACCCTGGCAAAAAATTCGACTATTTCAGGATTGGAACAGTTGGTTCCAAAACAATTTGTACTTGCAATTGTGCATGTAATTCCATGCTTCCTGCACCCACAAGATCTGCATTGTCGATAATCGGATTTTGTCACCTAATTGTTATGCATTATCCGCAGTCGCACGGGCCCAAGAGATTCTTTTGAAAATCCATGATCCATGAAATATTCTTCGGTTTCAAGGAATATTTCTTTGATTTAACGAAATGTGTCTCTTCGGAACGGATTGTCCAGGATTTCTCCAATTCTACGACAATTTTTCTCAGTGATAGACAAGCTAAGATTAATGGATATTTTCCAATGTCAGATTCGGAATCCCCGACCCCGAAAACCCCCTAGTGGGGATTTAGAAGGCAATTACTCAGCTATTCGATGTTTTAGAGAAGGCCCCGCGCTTGCCCCCCTGGGAAGGGCCCAGGGCCGTTGGGCATATTTTTCAGGGTCAGATTCGGAATCTCCGACCCCGAAAACCCGTGCACACAAATTTCTACAACTTTTAGTCAATTTTTACCATTTTTAGAAAATTCGGAAAAATTGATGCACTCCAAGATGCACTTTATGCATCCGCAATGCAGTTTCGATCCAGCCCCAAAATGTAATATATAGACTTTTTTTCCTGATATTTTTCCGAAGACAATGCCGAAAACCGCAACTTGATCGGTTCATCAGAAAAAAATTTCCGTATTCTGGGTGATTTTGGTCTAACTTGTCTGGACTAGTAGGGTTTCAGTTGACATCAGATATAGAAAAAACAGCCAAAAAGAGATTATCATGTTGCTAAGCTACAAAATCTGTATAAATCATTATTCTTTTACAATTCTGCATGGATGAAGGAGCTGTATAACTCTAAAATGTAATAGTTGTAATCCAAATTTAAATTCATAAACCCTTTATTATACAGGGTGATTTCACTTTAAATACAGAAACTACGGGAATAGATCAGCCAAAAAATAGAGTTTGCTTTATAAATTTTTTTCCTGCCAAATTACCACAAAATTGGATAAAGTGTGTTTAAGATGTTTACGAAATAGCAATTTTTTACCAAAGTTTAACAGCCTGTATCTTGAAAACGAAGCATTTTATATCATCTTGTTTTGAAGGAAATTTTATCTACTTTTTTTTCTATGAAGCAATGCCTATACCTATCTTTACTCAAAAAAAAAAACTAGAGGCAAAAAAGTAAAAAAATCAGAAAATCGAATTTTTTGCTTTTTTTCAAATTAAGATTTTTTTGCATAAAATTTTAAATTTTTTAAATAAGCTATTTCCATGAGAAATTCAATTCTCTAAATAATTTTTCCTATGAACTATAGCGCACTTTTGCTTCGTTTTCGAGCTACAATTAAAAGACTGAAGGGGGTGCATTTTCATCCTTATTTTCTATTTCCACCCTCTAATTTAATAGCACTCCGGGGGTTTTTCATCTAAAATGACCCTTTGAACGATTAATGCAATAAAATTGCTTCGTTCCTTTTAACCCTTTTTTTTGGATATATTCAATAGCCTACAAATAAAGCTGATTAGAGAATGTAGTGCAAACACAAATTTAAGAATGAAACAAAGAAGGGCCCTTCAGCTCAATCTGCGTATGCGAATAAATTAAAATTCTTTTTTGTTCTCGTCAATACCAATCAGATCACCTGCACCGCCTTATTACGTATGTCGGCTACACAATATTAAGATAACAACCGACCGTCACGACTTCAAACCAAGCGAGAAATTATCAGATCGTATAAAAACCGGCCACATGTATTTACCTTTTCGTTATGGCACGCCATAAAAAATCATTAATAATAAATAACCGCCCATTACACGGACATCACTAATATCGATTTGTGATCGCCACGGCCAATTATTATAAGCGTCACGTACGGCGGCCGATAAAGGACAAGATTAAAAAGAGACGAATTCACGAGGATCATTGGCTGCGGAGTACCGAACGAGCGGAGTCGCGCAGAGACATCTAGATAGCCGCGGATCGTCCGCCAAGGGCGCCGCGGTCCCGTGGGATCCTCGCGAGGGACAGCGAGAAGAGGATTTACGTTTCCGGTGAGAAAAAAAATTGATTTAAAAAATTTGAAAAAAAAATAACATCTGAATATTTGAAACAACATCGCTGTTGCACCCTGTATAAATAGGGTCGGATTAAGAAATAGTAGGGAAAGAGGAATCTAAAAGATGAAAAATAAATAAGGTGTCCCATATAAAAAACAAAAATTTGGTATATGTATATCTTGGAAATACAAGCCAATGGGCTTCTTGCAGAAAAAATATTTTAATAGTTTTCGTATCTACACTGAATACTACAAACAATGTGTAAAGGTTTTGTTATATTAATTTATTCTTCAAAAGTTATTGGATATTAAAGTTTTAATCGGTTGACGTCATCGGTAAGTAAATGACAAGCGCGACATATACGCGTTTCGACAGTGCAGCTGACTGCTTTGGTTATTAAATATGTGTGGAATGGTGTCAATAAGCAGTACGATACCTTATACAGGGTATCCCAACGAAAATTTGACCCCCCCTATAATTGGAAAACCGAATAATATTTCAAAATTCGCCGAGACCCGTCGATTTTTGTTCTTGGAGGGAGCTTTTTTGACAGTCAAGCCAACTCGATATGTTCATCCCCCTAATGCCTAGCAACCCCAACTTAAAAATTTCAAATGCAACTACCCCACTTGTGGCACATCATTTTAAAGCCCTTTTCATTGCGAATACAGTGACGTACCGTTTTTAGAAATCGGTTGAGATTTGACAGAATTATTGGTTACAAACGAAAAGATGACAAACCAACTTACGCGTAGTAATTTCTACACAAATGCCCACCACTAATAAGTTTTTCATCTACTACACATGACCGCATTACCTAATTGTTATTGATGTGTCTATCAGTTTACAAAAAAGTCAGAAATGAAATAAAAAAGCTGAAGCAAATAAAACTAGATACTAAAATAGTTATTAGTAGAAGATACTTAAGTTTATAGGAATTCAGACCTTTTCAAAATAACAAAAAATCAGTACTACAAAAAAAGTCGGTGTTTTTTGCTTGTGACCAAGAAATCGTTAGTTTCAGCCGTTATTGAAAGTATTAACGTGTGTTCGAAATGGTTTATTCTATCGCGGAAAGAGTAGAAATTGTTGCAATTTATTATCGAAATCACGATTGCGCTAAAGCTACAGCACGAATTTTTAATGCCAATCATCCTGAAAAAAATGTAAACCACCAGTACGTTAAACACCTGATTGACAAATTTGTTGCAACAGGTTCGCTTTTAAACAAGAAACGTGAAGTAATTGGGCCAGTTCGAAATGAAGCAGTTGAAGTGGCAGTTTTGGGTCATGTACAGATGGATAATAAGCAATCGATTACAACTGTGTCTCAAGCTTCTGGCGTATCCCGTTCCAGTGTTCATCGAATTTTGAAAAAACACAAGTTTCATCCATTTAAGATGACGCTGGTTCAAGAGTTACATGAAGATGACTTTGATCGCCGTAACCAATTTTGCGAATACTTTAGTGAACAACTTCTACTGAATCCAAATCTTCTCTACAATACATGTTTCTCCGACGAATGCACATTTATGTTGAATGGCGAAGTGAATAGACACAATTGTCGTTATTGGAGTGATACTAATCCGCATTTAATCAGGGAATTTCATACTCAGACACCTCAAAAATTGAATGTTTGGGCAGGCATTTTGGGCGACCATCTTGTTGGACCATTTTTCATCCAAGGTAATCTCGATGGAAACACCTATCTAGAATTATTGGAAAGTACAATTGATCCTAGGATAACAGAGATTTTAGAAAGTGACGACAATTTACTAGAAAATGAAATAACCTTCCAACAAGATGGTGCGCCCCCGCACTATGCTGCTGCTGTGCGACAATTTTTGGATGACCATTTCCCGGGGCATTGGATTGGCAGAAGAGGTCCCGTCGAATGGCCACCAAGATCTCCGGATCTGTCCCCTTTGGACTTTTTTCTGTGGGGTCATTTAAAATCACGAGTGTACGCCACTCAGCCGGAAACATTGCAAGTGCTACGTCAGAGAATTGTAGAAGAATGCCGATTAATAACTGCGGATGTCTTTAATAATGTTCGAACAGAATTTGAAAACAGACTGTATTATTGTTTGGAAGTTAACGGGGGTCATTTTGAGCAATTCATCAAATAAATCTGATTTATTATTTGCTTCAGCTTTTTTATTTCATTTCTGACTTTTTTGTAAACTGATAGACACATCAATAACAATTAGGTAATGCGGTCATGTGTAGTAGATGAAAAACTTATTAGTGGTGGGCATTTGTGTAGAAATTACTACGCGTAAGTTGGTTTGTCATCTTTTCGTTTGTAACCAATAATTCTGTCAAATCTCAACCGATTTCTAAAAACGGTACGTCACTGTATTCGCAATGAAAAGGGCTTTAAAATGATGTGCCACAAGTGGGGTAGTTGCATTTGAAATTTTTAAGTTGGGGTTGCTAGGCATTAGGGGGATGAACATATCGAGTTGGCTTGACTGTCAAAAAAGCTCCCCCCAAGAACAAAAATCGACGGGTCTCGGCGAATTTTGAAATATTATTCGGTTTTCCAATTATAGGGGGGGTCAAATTTTCGTTGGGATACCCTGTATATACTGTAATTTTTTTAAGTTAAACTTATAATAAATATGGCAAATCCCTCGAAACCATACTATTACTGATGCATTGTACAGATGTGTGAAAATACATCAGTAAAAACGCCAGAAAAAAATGTATTTTAAAATAAATTTATGTAGATACCTATAAATCACATTCTCATACCTGTTTGCTTTTATTCCCCTTATTTCTGTCGAAGAAAATAAAATGCTTTTCGAAAAAAACTCCGCAGTCATCATGGAATTCAGTAAATTGTCTGATTAGGCTTTAGCATAACCTTGTTCGGTGATGTTACAAATATTCTTGAGAATTTTTAAAAAACTAAAAACTAATGATTATTTAAAATAACAAATTTAGATTCAAAATATTATTTAGGTAGTAAATAATATTATGCTACGCGCGGAAAGCTCACTTGAACTAAACGTCGTAAAAATTAAATATTATACCCACACAGACTTAGTTATTTTGCTACATAGGTGCATATATAGGTATACCTACATAACCGAATGGAAACCAGTTAGTAAATATCAGTATAGTTATCGTATCGTATGTAAACTAAAAATAATAAATAACTTTAAGAAGTCATAGGACCGACAAGGTTTTCTAATGTGGAGCGGCCAGTTTACTTACCGATGACGTCACAGCAATAGCAAATTCAATGTACGCTTTAGTCAATGTTCGAGTAAAATTTTTCACAAAAGATTTTATAATTAATAATTTTAAATAAGGCCATATTTAAATATGTGAACTAAAACAAAAAAATCCGGCAGGTGCAAGAAGCCTATTGTTTTTCTCTATACAGGGTGTCCCGGTTATACTTAACAAAATATGAGATGTGAGTTGGCCTTGAAAAAATAGTGAGGGTAGTTCATATAACATTTTTCAAGTTAAAGTCGCAATTCCGAGATACAGGGTGTTAAAGTTGTTACATTGAATAAGACTTTTCTTAATAATTATCGGTTTATGATAAAATTTTCAAAATTTGTGCATGACTATATGTCAAATGTATATCAAGAAAAATGCTAAAACCATTTCATTACGAAAATCAGAGACGCGCATGTGGGCGGTTTAAGGGCTATAATTTAGAAAAAATTTGTTAAAATTAAAATTTCTTAGATTTTCAAGCGGTTTTAAAGACTGACACAAAAATAAGGCATACTAGTTTGCCTAAAACTAAAAATTGTTTGTTTATAACAGCAGCACTAGTACTTTAAAATATTTTTAAATTGAAAGATACGTTACTATTAACTAAAATTTGACAGTGACAGTAAAAATTTGACAATGTATTGTTAGGTTACTTTGTGTGTAGAACGCAATCTTTCAATTGAAAAATTAAAGTACTTATGCCGACAACTGTAACATCCTACAGAATTTGACTAGTATGCCTTATTTTTGTCAGTCTTTGAGATTTTTAAAACCTCTTGAATATTTAAGAAATTTTGATTTTTAACATATTTTTTTTCTAAATTATATTCCTCAATCTGCTCACACGCGCGTCGATAAAACGGTTTTTGTGCTTTTCTTGACATACGTCAATAACAAATACTCATCCAGAAATTTCAAAAATTTTAAACCGATTTAAAGATATTTAAGAAAAACACTCTTCAATGTAACGACTTTAACACCCTGTATCTAGGAATAGCCACATTAAAATGAACAATGTTATTTGACTACCCCCACTATTTTTTCAAGGCTAACTCACATCTAAGTCTTTTTTTGAATTATAATTGGAACACCCTGTATATTTGTTTGCAATCGCAATAAAATTTCCTAAAACTTTTTCCTAGATAGAAATATAAAGAAGATAAGGGTAATGTTATATGTATAACTCTGTACATATACAGGATATTTCCTAAATCTATGTCATAACTTCAGGATATTGTTTTAGACAAAAAATCTATATGAGCCACTGGTTCTCAAGATAAAGGTTGAAATTAAAAAATACGACATTACTTGAATTATGAAATAATAAGTATTCAAATCTATCAATCTGTGGTGGGAATACTAACAGGTGCTTTCATTAAAAAAAATTGACTTGAATTGATCACAGTATTTTTTTCCATCGTTTTTTCCTTTTCATATATTTTTAAATTTTACGCCTGTCAACATTTTAAAAGGCACCTAGATCATTAATAAAACAAATAAACTGTAGCGCTCCCAGGTTGCATCCTTGGGGAATACCCGGATAAACTTTACATTCATTTGAAATGATACCGTTAATTTTTTACTAAGAATGTATAAAGAATAGAATTTCTTACTTACATAAGAGATAAATATTATTCTATAGAGGCCAAATTTCTTCAGGAGTATGTCATGATTCACTTTATAGAATGCTTCCTAAAAATCGGTATAAAATTTCCTAAAATTAGAACACAAAAGTGTATACTATAACAATATACGCTAAAAAAGTTTACCATATGCTGGTAATACTGCAATTGGCCTAAATTAACTAATATTTTAATTATTGTGCATTGGTAAAGTGTTTTTTTTCACAAAAGGTATCAAAAAATTTTAAATGAGTTTATTTAAGTACTATAAGAATTTTTGTCCATATACCAAATTTGAAGATAATCACAATTAACGTTTGACACTTAGGTAAAGCTAAATGTTACATTTAAAAATACTAATTTTAAGGCAATTTGAGTTTTGAGAACGAAAATAGACAGGTTTACGAAACAATTACTTTATTATGTGTTATTCTGATTGTTCTTCTAGGAATTGTTCGATACGATAATGGTGCAGATGAAATTAATTTTTCTTTAAAATTTTCCACACTATTCTTCAGAGGTAAAAGTTAACATCGTTACATTTTTGCTTCGCAATCAAATCTTACAGGATTGAGCTAAAAACTACAAAACAAAGTGTCGAGAACACATACTAGATGAGTGACTTATGATTTTACTCAATCTTTCAATTGCGATCTAGACTGAGAACCGGAATAAAAAAAAATAGATTAACGAGCTCGAATCCCCTGTATAACATTTCATACGGAATTCAATTATTTATGGAGACGACCCTATTCAATATAAGACAAAAGAAATGGATAATACGATGACAATAGTACTATACTTTCTCATATCATCTGTAAGTTTACTTTGCCACTATCGCCAAATCTTGGTTTCGCTGTAGCCGCAAATCTCGTACCGTTTATATCATTTCAAATTGGAATACAAAGGCGAGATATATCATGCGGTGAAGTGACTCTTTATATGTAAATTTCGAGGGGCAAAAAACCTCGGCCTGCATGCGTTTCAGTTGTACTGACGGTGAGGCTTTAGATTTCAGATTTTTCATTGTTATTATTCGAATGTATTATAAAACAGGACTCGATATAAGTGCGGACAATATGGTACCACTAAATGTTCGCCTGATGATCTTTAAATATGATGAACAGGGTATCAAAATATCTAGAGAAACCCGTTATAGCTAATGAAAAGATCTTTTAGTTGTAAGACTTTTTTCGATTTAACGTTTTTATACCTCCTACTGTTTTAGAAATATTAATAGTTGGCAACAGAACGTAGTAAAGTTATTATGCAGAATGAATAAAAATTAATGTGACAATTTACAAACATCATCGATGTTAAACAAATTTCAAGCAATTCTGTAAAAATACTGATATTAATGATTGGTTTACAATGAACGATGACAAACCGTTACGTCTACGCTCGATATAATGCGATCGCTGATTGGTTGAATAAAATAAAAATTACACCAACCAACAACCGATGAAACAAAATGTTGTGTTTTATTGTAATCTCGAACTTATTATTTCAATTTTACCGCAATTTAATTACCAATATGAAGGAAATAAAATTACTGTTCCAAACAAAATTAATGGTCACGTGGCTTGTATTAATTTATGAAGGCTCCGTATTGGAAATGTTACATAAACATACCTTTCATTTATTTTGCAAAATAACTTTACACACGTTCATTTCAAAGAGAAAAATTTCTCAACTGTTCATTAAATACTGATCAATGCTCGTCAGGGTATAAGTCCGCAGAGTAGTGGTTGTCATATCATTCGTTAAAACTTTGTTTCGTCTGGTTTAAGTTTAATAAAAATATAAATACCCACGAGGGTATAATATTTATAAATTTAACGATATTGTTGGAAACAACTACTCTGCGGACCAAAACCCCGACCTCCATTGAATTGCACTTGGAATATTTAATGAACAACTTAGTCTGTACCTAAGTAGTTGCTCTCCAGAATAACTAGTTAAAACTTTATTTGCATTTTATGCAGATTAGCAGGTCGCTCTCTGTCAGTTTGGTAATATTGGAAGCTCGCCTATAAAATATTTTTATCTTACATTTCAGAGAGAGACAGCCACTGAAAATATAACATCGTCGCCGAAATTTAATTACTTTCAATCGTTTTCAAGAAAAATGCATCTCTTGAGATACTCGTAAATCGATCGATTTTAACACAACCTTTGATTTAATTATTCACAACAGATGCACGGGCGTCGCCAGCCAATGGTCTAGGAGGGGGCAAGATAAGAGAGAGGATGGGAGAAATATAAATTATAGGTAGAAATAGGTACCTACAGTGATATAATTTTTTTTGAAACCTTTTTAATACAACACAAACATAAAAAATATAAATAACGAAAAAAATAAAGAAATTCAACGAAAGTTAGGTAAAACATAATCTCGGATTTTTTGAAAAAATTTTCGACAACTTTGTACTACTTTTTAATATAAAATTTTATATTTTTAAATTTTTTTTGTCAACAAATATTTATACTAATTTATTACAATATTGTTTAAAAAAAATAAAGTAATGTATTCATTTTCAAAATTAGAGTTTAAGTAAATAAAATATGTTATTAAAAATTGGCAATATAATATTTTCTTAACTTAAGAACATTTTTATACTTTTTTCGAATTTCTATGGGGACAACAGCCCCCTTGCCCCTTGGCGATGCCCTTGAACAAATGTATTCATTTGGTAAAAATGAATATATTTGTTATCGACAAGTTTTATCCTGCTCTTCTAAAACAAATAAAAGGACGTTGTTCTAATCATGTTCAAGGAGCCGAATTTAAGATAAATTACTAAAATTTTTCGTTAATAGGACCGCAAACTACTCGTACCTACAAAGTGAGTCGTATAAATAAATATTTATTTCCGTTTTCGCTTAAGCTGTACGAGTCGCATGCATTTCAAGTCGTTGTGTAATTTTCCACAGCAATAGGAGGTCAAGCATCACCAACACCAACAAAGACACCGTTTGAGGAGACAAAGGAGCTTACAGCCTTACTTTTATTTAATAGTGGTATATTTTAAACACTTTGTAGCAAATTTATTATAATGTATAACAAAGTTACAAACACCGTTGAAGAAAAATTTTAAAATAAATCGTATTTTTCGTGTACCTAGTAGGAAAATAAATATAAAATTATATATTACGTTTCCGCAATGAGAAAAGTTTTCATGGAGTGCATTTAAAGAAAAAAAGTTCTATAAACATGTAGCCGGAAATGCTTAGATTCCAAGATACAGGGTGTTGAAAAAAATATATTAATATTTGAAATAAATTTGGAACAGTCAATGTTAGGTTCTTAAAATTTGGCAGTTATTGTACGTTGGTAAATAGATGCATTTTTTATAAAATCAATTTTTAACTGCCGCCAGTGGCGTAGTTCGGCGTGAGACAGTCGACAACAAAAAAAAACATAAAACCATTTTTGGCGTCAAAATGTTGCTATTTTTATGCTCTTCAAACTAATCTATAAAAATTTTTATCCTGTTATTTCACTTTTTCAAGAAAACATGAAACAACCTAAACTTCGATAAATAACGCCAATAATACAATACTTTCGTTAGAAATTTCAAACTTATATTCATCAATTTTTTGTCCTGAATTCATTTATGTAAAGAAAACTATAGCATTGTATTTAAATTTTGTGAGAAAAATCCATAAAACTTCATTTTCTTTTGAAACGCCATCTATAGCTTTCCATATTGAGGAAAATGACATTACGCATTCACCACGAGATAAAGCATGAAAAGACCTTTTCAACGAGGTATAACACTATAGGCTTTTGATGAGCCAATCCTTAAAAAAATGTATTTTTCTGAACAGACATTAGAGGCTTCCTCACCCTTTCTGTCGAAAGGTGGAACAAAATATCAACAACAAAGTTATACGCAACGAATCCGGCCATCCACATTTGTACTATTTAATATAAGTACCTGAATAGGAAACATTTCTGAGAAAAATTCAGCTCTATGTTCTGGTTTGTAGATTGCGCCCCCTAGCGGCCGAGCTACGAACTTAAAAACTATTTCCAGCAATTTCTCTTGGTCGATTTACTCATCAATATTTTTTTCACGAAGCTCTAGAGCCTATACTTTCTCTAATATCGTACCTCGCCGACCATAGCGGGACACCCTGTATATTTTTATCCTGGTTTGCGTTTTTTTTTAATTTTTTAATATTGAAATATCATTAAAATATTGTTTTAATGTTTTTAAAATATCTTACTATACATTATAATCCTATTTGTATAATTTGTAGCCCCGAAGAACATCCAAACGTTAGTTTAGTCAGAAAATCAACATTTTTATTTCATTGCCAAATCCTTACTATATTGGTTTAGTTTCTAGAGCATTAGAAACAATTTCAAACAGAGACGTGCACATTTGATTCGAAACAGCGAATTTTAAACATTACGTAAGCATTATACCATAATGCGCATGCGTTTGACTGTTGTACACTGTTTTGGATTGCTCTAGGAACAAAGTTATCCTTATTGCACTATTTAAAGGCCACGAAAATTATTTGATAATTATGTAAACTTTCTCATTTCTTCTTTCAAACATCACCTTTTTAATACAGATGTATTCGCGTAATAAACAATAATGAGATAACTTATTCTATTATATCTATTAGTTTTTATCAATTATTATTCATGTGGATGAGATACACATATTTACTAAATATTGTGACTACTCAATCCAATGCTAGACGAGACTTTAGTCAACAGAGTAGTTGTTTCCTATAAATCAACAGTTATTAATTAAGACCTTGTCACTAAAGCTGCTATTTTGCTTATCTAAGTGTCAAAGCTCATGTAAAATTTTATCAGATGATTATTTTTAAAAACTTTTAGATTTTGAATTAGCTTATTTAATACTTTGTAAAATTTTCTTCTTGGATATGGAGATTGTTGTAACAGTTAATTACAGAGAATTTAAGATGATTTTTTTTCTTTTTTAGTAGAGATAAACTGCTGTCCCTTTACGATCAACGAATTTTCACTGACGAAACAACCACCCTGTATAATCTAACACATATAAAGTATAGCGAACAAAAAACCGTTAACAAACGTGCATTTCATGGTACAACCATTCATTGTACAATAAAAATTAACTACGCAGAACTTTTTTTCGCTCAGTGGGTAAACCAAGAAGAACCGAACCCGCGGTTTTTCTCGACAACCGCCTAACGGGACGGGCGGACTTCCGTATGCAAAAATCAACACGTTCGAGAGAAGTATCACTTCGTTATGCATAACGAGGAATGTATGAATGGAGATTACGTGTTGCTCCAAAGGAGACCAGACCACGGCGGAGATGCCATTGACATTGATAGCGAAACTTTGTTTATAAATGAAAACGAAGCGTGTGACGGTAGACCGGCTTGTGGTAAAACTGCCTGTCGCGGTACCGTTTTCTTTTATTGACTGCTCTGAGCGTGTTTACAGCTATTGTGTGAAGAAACTGCGGTTGAGATGGAGGAACCGTGAGCGGGACATGTGATATATCCGATTCTTGTACGCAAGGCCTACTTAATTATATACATAAATCATTTTGGAAGGAAAAAATATTGTATGAAGTATAAGAGTTGAAGCGCTTTAGAGCGTTGCATGAACGAACATAGCTAATAACGAGCGTTCAAATAAAAACGTGGTCAAGTTGGTTCTGAAAATTTGGACGTAGGGCGTAGCGTATAGCAAATGAACTTAAACGTCATCTGTCAAAGCGCTGTATCGCCGCTTTGTTATTGAAACTGACAGCTGCTATACAGCTTGTTGAGAAATGAGGTTAAGTTGGTCGCTATAAGCTACGCCCTACGTCCAATGTGTCAGAGCCAACTTCGACCACGTTTTTATTTGAACGCTCGTTACAATGCGAAACATGGCCTTAATGTTAAAAATGCTGTCACCGCCGTTCTTGGCGGTGAAAATTCGAAATATTTGGAATTATTCAATTTTCCTAGCTGAAAACATATATAGGTTCGGAAAGTCCCCATGGTTCATCGTCCGTTACCCCTGCAGTTTCAAGGTCAAATGTCGAGGTATTCAGAGAAAAATGATTTACAATCCTTTTATGCTCATTTAATAAAAAAAAATTATATTCTACTTGAACTACAAACTGTAACCGGAAACGTCTCCATTAAAAGAAAAAAATTATATGTAAATGAGAACAAATTTATTGAAGAAATCGAATTGACCGAAGAGTTTTTTCACAACTACAGATCGTTTAGAAGTTTTATTTCATACATAAATCGAGGAAATAATTGAAGACGTGCAGTATTACTTGTGTTTTTCGTATTTAATAAAATGTGATTTAAATAATTAGGACAAGTCACCTAGATTCGGTAAAGAGCAGCTTTGTATTCAATGTACTGACGGTCACATTGTGCCAAGAATAATAATTCGATGATTTCAGAAAATAGGAAGCGCTGAGTTACAATTTATAATTCTGGTAGCGGCGAACCTATAAAGCGATAGAAAGTTGGTGAAAAATTTTATGTCTATTTAATAATGGGATAAATAGAATCACCGTAATCTTATACCTTATCTATCTTATACTGGTTGGTAACTTCGTAGAATTCAGTAACTCTTGAAAATTTAAAAAACTGTTTTTTACTAGTAGTCACTGAGAAAAGTTTTTTCGAATACGTATGTAAAATTTTAATGTTTTGGGCTTTTATTTTGACGTTTTGCTTGATTTTAAGAATTTTCTAAAGAAGAAGTCTATGAGATTTTAATTTGATTAATTATAAATATATGGAAACAGGTTATATTAAAAATACTTTAAATTACTTTTATGAGGTCAAAATATATAAAAGATGCCCCAAAGCCTCCTTGGAATACATAATAATAATTTCGAGCCGTCGTATTAAAAAAAATAGCTTCAAAATTGCCCGAATCTGGTTTATAATTCTTCAAAAAGCTCCAAAACCATTCTTAGACCAAACTTAGGCAAAAATTGTTCAAAATCGCTGTAAAATTCAATAAAAAATACACAAGTACAATCAAAATATATAAAAATGGCAAAATATATAGAATAAATAGAAATATGCAAAAACTTTCTCAAAAACTATTAAATATGTCGAAACACGTCAAAAACCTACAAATTTATGTAAATACGATATTTAAAATTTTCCTATTTCTAAATATCTCCAGGTATTTTGTAGTATTTTCAGTTTTTTCGAGGTATTTCGATGTAATTAAAAATTTCTCAAAGGGTTTTGAGGCACTTCAATGTATATACAGGGTGTTTCAAGATATGTCGGAAAATGAAGGGTGTGATTCTTTGGCTCATTCTAAAAGAAAATTCTTATTAACATAGGTCCGCAATAGCACCGTTTTCGAGATATAGAGTGTCAAAACAACGATTCTTTTTTTGACGATATTTCAGAAACAGTCTGAGGTATAGAACTCAAATTTTGTACACGTTTATCATTAATATTAGCACAATTTGGGCGCTAATTCAGTTTTTATTCAATTGACAGTGGCGGAGATTTTAGGATTGCTAGAGGTTCTTTTTCCCAAAATTTTTATGATTTTTAGGAAAATTGGTATTTTGGAAGCATACTTTAAACCACTAAAGTTTTCTACACAAAAAGGTACCTATTCATCATCAAAAGCTCTAACGCGAACCGTTAGGGCGAAGGTAAATGATGATGTGTAATGGAAAACATAAAAGAAAGTGGCAACATAATAAAAAAACTAAGCAAATAAACAACAAATTCACAACAGTTGTTGAAAATGGCCTCCTTCTACGGTAATGCAGGATTCCAACGTACGTCTGAGTTCTGAAAAAAATCTTGAAAACAGTGCGTTTGCAGACCCATGTTAATAAGAACATATGTTTTGAAACACCCTGTATATATCTAAACTTTTTAAAGTATTTTAAGTTTTCAATGTATTTCCACATATTTGATGGTTTTTATTTTCAAGTCTTTAAAAGTTCTTGATCAATTTTTGATGTTTTTTTAATTTATTTTGCCGTTTTTGAAATATTTTAAAGGTATATCGACTATTCTAATATCTTCAACAACAAATTTGAAGAATTTTTAATGATAAATAATATATTTCTAATGTCCAAGCCATATTGGATTTTATGGATTTTAAGTCTTCAACTTTATATTAGGTATTAGTTTAAATAAAAGTAAATAATATTAACTTTAATTACTCTCAATTATTATTACTCTTTAAAAATCCTGAAGAAAAACGATGGTAGCGACACAAACATATTTAGAATATTCCGAGTTCTGGTATGTTTAATTTGAAACAACTACTATTAAAGTAGTTGTTTCAAATTAAACATACCTGGAAATTGATAAAATAAATGCAAAACAATTTGCATTTATATAAGTATTAAATTAATCTGTCACACATTCTTTAGTTGGTATTACTTCAAAGCCACTAACCTGAGATAAAAGTGCTTCACTGACATATCCGGTATTTCATATTAGCAATTGCCAGAGAATGTTGAAAATCTAAAAAATAACATATTAAAACCGCGTTGTTTTCAAGAATCCAACGTATTCATTCTATAAAATTTGAGTATTCACGGTTACCTATTTCCAATTAAAGAACGACAAGAAACTCCAACGTTTATTCTAATATACTTATATTTTTGAAACGATGCAAAAAAAATATAAGATTCTACCTAGCATTGAGCAAAGTATAAACAATAAATTAACACAGCAAAAATAAAATGAAGTATGAAATCGTTAATCAGTAACCGATTTATAAATACCTATGTATATTTCTTTTAAATTTGTCAAAATATTTCGTTCATCTTTTGCAGTTTTTTAAATTCAGTTGATTTGAACCATGTATAGCGCCGATAAAAACTATGTCCTTGTCTTCTCCGTAACATAATCTCGAAAACAAATAACCACCGCCATAAAATTCTCCTTTTGGTTGTCCAGCAACGCATACATAAAATTTAATATCCCATTTATGTACAGGAATATCGCTTACATAAGGGCGTTCGTGTGAGAGTGTAATATTCTGTTTCAAAATAAAGTAGATGCTCATCTGACAGAACCAGTCATTTTCGAGATTGACAATATTAACCATTAAATGCATTGTCTTCTGTAAATTTGAAGTTTTCTATTTTTTATTAAAATATACAATGTGAGACTTTAAAGTGGCTTCGTTAATATACAATACAAAATTATTGGCTAAATGTTGTGTGGCTACAAATTTATATTATATTCAGTTCATGAGTCACCTTTACCAAATACTGGAGAAATATTGGCCAGTATACGTGATTAACGTTCAATTATCCATTGTTGTATTCAATTCATGAATTAATTTGAAACATATCCAAACTCTGTGTAATCATTCATTGCAGAATTTTATTGCCCATTATTGACATTTCTTACACGTCTAAGACACCTTCAAAGTAGGCCATTATAGGTATTCAAAATACAAATTACATCATTACGTCAGTATTTCAATATAATCAGATCGTGAAAATATGCTTACTTGTATTCATAATGAAAAATTTTCAATTTAACGAATTAAAAAATGATCATCATTGTTAACCGTTATTAAATTTCTATAATATGCAATTTTTCGAAATCATTTGAAATCCTTATACATCACGAAATCATTAATGCATTTAAGAATGCAATATCAACATATTTTTCTAAAAGGACTTCGACGACAACTAATTTATAATGTGTCACGTAGTATACTGATGAAATAGTTCCAAACTTGCATGATATAAGACTTTCGACAGACTTCATATTGCTTGATAAACTTTATGAAATAATTGTTTCAGAAAGTTTAACTACAATGTTCCAATAGTACCTTATAAGCAGATATCAGTATGTGATCTATAGAGTCACCAAGTCTGTGGAATACGCTGCCAGTTTGGGAGTACCGCAGGGATCTGTTCTAGACCCTCTATTGTTCATCATATTTATTTACGATGTACTAATTTAGATAACGTCAATGTTTTACTTTATACAGATGATTTGAATTTCGCCACACGCATTAATGATGTTGATTACTGGAGTATAGTTAGAATAAATTTTGTGATTGATGAAACAAATTTAAAGATCTATACCTACTATAAAACTGAAATAGGTTTCCTTGACAGAATCTTTTTGATATAAAAATAGATACGTTTATACAAAATATATTAATAGTAATCTTTATTTCTGATATATTGTTAAGATTAAATTTTAGTATGCCTAGAACTACATCTCGTTATATTGAATTTTTTATTTACAAACATCTCGAATGAATGTTTTACAATTTTCCTCAATTTAAGTAATGTGCAATCATGAAGACGTAAAATATTATTATGTAAATAAGCGAATACTTTTTAACTACTAGTGAAATTTATTTTATTTTGTAAGCATTGATTTTTATAACTTCGCAAAGTTTTATATAAACTGGTTTTTTTTAATGAATTATAATTATTAGCAGTCTAATTGGTTAATTATTGAAATCTACAGCAATATTTCTGTCCGTAACACTGCTTTAGTATACAATTATTCAAATTCAAACACCATTCTAAACTCAGGAAAAAAATTTAGGGAGCAGAAAAATTTCGAAACTTTTTTAGTAACTTTTGAAAGACTGTAACTTCATGAACAATGGTCGTATCGAGAAAAAAAAGGACATCTTGAAGCTTGAAGATTCCAGTTTTGAAATCTTGAGATAAAAAATCACTCGACGCAATCAAAAGAAATAATGCAAGGCAAAAATTTTACGATGAAAAATGAAAAAATTTTTTTGCGTTATTTTTCTCACAATTTCGCGTTAAAATACTCATCGAAAAAAATTTATCAAAATTTTGAAAAAGTAAATTTTCAAAAAAAAACAAATTTTTCAAAATTTAAAAAAAAATTGCGTTGTATTTTTTACAATTTTACATTGAATATGTTGAAAAATATTTTTTGTTTTCAAATTTCAAAATTTTTATTTTTAAATTAATTTTTTTTTTATATTTGAAATATTCAACGTGAAATTGCAAAAAAATTTAGAAAAATTTGATTTTTTTTCAAAATTATTATTTTTTATATTTGATGAGCGATATTCTGAGAAAAAATAACGCAAAAAGATATTTTTTTTTTCATCTTAATCATCATTAATTGATGTTTAAGGTACAATAAACCTGCCCGATTAATTTTGTATAAAACTGGCGATTCAGAAAAGGAAAACGGTTCGGCCGATCAATTTCAAAATTTAAAGGCCTCATTGACATGTATTGAGCTAAAAAAAACTACAAACATTGGTACTTTTCGCAATATTTCTAAAGTAGTCGCTAATTTTCCAAAACATTAGAAAAAGCTATTTTTTGCACTTTCCAAATTAATATTGAGTATAAAAAAATATACCAAAAGGCCTTTGAAGAGGATTGATTTAGGTTTGCAAAATCCATCTTCCGTTCGCTGTATAATCATTAGTTTATGAGATTTTGATGATAAAAAAAAGGTGACTATTCACTCAATAGCCAATATCTCAATGAGAAATAATATTACAGAAAATAAAAAAAAAACAAATTGAAGCCGAGGAATCAGGATAAATGAGCATAGTATTCATTAAGCCAGAAATTTTCTGAGCCCATGATAAAAAATTAATATGTTTGCCTTGCATTATTTCTTTGGATTGCGCCGAGAGTGATTTTTTTATCTCAAGATTTCAAAACTGGAATCTTCAATCTTCAACATGCTTCTTTTTTTTTCTCGATACGACCTTCATTTACGAAATTACAGCCTTTCAAAAATCACTAAAAAAATTTGGAAATTTTTCTGCTGAGTGTATACAGGCTGTCACAAATTCGCTTCTCACTACAGGGACCTCGGAAACGGTAAGAGATACAAAGTAGCTTAAATGGGGGCAAAGTTGCGCAATCAAGGGACCAACATTATGTCTCAAAAAAATAAAAACATGATTAGTTTTCGAAATATTTGAAAAAAAAAACGAAATTTTGGAAATCCGTTTTTGTTTAATTTCAGCCTTGTTTGAGGAGATATTGCAAAACAAAGAACATTTTCTCATGGCCACTTTTTGCTCTCTATCGAATGGCATAATCGATTTTTATATGTAACGTTTCGTCTCTCCAGGACCATCATCAACTTCATTTTTTTAAATACGACCCTGGAAATTTTATTACATTTTTTGCAAGCCTTCATGGCCGCCAATACTGTACTGCCTCAGCCCTAACCAGATTCAGACGTTTTGTCTCGAAAAATTCATCTTCAGTGTATTCGCTCCAAATTTATCTAAATTTTTATTTAAGTAGATTTCTTTATTTATTGAATTATTCTACACTGTAAGTGTCGTTAGACCCTGTGAAATCCATCTAGTTAGTTATTCAAACTAATACCACCACGCATTTCGGTTTTTTTCAAATATTTCTAATCATGTTAGCCTTGATTTTTTAGAGGCATATTGTTGGTTCCCTGATAACGCAACTTTGCCCCCATTTAAGCTATTTCGTAGCTCTTACCGTTTCCGAGATCCCTGTAGTAAAAAGCGAATTTGTAACAGCCTGTATACAAAATAAAAAATAACCAGCGAATTAACTTGGCAGCAATGTTAAACTACTCCATCCGTCTGCAACTGGTACACATTTCATTGGGAACATACCCTTCTCCTGGCGACCGCCGCGTTACAAACTGAGAACGGATGGTATATGTAGTCAAACATATGGCTATAAACATTTATAAATAAAACAATAGGGTACGAGGCACAGTAAATCAGCGGTGACGACAATCAATACGGCGATCCTCGGCCTCCGTGTACAAGCAAGAACCGAACGGATTTTCCCATGGATAACCCGGCTTCATTATTTAAGGTGATATTAGTCTACAATCTCATCGATTTATCGACCACCGCTTATCGCTGCGGACCGAGAGAAAGACTTCTTGCAGCTTTTACAAGACTGAGAATCGTGACTCTCATCTGTCTTCCATGTTTTATCCTTCTCCATTGAAACGGCCCATTCATGAGGGCGGTATCGCTTGCATGGCAACCGAGAATTGTACAGGGCATCCCTGAATAACTGTTACTATCCAGGGGTTGTACAAAATAAATGCAAACAATTTCAAGGGGTGATTTCCTGTGCAAAAATAAGTTGGGTGTTTCATATAAAATAATCTCACAATCAATTGAACATCCTCCTTGAAGATACAACCGTTTAAAAAGGATGTCAAAAATGTAGTTTTAATTTTTTTTTCTGATATAGAGAGAAATTAAATTAAGTAGACATTTTCTGTTGTAGGGAAGGCACTCAGGAAACAATTTGTTGATTTTCCAGTGCGGTTGTAAGAAAAAACCACCCCTAATACTTGTTTTATTCATAACTTTTTTTCTTATTACTACCTTACCATTTAAAAATGCATTTCAGATAGCCTGATTCATTCTAAATTTTATTATTGTATGAAACAGAACTGTTAGATTTGCGAAAAAAAGTTCAATTTTAGGTGCGACAATGAAAAAACTGAACTATATTGTATGTACAGGGTTAGTCACTATAATCTGACAACTTATTGTGAGTTTATTATTGAAATTACAAAAAAGTTTTTAATACAAAAGTTTGTGCTTTTTTGATGATTTTTTCAATTTCATTTTCATATTTCAAGCGCAGCATTTCTCTGCAGTACTCTAATCGCTGAATTTTTTGATTTTGGGTGAGTTTTTGGACCGGCATAGTATTTATATTTATGTAACGTTCTAATAATTTTACTTTGGCTACTACTATACTATTCCTTGTATTTGAATTTACCATGGTAAACCTCGAATGAATATTTGCTTACCTTGAAAATATAGTAATATATTTAGTTCTAATTCTTCATTTGGAATAAATCTTCGTTTCTGTCTTCCAAGAGATTTTGCTTTTCTAAAGCGTCGCTCAATGTCATAAAATGCAGCTCGAGATGGAATTGAAAACCCGGGATTCAAACCAGCATACTCGGTGGGCGCTGCATTCACATTATTATTATTTTTCTAAAATATACGGATAACTTCAAATTTTTCGTTCTCACTAAACATTATTTCTTTGTTAAAATAATTTGTTATAGAAAATAAATTAATAAACTTCTGTCAAAGTCAATTGTTTGTTCCGCGTGCCTCGTCCATAGCCACTGCGTTCCGTCAGTTTGTGCAAAACCATACTCATCGTATCAACTTCGACGTCACCTGTTACATGGGTGTTGTATAATAATGAAAACGTAATATTGACAGTTGGTAGAAGGAAGCGCAAAAATAAGCGCTTATAGGTGAGGATTTCTAAAAGGAAGCCTAAATAGTTAGAACAGCGGAGAGTGAAAAGTAAGACGATCGGCAGGCAGTGTGTCAAAGTAGTGAAAAATTGAAAGTGTTTAACCGGTATTAGTTAGCAGGTAATTATTCTCTAAGTACTTTGCTATTAATTGTTCTATGTAATCTTATGATTGTGATGATTATAGACGCTTCATGATAATAATTCTATGAATGTTTAGCCTTCATTGTCTTATGCTCTTGTTACAATTATTATTAAAGATTACTCATTATTTATTACATGTTAAAATATGTATATATTGTCGTGACTGCCCAGATATTACAATAACAACTCCTTTGTTTCACATTTAACTTGTTTTGTCATGATTACGTTGTTCGAAAAACAAATAATGAAGCATTTCTTGTGCTCACTTTATGTCATACGCCTAAAAGAGCCTTGTTGAATTTACTAACAATTTCGCCCGTGAGGAACGAATCTGAAAAAAAAAGAATTAACGAAAACAAAAAAGAATTGCTAAAACAGATCTTCCGAAATCTCAACTGATTGCCTCCCGTATGGGACTCCAGTACCTTACTTATTATTATTGTTATTATTATTGTTGTTATTATTGTTGTCGTTATTATTATTATTATAACCTCTTCAGTTTTACTTAGACGTGTGTATGTCTAATTTGAGTGAGATGACATTTAGTGAGACATTAAATGAGTCTGGTGTTATTTATTATTAGCAAAGGTTCTTAATTTATGCTTTTTGTTAGCGGTTGTTTTGTATTTATATTTGAGTAGTTAGAGCAACGATCGTGGGTTTCTCTGCCATGCTCTTTCCCCACAGGATCTCTAGGTGAGCCTGGCACTCTCATTTTATGTTAAATGATTGTTAATGTTTTTGTTGTTCTTTCTATTTGTCACATGTTTAATTTGAAGACTGTTGTACGTAAATAATAAAGTTAGATATATTTACCCTGCTTTTGTTTTTAGAAAATTAAACCATACTTCCCCTCTTTAAAGTTAGTAGCCAGCGCCTTCCGGTCAATAAAAAAAATTGATGTATACAACGTAGGTATTCCTTATGACGATCACATATTTTTGGCCACAACTACGTTTATTTTTCTTTTTTCGTTCGAACCCGGGGTTGTTATACTACAAGGTCCCCTCCTGTTTTTTAAAAAATAGTTTTAAACTGAAATACCTTTGTCGAAAAGTCATGAATCAAACAGTAACATATTATATATTTTTGAAAAGAGAAAAATTTAACGAAGCTAAGTATGCACTAACAGTGTTCCTTTTAAAAAAAATGTTTTCTTTAATTTGGTGACTTCCATTATTCAATTGTTTTTTCTAATACTGTATTATAAAAATTCATAAAAAGAGCTAAAACTTTTTTGTTGTCAGATTATAGTGACCAACCCTGAACATAGAGCAAAATCAACCAATATCTATTATCTATTATAGCTTAATCCTATTAATAATTTCCTCGGTTAGCTACATACAGAAAGAGTACCATTTGTACACAAAAATATCATTCTTCTAATAAACCTTACAGGTAAAAATTAACCCCTGCCCTTATGCAAACTACATCTGTTCATCATACAACATAAACACATTTTATTTCATCTTTAAAAATAACATATCTATAGGAAAATAATATCAATTAGTTCAACCATCTTCATGTAATAAAAAAAAAATAACCTTCTCCAGTTAATATTTTCAAGAAGCGATTTAATTAAATAGAGGTACATTTCTAGATTGATACAAACTTTTGTAACTACTATTCAGGGACACCCTGTATATTACGCCTGTCATGTAGAGTTGTCCCTCGGTCGTCCCGAAATTTAAATGCAAGTTTATAATTGCCAGGCGCGTTTACATTCGAAATGTTGGCGGACTTAGCCATTAATTAAACGTATGGTACAGCCTTACGAGGAGATAAATAATATCTGAACATATTCCTGTGAACACGAAGAAATTATTCTTCAAACTGTAACCTCGAGCACAATATCTTAATGACCATAGAAATTAATTTTATAAAAATCTGTCAAAAGAGGATGTAGTATTAATGGCTACTGTGTAGTTTTCTATCGTTGACGCTTAGTCTTACAATTAGTCCAATAGTAGGCCCTAAACACAAACTTATTTATGTATTTATTCATACACTCATTTATTTATTTACTTAAAAAACAAACCCACATATAAAGCCGAACAACAGGATATGGTGAACCTATAATTAAAATAAGTATAACAAAATAAAGAAAAAAATGCAAACGTACAAATAAAAAGAACAAAAGGAAAAAACTGACAAACAATATAACGGAGACATGGCATACGTGCATTTCTTATAGTATGAATCGAACAACAAAAAGCTGAGAGTAGTGGTATTTTGACATGAATGTCATTTAACACACCTGAAGATTGTAATATACAGGGTCGGAAAGTCCCCATGGTTCATCGGCCGTTACGTGAGAGCGATAAAGAAAGTCATAGAAATCCATGCGATAGAGAAAGACGGCTATAATGAAGGCGTCTAATAGTCACCGCCCATTTCTCCCTTCCACAAATAAGAAGTGGATCTTATTTGTGGAAGGGCGAATTGCCATTTATAGAATTTTCTTGGAAATCCATATGTGTAAAAATATACAGGGTGTTCCATTTAAAAAATGTAATATTTGGCGTGTCTCGTTTTTACTAATCGCACTGTATGTTTCAAATTAATTTTGTCCTTTAGGTTTTTTGATTCTGTACAACTTTTATATAAACTTTTTTTCTGTATTATGAATAACAAGGGAGTTATTTTATTTTCTCACACTAATGGCCCACCCTGTAGATAGTTGTTAATAGAACCACAACGTTCAATATCTTCCGTTTCTATTTCTGAACTGGAAATATTTATATATCTAATATTTTACTATAGAATACCATATACCTGGTGTATTTTTTAACCTAAAACTTTCAAATATTTCGAGAAATAAGTACTCAACGAAAAAAATGTTAATAATCAAAAAATCATTCCACGGGAGAAGAGAAAAGTATAAATAAAATAAAAACGAAGCGAGACACTAAAAACAGTCAAGAGACACAAATGCACTATTTTTAGTGGGTTTATCTGAATATTACATAAAACCGCAAAAAAATACAGGATGATATTCTTTTCTATAAAAAAAAAACTTGCTCTGGGTACGTACCTAAAAATTCTGGATCAAATCTAATCGGTCCAGTTAATGTACGATAATAGTTTTAATAAACAGTAAAAATTTCATTCAAATCGTTGGAAACCAAACTCAATTTTTTTAAAAAAATTAACAGGCTGTATCTCGGAAACGAAGCACTTGCGAACCCATGTTCATATGAACTTTTTTACATATTTTGTTGAGCGGAATCTCCCCTAGGCTTTCCTCACTTCAACTCTGAAACACCCGGTATAGACTTAGTAAACAAATTTTAATTTGTAGTAAAAGTAGAAAATTAAACATCCCAATTTCATATTTCACTTCACACGATAATATGTGTATTTAAAAACTGATTATTTACTTTTATACGCTTCAAGTCTGTTATTAAAATATTATTTTTGTACAATAATAATTAAAATGTTCAAGTACTTTATATAAAGCAGGTATTAAACGTTTGTAAACATCGACGAAAATAATTTTGCGCTCGGCCGCACAGTACATCAAGATGCAATCAAAATACAATAAAAAAAATGACCTAACCTTCCAACTAACTCACAGGTGCAGCGCCACCGTCGACTCCGAAAATTTACTTCGTGCACGACAGCCATCAAAGCAAACCCAATTACTGAAAAGCTCTCAACGATGCGATGGCCTTATAATTGCTATTGTGCTGCAAAGAACTATAAATCAGGTCATGAGAGAAAGACCACCCACTTCTGGCCAAGCTGAAATAGTTCGCAGGAAGAAGAATTAACAAAGTTTGTACTTCACGAACAAGAGTCGGCCCTTCTTAACCAAAAATCCGCAATTACAATACGGCAATTAGCATAATTTTATCTAAAATCGCATTAAAAATTACGGTTTTTACATAATTTGCAGTATAAAAAATTGACTTTTACAAATGCTTGTGCTATAAAAGTTTCTATTGCTCATCTCTATTGCACAGTTTTAGTTGTAAAGTGTATCAGTACGGGCATCAATATTTTATTAATCATTCACTTTTAACAACGTACATGTACTTTGCAATTAACACAATTTTCAAAAACAATTCTGGGCAGCCCATAACTCCTCGATGTACACTGAAAATATTTTTCTAATACTACCATCTATGTGGAATAATTCATCACTAGAGCTGACAGAGACAGCCGCAATTCAATGGCGTTCCAAGCGGGTCAACCGAGACACGCGTGAGCCGCTACCTCAGACTGCTTTTCACGTTCACATCACGTTAGTATACTGTTGTCATTGTTATCGTGCAGATGTTGCCTAATTAATTCCTATCCTTTGGTGTTTATGGTGGTGTATTGGAGACAATTTAATTTATTGCTTTTTAATAAATGATACGTACGCCTATGTCCCGCGGCTCAGTTCTGGCAGCTTTATTCATCACTATATATATATAGGCTTATTTATCGAGTTCAGGTTAAAAAAAATCACCCCGTACAATGTTACATTAAATTATTTTAAAATTGAACGTAATTCGTTTAAATTAAAGAAACGAAAGGTAAATCTTACACATTTCAAGACTATTTTTTGATATTAAAATTTAAACTATATTTTGCTTAGTATCATAAATGGTGAATGCGCCGGTCAGATGTAATTTTAAACGTAATTTGTAATTGGTAATTGATTGATGTAATTTTAAATTTTAAATTATTTTATAAAAAAAATACTGGCATGTAAATGTACATATTTGTGAAAATAATAGGCATATTTCTTTATGCCACCGCTTAATTTTAGGAATTGTATTTTCTAATACATCGTCATTCTAAGTGATACCTATTCAAAACTTTTGTGAATTTTTACTGAAAAAAAAAGTATAAAAAATAAATTTATCAATTTGAAATGTTCTACTACTTAAAATAGAAACAAACGCATTACAGGGATAAAAAGAGATAACGAAGAAAATGTGCCCAATTTCGTAAGGTGAAAGTAGAAATGACATGTTTTTACTCACAAACGGAATGGGGGTTCTCAAATAAGCAGAAGATAAGTTCCAGAGAAAGTGTATATTTTCGCTTATTAATTTTGTTGCTTGCACCAATAAAAACTGTGGAAATTCATGCTTTTTACATATTTGCAATGGTTTTTATACACAAAAATGTAAGTGATGTAAACACCTTATGCAGAATTATGTGCTTGAGTGTACCTATATTTCCTTTTTACGTCACTTTTATTATCACATTGTATTTTTACATTTTTAAAATATTACTTTTAATCTTTTGTGTTTTTACTATATTTCACATATATTAGGAATAAAAATGTGACTTTACACTGACCTGTTTTAACTCAGTCACTGTGATCTCTGATAGCGGTCTAGCAGACCACATGCTTAGATTCATTTGTGGAATAGTAATACAAACATCTATATGTTTAAGGTAAGTAAATAATATAACTTGTATATGTAAATTATGTAAATCTTACTGGAGTATGAGAAATATATCCGTATTGAACTTTACCTAAATTTTACACACGGGCATCAGAATTGTAACTTACTTATTTATTTTTACTCACATTATATTTTGTATTAAGATTGTATAAGATTTGTTCGTTTAAGAAGTAGCCAGTGATTGAAAGAATCTACCTCAAAATACACATTGATGCACGAATTAGGGCAAAATTAATAATCTCAGTAAGACTTTTCCCCGAGAAAATAAATGAAGAATGCTTTTGTAGAAGACAATGTGTCTCATTTGTCTCAGATAAGTAGGTACATATTGTTTACTTAATCATTCCTCATAGTTAAAAAGGACTAATATTTAATCAAACTTTATAAAGTTTTCGACAGTATGAAAATAAAGTTGGCAGCTCAATTTTAAATCACAGTGGAATGACTGAAGAAAAAATAATTTACTAAAAATGTGTATAAAATTGAGTACTAGGTACATTTAAATACGTAAATATTTTAATCTTTTACACAAATTGCATAGTATACAGGGTGATTCAGAACTTACTTAACAAATATCAAAAAGGGCTGTTCGAAAATTATTTAAAACACACATTTGGGTGCGTCTGACCCAGTGCCTACGAAGTAACACTAATGTTGTCTTGTTTCTCCATAACAAAAATGCTTCACCATAACACAAATGTTGTCTTGCTTCACCATAAATTAAAATGATATTCATCAACTCCGAGTTGCTATACACGTAAGCCATTTTTGACATTCGAAAAAAACTAACGTAAACACTATCGCAAAAACGTTACCTAATAATAAAATCGGATTTCAGTATTCGGAATCGCCTGAGGTTACTTGGAGAGAGAGCGCATTGCGCACAGCGCACAACACGAATGACACTAAACACTACAGTAGCCTAGCGATGTAAGGTTTCAAAATACCACACCTACCGGAAACTATAAGGATTTTACAACATTTATTTTCACGACATTGACTCCATTTTTTATGACGCATCTATTCCCAAATTTTTTTGGATAAGTTGTGATTCATCCTGCATATTTTTAAGTGTTACTAATTTTGTTCGCTTAAACTTTTTGACAGTTAATGTTATTTTTCCTTCATTTAGATAGATCCTAACTTGCCATCTTGGAAAAATATAATTAAGTAAAGAAGCATATTGTAGAAATGTTACAACGTAATAATTGTTAGATTTTCTTCATTCTTGAAAATACCACATTCCCTACAATATTTATTGAGATAGAATTCCAAGAAAAGAATAAGTCAATAAAGTTCTATTATCGAAACTACTGTAACAATTTATCGCGGCAGAGGGGCACTTTGAAAATTTCCGCCAAAATCTTTCTGCCTCGTGTGTCAAATGTGGTTAATTCCAAGAAACTGACGCAGGGGTCTTCTTGGAATGATATCAACAATATCGTACGGACTATATGTAAGGTTTTCCTGCTTTTTAGTAAATTTATACTTTAGGTGTCGTAAATAAACGTATATCGATTTGCATATTTACATTTTGCGAGAATTACTTAAAAAATATAAAATTACACATTCAATGCAGCTTTACCTGTACAGACTAATTAATTACTAGAGCAGCATCAAAATGACAAGTGATCTAATGTGTAACTTTACATAAAAATTTGTATTAATGTATACTTTGCAATAACATACGAGTAACAATTACAAACTGAATTGAAAATTTCAAATAATCGAACAAATCTCAGTACCTACTCGCTTACAGAAACTTACCACATCGATAACGAAAAGGAACGCAGTACTCCAAAGCCCGTCCCATTGATATGAAGGACACTTCTTGACCATAAATTTCTTTCTTTATGGGACTCTGTTGAGGTACTTCATGGTATACGGACCAACATAATTGACGCTTCGTCTTAAGAAAAATGGTAACTACCATACTTGACAAAACTGCTATTATTTATATGAAAATAACAGTAACGATAATTTCCCTTCTCAACGAACGCTTAGAATTGATTTTTTTTCGTAGTACAAATTTATTCCAACGCCTACCGAAACCCGTTAACGTAGATAAAGTATAGAAATGGCCGAACTATTGCTACTCAATATCTGAAGTGGTTCGCCACAACACCGTTAGCATTAGAATAACCATATTATAACATAAGTGGATATTTCGTTACTGTTGTTATTATGATTAGTACAAAAACTTGAGTCAGGGTCCAACAGCATCTAAAGACGTATTTTATGATTATTAAATTACACTCTTTTATAATTTACCTTCAGAATGGAAAGAAACATCAATTAAAAAAGAAATATTTTTATATACAAATCTAATGCAGAATATGCTGTATTAAATCTTGTACAAATCGGAAAGTGTTTAGCTATCTTTCTTGATTAGACCAAGACATTTGTCATTGTTTCGTATACTGTAGAAAAAGTTAAAAAATTGCGGTACTAAAGTCTAATTCTAAATAATTTGCGAGATTATCTATCACACAGAATGTAGAGAGTAAAAGTGGGTGATTGTTTAAGTGAACCCAAAGAAATAATCGCGGGTGCACCACAGGGAACAGTTTTAGGTCCAACTCTGTTCCTTGTATACATTGATAGTATCAATTGCCAAAAATGTTTTAAAGGCCATTTCATCTCTTTGCTGATAATATGGTTTATTAAGTTTAAATATGAAGATAATTAAATTTTTATCTTTCAGTTTAACAAGTACAGATCAACGTGCAATTAATTTGTTATAATAGGAATTTTTGTAGTCTTCAAGCTACTCAAAATACTCGCAAAATCGCAATAAAAGTTTTATATACCTAAAAAAGTGAATTATATTCAACTGATCAACTACCTATATGACGAAATTAAGTTTCCTAATATAGGGAATATTTTTATTTACAGTTGCTTGATTTCAACCTATAAATAAAAATGCATATGATATAGAAAAATATAAGCAAACTGTGGAAAATTTATCTACAAACTTACTATTATTTAAAAAAGACTTCCATAACATGTTTTGTAATTTTTAACGAACGCTATAATATGTTCTTAATAATTTTAAAATTCTATTGTAAACACTGCTTATAGCGATATAACTAAAATTTTCTAAATTTGTTAGATTTAGCATCACAACACACATGTTTAGACTACCCTCCCTAAATCAACAGAAAACTAATAAATAAGATGATTTTGCAATAATAATAATAATTTGAGTAGAAACTATAAAATGGGAATACAGGTATACACAACAATATGTACTAAGTTCCTATGCTTCGGACTGTTTATTAGGCAACCTTTTGTCCTGATCTCTTGAGATCCAATGGGACTGAATGAATGATTTTTTACTTTGTAACATTTGAATTGACAATTTAATACCGTTTTAAGGACCTGCACACCCTTTGTTTCGTAGGGATCTTCGACTTGTCTAAAATATTTCGTGGTAAATTTAATATAGAATATTGTCGTTTTCGAAAGTTACGTCTGTTATTTCTGGCTGTCTTTGGTTGCCGTTCGTCGTGCCGTCGGACTCGGAGTAGCGGATCTGCTTTCTGGACAACTTCTAATTGAAAATTCGAAAGTGTGTTGATTTTTGATTTTCATTTCATCTTAGGTTCTACTTTTGTTGCATTACATTTACGTTTAAAGAAACCTAAGTACTACCCTGACTTGTACGGATTAGAACTGGCCCTAGTTAATACACCAAACATGTCAAAAAAATTAATTATTCTCAAGTAAACAATAATTGGTATTTAGTTGTTATTCACTGCGACAATGAAGGTAATTCAATGACTTAACTAAGCAAACTACTACCTACCACTTCTGACAATTCTGTACATTTTAAAACTTTAACTGCACTAAACCAGCGAGGAGAACATTTTTTTTTCTATAATAATACTTATAAAAGCGGTTCCCACACCTTTTAAATTAAAAAAAATCTAATAGCCGGTTCGCTTAAACGCGTCTGTTATCTCGAACCGAAAATTTGCATAATTTTACGTAGACCAGACGACGGATGAAAGCGCAAGTCAAAAGTCATCGTCCTTAAAACGAAGAGCAGCCTGTAGGCACTGACTAATAATTATTTAGAAGGACGCGTGCTTTTATGAAGATAAACAAGCAAAAATGTTGATGCTATAATTATGATAATTGTTCAAGGACTAATTTAAATAGTTATATTGCTGTTCATTTCAAAAGTCCTGCTACAATAACAAAGTGTTATATTTCATCTCGGTCTCTCCAAATAATAAAATAATTTGTAATTGTCACTTGTACTTATACAGCAACGAAATAAGTTTTTAGCTAGTTATATTGTGGAAAACAACTACTCTGCGAGCTAATGCCCGTCCATCATTAAATTACATTTACAATATCTAGTAAATATATAGGATCATCACTATCATCGTTAGTGGAATCACTAGACACAGACTGATGCCTAATTTCAAACCTATTAGTTCTCATTAGTAAAGCGTAGGTAAGACAACCGACGAATTTGATGTTAGTTATTAGCTATTTTGCTCTAGCTGTCAGCTATTTTGAAGAAGACGTGTTTGTTGGTAAATCTAGTAATTTGTACTCTTCTCAGATGTGCTTGTAGATTGTAGATATAGAGACAAAAATTTATTTTGTTAATTCTTCTTAAATGATCGTTCAAAATCACCGACAAAAAAAATCATTCATAAACGGGTACGAACATACACGAGAGTTGTTTATTTAACTGTAACGTTAATGGGTTAACATGGTTCCAAGTTAAAATATTTACCAAAAAATATAGCGATCACACTTTAACAAACTTAACAGCGGTCAAGGTACTTTGTGTAAATCCAGACAAGAAGAACTGCAAGCAACAATGACGATAAAATATAGGAAAATATTGAAAAGAAAAAGAAATGTTTAAGAGAATTTCTTAATTAGGGAAAAAAGCGATTTCTAGTTATAAGTACTTATTTTATGAACAAATAAATAGAAATATTTGATGAACATTACATTTTACTAATTATTATGAATGAATATTTACAATAATTGTACAGTTATTACATTTAGTATTTTTTTATAAAATCTGGACAATATTCCCCTCGCGTTTACTAATTGTCACATTTTTCTCAAAATTATCAATATTATCTGACTGTTCTATTAAAACAGCATGATGTACATACTACAAGAAATATTGCAAAGAATCCCGTTGGCTATTTCATTTTTGTTACTTAAACAGTCAACAACATAACTTTTTGCAATTGTGGCTGATTTCCACCCACCATGTCTCTTGATTGCTAATACATCAACTATTACATTAGCCAGTAACGCTGCCGATGTTCTTCGGAATGAATAGCCTGTATCTGTTTCAGGATGTTCCAGTTTCAAAAACTGTGCAATCATATTATCGTCCTCGACTGGTAAATAATACTTACCTCTTTATGATGTAAATAACTACCTATTTGAGATTTGATATAACGCATGAAAATCCACCAACTACTGCACAAAATACTAATCTGACAGGTTGACAGGTGACAGCACAGAGGACGGTAGCAGAAATTGCAAGAAACGACGTTAATCAGATACACATTATGCGCGATAAACGACGATATGCCTGTCTCTTTTTCATTCATCATATTTATCTCAAAATCGTATTATACTATGTTCTTCCTATACGTACGAGTATTATATGTTGAATTATTGTTAAAATGACATTTATACAAAATAAAATATATATCTTATGTAATCTGTAATGAAGTTTCGCAGAAAGACCAACACAATTGTGTCTCAATGTGTGGCACAAATTGTAGTTAATCGTATTTTCTAATATTCCTACACGTATATAAATTACAGTCCAGTGCTAAAATTACGTATGTAAATTTTTTATATATTTTTTTCGTTTACGTTTAAAACAAAACATTTAATTTCGATTGATTTTATGCTTATGGGGGCCAAACATTATCAATTTTTTTTGTCTGTCACTGGTGTTTTGGAGAAACTGAAACTTTTTAGCCTATTTCCCGAAACCAAAGGACACCGCACAAAATAAATGGAAAGGGGGTACGGTCAAATGAACTAAAAATGTAGTATGTTGTACTTCATGACATCCTGATCAAAATTCCTCATGGGCATAACATTTCAAAGGTAAGGAATATCGATATCCGCTAATGTTATAGTTGAGAGTATCATATGGCGTAAGGAATTGTTTAACATTGTTACTCTGTGTGCGGGGTATGAGGGTATGGTACACACGCGGATTTGAATGAGTGATATGTCCAAATACATTAGAATAGCAACGTTAAACTACTCCGTAGGACCATAAACCATATGAGGCTCTCAACTGACATTAGCGGATACCGTATTCCTGACCTTTGACCCTTCATTTCTCCAAAACTGGTAATTTTCAGACGTAGGGCCACGAGGACTTTTGATCAGGATGTCAAGTACAACATTTCCATTTCCATTTGTTTTGTGAGGTGACCTTTCACAATTGTTGAAAATTTATTACCCTCTAAAAGTGTTCCATGTCCCGTTCACATTAATTCTGATAAAATCTGCCATATGTCACATGCACTTGCCACATACCAAAGTTAAACGGAAAATTGGACACAAACAGGTGTATGATTAACTTTAGAATCGGTTTACATTTACGTAGCCCATATCGGCTCGCATACGGCTATTGTTGTCTTGTCTCTCACTATAATACACGGTATTGACAGTACAGGTGCGGTACCTGATAGTGTAGATCAAAATAAACAAAACAAAAATAAAAAATTGTAAACTTAAGTCCTAGAGGAAGAAGCCGTTTATATGGAACTTTGTGAAGTTCAAAACAAACTTTACAAACACAAAAAAAATAATAATAGCGAAAACCCTTTTTCGAATAGTTTATTTCACCCACAAATATGAGATAATCTGTGATATTTTTAATTATGTGTTACTCAAATTTAACGAAAAAGCGTTATCAGTATGAATGATATTCAATTAAGGCCCGGTACTTTGAGTCTCGGTTAAGGCTTGAATCAGGCGATTAGACTGTGAATATACTTTTATAAAATAAATAAGTATACAGGTTCGGAATGTCCCCATGGTTCATCGGCCGTTACGTGAGAGCGAAAAAGTAAGTCATAGAAATCCATGCGATAGAGAAGGATGGCTATAATGAAGGTGTCTCATAGTCACCGCCCGTTTGGCCCTTCCACAAATAAGATCTACTTCCACTTGTAATTCAGCGACCGGTGGTCATCTTTGTTTTGGTCGTTTGGCTTTTATTCCATAGATGTCACTACTTATACAATTTCGACTCCGGTATTCCGATATGTTAATACAATCCGTTAACAGAGGGCAGCACAACGCGTAACAAAGAAAACTTTTTACAGTAACAAGTAGATACCTCTGTTTGTACATCTAGTGACCTTGTTTTCCCTACTGAGAAGTTATTCAAATAGAGTATAGTGCTCAGCTGCATTTAAAGTTCATTTAGTAGTTATTTAAGTATACTTTTTAAAATGACTTGAAAATCCCAAGAAATAAGGCAAAATTCCCTTTTCCGCCAATTCTAAAAAAATCTGTAGATCTTTCTAGGGCTGCGCCTCACCTTAGACAAATTTATAAATAACGTTTATAAATAACTCATTAAAGCTTTAAGTTTATTTTCACTTTGTTACCTTTTGTTTAATACTATGTAAGATCTTGGTACTTTTTTCACTCTTTTCAAAATATATACGGTGTCCCAAAAAGACACGAATCCCTCCGGTAACTCTTCAGGCTGAAATCAAATCAAAACAAATTTAAGAAAAAGTTGTAGGATTTCATAAAACCAGTTTAGCGGTGATCTTGTCTTCGACCTTGACACTAATTTTTAAGGTCTAATCAAGGTCAACTTAAGAATTTCAATTAGAAACCCCTATTTTTTATTTTATAAATCGATATACTGTAAAATTTTACTTTCGGATATGGAATCAAAAATTTGATCTTGGGTATCTTTAAAGGTCATTTCAAGGTGGAATTGAGAAAACTGTAGAGAAAAGTGTTACAAGCTATATCCTTATCCCCTTATGCTCTGTGTTAACCTTATTTTCTTATTTTTTTAAACTTTTTGATATTTCCCTTTATCATCATTATTATTATGATCTTTAAACGAACTTTTACTGGACTTGGAGATTAAATTTGGTGTTTTATTGATGTTGACATTAAAAATACAGGTTTCAAAATTTGACTTCTATTTGACCAAGAACAAAAGGTCAAGGGCAAATAAAAGGTCACTAATAAATTTGTCATTAAAAGTACTACTGCAACTACCTTGCAACATTTATCTCTACAGTTAAAAACCCGTCGAGTTATTAAGAAAAAACAAATTCGACCTTGACATGACCTTCAAGGATATCCCGGAAAAAATTTCTGATTTCATACTCGGACGTAAATTTTTACGCTCTATCGATTTATAAGTTAAAAAATAGGAGTTTCTCATCGAAATTTTTAAGTCGACCTTGATTTGACCCACAAAATTGGCGACAAGGTCAGCGCTAAATTGGATTTTTGAAATCCTACAACTTTTGCGTACGAATTCACAATCTAACCGCCGCCTGAGACTTTTACAGTTTATTGAGCTATGCTGCGTTACTAATCGAACCCCTGGCACTCGTATCGCGGACGCCCTGTACAGCATGCCGTAAACAAACCCAGCCTCGCATTTTCCCATCATTCGTATCGAAAATCGGCGGCATGGACGGCCGGGAGGACCACAGGTCACGGATCGTAACGGGACAACCTCTACGCGTCCGTCTGCTGAACGGTGAAGTGTGTATGAGAATAAGACGAAGCCGCAGACAACGCATTTTGCGCCCGGCGAATATGAAATGTTTTTTGCGGAATAAGGCGTACCGGGAATTGTGCGCGATAATTGCCGACGTGTTTGCGACCGGCCGTGGATCGCTAATTGCGGTTGCAAGACGCAAATTATTCGTATCCTGCCCCTGAAATCTCGACGAGCGCACCTTCGGAATAATTACGTTGCTTTAAGTATACTCGAAAGGCACAGGCGCCTCGAAGAACGTAAAATAATATTGTTTCAAATTTAAAAGTAACAATTTATTTATTTATTTACTTCAGCTGGCGCTGGACTGACTTCAGATTCGTGTCCAATGCGTCTGAAAACAACGTGATAATAGCAAGCGCCTACGTCACACATGCCTAAAGTATGCTACGGTTGCCCCTCCAAGCGAGGCGGTTAAAATAACGTGATTTAGGAGGGAACTGAGGCCGGCTCAAAGCTGCTTGTACTTGTCCCGTAGCTTCAGTTCGCGGTTAATGCACGCGTCGCATAGTACGCGGGTGGTGTCTGATGTCAGTGTGAGGGATAGTACAAAGGCTTTAAGGATAAGGATAAGGCAGGTATTAATTTAGAGTAAATAAAAAACAACTTCCTTACAATAAAACAAAGTAAGACTAAATTTAACGTAATTTAATAGTTATTATATTATCAACTCAGTAGCTAATAATGAAACTATCTCACAATATTGTTTTATCTCTTGAAACACCTTTTTCAATATGTAATGACGTAAACTACTGTTCTAAACAAATTAAAATCACTAGTTAAAGAATTTCTGAATTAAGAAACGAAGAAAAATTTAAATATATTTTTAATTATGCGAAAAATATTACTGGACTACCAAGTAAACGGGACAAAAGTTACGACGAATTAGAAATATTTTGGAAATATATTTCCCCTTAACTACCTACTACCTACTTAACTACCCCTTAACCCTTAACTACCTACTCGTTTCAAGAATTTATATGATTTAAATTTTTTTGCTTTCATAGATTCCTTAAAATTTCCGGAATATGTAAACAAATTTCCCGAAAAATCGTTTAAATGTTTATTATGAATGTATCCAAACGTTTTTGAAATAGGTTGAAAAACGAACTTAATATTTTGTACAGAAAATGGTATTTTTCCGAAACACACAAATTGTTTTGCCCAGTTTTAACAATTCCTGCAACAAGCGTCACGGTAGAAACTTTTTGTGCTTAAACAACGGATAAATAAACTTGTTTTATAAAAACATGACTATGTATTTAAAATATTTTGTTAAAAGTGGAGGCACACGAAAAGCTGGCGGCGTTGTTTTATATGTAAATAGATAAGTTGGCTGGCTACGTTATGAAAATTTGTTCTTATATTTTTTCATATTTTTTAATATCCATAAACCAAGTAGGAACAATTTTGTTAATTATTAGGTAAATATATCACTTTGTTTTTTCTGTTACTTAATTTTATTGTAAATACAATTTTTTAATTTACGGTTATAGTAGGGCTATTGGCAAAGATCTCCATAATAAAAAATGATGTATTATTTGAGAGGCGATTAATAAAATAACCAAATAGTTGCGTATTATTTTTTATAAAATCTGAATGAAAATCCTGCTCGTGAACATCAGTTTTTCTATAATGCAACTCAAAATTTCCAGATTTAATCATTTGACTTTGAAATTTAAAAAATTTTTGCCTGCGGCGCTTTTTTTTCTCTCTTGCCTACCTAGTAAAAAAGCCACGGGCCTCACCTATTCACAACGGCACGAGCCGCCACTGTCTTACGTTTACTTTATCGGAGATATAGTCCCTTAAAGTTCCCAAAAAAAAAATGTAAAAAGGCGGCTTTGATATGAAAACCAAAAAAGATGTAAATATCAAATTTTATTAAATTGTCTGCTAATTTAGGAGTAACTTTCCAACAATTATCCGAAAATTTCTGCTACAATCAAGGATGGTTTATTTAAAAAATGTTGTCTGTCAAATTTTTGTTTTAAAACTAACCATGTATTAGCAAAAATATAGATCAATTGTGAGTTTTGCGAGTACTAATTTATATATTTTTATCTTTTTTATATTTTAATAAACTTTCTAAAAAATATTTTATTCAGGCAATATATACAGGGTGTAACGGATGCTGATGGCCAAACTTCAGGGGGTTATTATACAAGTAATTTTCAACAAAAAAGTATTATAAGATTTTTTTGGAAAGTTGATAGTTGCTCTTTTATTTAACACTTTTTGATTTCAAAAAATTGTTTGCCATTTTTCATAGAAACAAAAATATTTTTGTTATTCTTACAGCCGCATCAAATTTAGACATACCATCGGAAAGAGCGTTAAATTTACCACAAGATGAGCATATATGAGTGTTTAAAAATCTTCTATACTAGGTGCTGTAAAAAGTTAAATTAAATAATTGTGAAATGAGCAAAATTAGTGGTATCTCCTTATTGGTGGTAACGCCAAAAATTTGTTAATGAGGACATGTTTTTTCTTCAACAAAAACTACTGTATTTAGTAAGCTTTTCAACGATATATCAACTTTTGAGTTTGCTATTTTTTTTGGCAACAATATCAAGGACAAAGGTAATAAAACCGTAAAAATCGAAAATACACAAAGTTTATAGTATTTAATTTTTATTTTAATACTGTTTTTTTAAATTAAAGTAACAAAATTGAAGAAAAAATTAGTTATAACTTAGTAACATGTTTACAATGACTTAATAATTTTCGATGTAATCTTCCCCTTGACGGATACATAAAGCGCACCTTCTCCACACGAAAGGAACTGTGCGACGTACTTCTCCATTTTGCTGTAGAAGTAGCTCCCAACAAGCAAAAATCCTTTGTTCGAGCTGTTCTCGAATTTCAATTGGTACCTCATATACCAAAAATTTTAATCTACCCCACCAAAAGAAGTCTAACGGAGTTAGATCAGGACTTCGAGGAGGCCACCTAACTGTACCAAAGCGTCCTATCCATCTATCTTCATGATACTCGTTTAGCCATGCCCGAATCTCCCTGCTGTTGTCTGCAGGGCAACCATCCATTTGAAGCCAGGAATTAATCTGAAAATTTAAAGGAACCTCTTCTAATATATTATGCAGTTCGTTCTGAAGATCAAGAAATGCCTCTGCATTTAATGTATTTTCTAGTATAATTGGTCTAAGAACGTAATTTCCAATTATACCCATCCATACGTTAACTTTGAATCTGTATTGATTATTGGAGGGACGGTTTTATTACTTTTGCCCTTGATATTGTTGCCAAAAAAATAGCAAACTCAAAAGTTGATATATCGTTGAAAAGCTTACAGTACTTTTTGCTGAAGAAAAAATACGTCCTCATTAACAAATGTTTGGCGTTATCATCAATAAGGAGATACCACTAATTCTGCTCATTTCCAATTATTACATTTAATTTTTTACAACTCCTGGTATAGAAAATTTTTTAAACACTCATATGCGCTAGTCTTGTAGTAAATTTAACGCTCTTTCCGATGATATGCCTAAATTTTATGTGGCTGTAAGAATAACAGAGATATTTTTGTTTTTATGAAAAAAGGCACAAAATTTTTTGAAATCAAAAAATATTAAATAAAAGAGCAACTATCAACTTTCCAAAAAAATCTTATAATACTTTTTTGTTGAAAATTACTTGTATAATAACCCCCTGAAGTTTGGACATCAGCATCCGTTACACCCTGTATAAGGACAGTACCATATTGTCATTTATAAAACATTGAGAAAGAAATATATTGCATTACATAAAATTAACCATAAATTAAATAATTAATTCATTTCAAAATTACGTATATATGAAGTGATTTCAATGGATTCTTCGTAACATGTTATAAATTCACTTAAGAGTTCACTCATTATTCCTATAATACTAAAGATAATATCACCCAGGCTTTGTCTACGAAAGTATGGTATTTTCACACCATCTGCCGTGATTTTATTACTTACCTCAATAATGTCGATAATTAAAAACCGCTTAATGTCATAATAATGCAAATGTTTCGTGTAAAGCTCAGACGGATTATAATGATGTTTTATCTTCTTAAGGTGGACAACCTTGACTGCAACAATGCTCGTTATTATGGACGCGAAACTAACGTTAATACGGTTAGTAATATTTCTTGACGAAATCTTGTTCTGTTATGGACATACATTTCTTAGGAGATCTATATGCGAAAAATGATTTTTTTTAATTCAGGGATCACTTCAAAAAACAACATTTTTTCTTAAGGCAAAAAAATCCGATTTTATGCAGACATATTGTAATAATATTAAATTTGTTAAATTGAAAAACAATTATGTATAATCATAATAGTCATGCCTAAAAGTTTTTGTCACTGTCGCTTCAGAATGTCATCCTTTTTTTTTCTAAAAGTTTGTAATTCTTATGCTTTTTTTGTATATATCTTTAATTGTATATGAGAAGGAGAAGGGATGCTACCTGAAGAATCAGTCCCAAGTAAAATGAGGAAACAAATACATCACTTTGTAGCAGCTATTTTTTACGTGATTTGTCTTGTGATAATAGGACAGCAAAAATACAGGATGTTTCTTTGGATGATTTTTGTAATAATTATTTTTAGTTTTAGAAGTAGTTTTTGCGAAATAATTTTTTTAATCCTACGCAATAAACTTGTTTGGAACCACAGGCTCTACACTGTGTTTACATGAGTTGGTGTATGCTTATTTGAAAATCGCTGTACAGAGTAATCTATAATTCTCATTTTATTGCGATTTACTTCTTTGCTAATAACATCAGAATATGCAATTAGAAAAACGCCTAAACATCAATTAAAAAAATATAGAAAAAAAGAACATTTAAAAATATTCCATTACACAATCAAATAACAAAATTCGGATGCAGCATCAAAAAATATACAAGTTCTATATACCATGCTGTGTTATTAGGCTTTTAAAATATTAGAAGCCTGATACAGGGTGATTCACAAACGGTTACCAAATATAAAACCTCGTATTCTTTGGAGAATTTTAAGGGAAGTATTTCTTATATAGTTTTTATCTAGGACGCTTCGTTAAGGGTGTTAAATATAATAAAATATTTTTTTTATTTTTTTTAATAACTTAAAAACTAATAAATGAAATAATTTGAAATTGGGCACATGTATTTATGTAAACATTGTCCAAAATCTGAGGCCTTTTCCTAGAATTTAAATGCTTCAGTGGCAGAGATACAAGGTATCGGTGGCATATTTTTCTAAATAAAATAGTACGCCACTGCTTTACGGTAACAACCATATTTTCGGATTCGTCTTTCAATTTTCCACAAATTATTACTCTCTTATGTTTTTCGAAAAAAGTTTGATTTTCGGGTAAAACTTAAAAAACGAATTGAAATTAAAATTCACCAAAGAGTACGAGGTTTCAATTTTGGCCATCGTTTGTGAATCACCCTGTATAATACATTGCTCGAATTATTATTAAAAATACTGTCTGAGGCCACTAAATATATGAAATTAATAAAGAATAAGTGAAACAAATTTCCAATGAAACCGGAAGTTGTTCAAATGAATTAGTGTTATCAAAGAGTTATATATCCCATTTTTGCAAAAAAGTACACGTTTTTCTTCTGAAAAATGCCTTTTCTTGACCATATTCTTAAAAAGTATAAATCTAGTGAAGTTAATGACCGCACTTAAACATTTGTTCAGTAATAATTTTCACAGTAATAGATACAAATTACGACTACCTAAAACTAAAATAACAATTTTTCTATTTACTTCAAAAAACTGACTAATAGAGCGGCACGTTATTTACGGCCACCACTGTTAACCTTATTTTATGTGGTATGTAAGTCGGAGACGATTCCAGAGGTTCCCAATAAGTTTCAACCGTTTTGATTGTTATTAAATTTAAGCACAGTTTTGCAATTTCAACGATTTTAATGACCTCCACCCAATATTAAAATATCCTTTCCAAGTTTCTAAACACCCTTTATACTTATACTGTACGAAAATCAGTTATTACATGCAGTTACCTTTCAGATTGTTGGTACGATGACGACAGACACGAAGAGGGTACCGAGGTGGCAACCGCAGAGCCCTGTCTAAACTGCACCTGCAATAGGGGCGCCTTGCTGTGTTATCTAAGGGTGTGTCCAAAATTACCCAACCCTCCGCCACCTGGGTGCATTCTTCTGCACAGATACAGGACCTGTTGTCCCGAACTAATATGTGCAGGTAAGAAGGAAAAGACTAATGAACGTAGAATCATGAAAAACTCATTTAAAACATCAAATACGATGGTTGATAATAAAATATACATTTAAAAAATATTAAATTTATTTTAATATCCATATTGCACATCAGGATGTGTATCGCAACATAATATATTTCTTTTGCTCAAAAATTTTATAATTTAGGTACGTGGGGATATAATTTTTAATCTAAAATAACGAGCGTTCAAATAAAAACGTGGTCAGGTTGGTTCTGAAAATTTGGACGTAGGGCGTAGCGTATAGCAAATGAACTTAAACGTCATCTGTCAAAGCGCTATATCGCCGCTATCAATTTGAATATTTTCGTTTTAAAAAGCGTTTAAAATGGTGTTTTCTCAAGAACAAAAAGTGTTTATCATAGAGTCCTACTTTAGAAATGGACGCAAGATTGATGGAATATGGAAGTATTCTATTGAGGAATGTTTCATAGAATTTCAAAATCAATTTCCCGGCGTTGTTGAGTACAAAATTTTTCAAAGTGCAGTTCAGCGTTGTGTTAATGTTTTTCGTGAAACGGGCAGTGTAACAAGAAAAGAAGGAAGCGGCCGACCTAAAAAGCGGACTGAAGAATTAAAAGAAAATGTCCAACAAATAATGGAAAATGCGCCAAGAACTTCTGTACGTGTTTTATCACAAATGGTGGGAGTATCAGTCGGTACCTGCCACACAGTGTTAAAAAAAGATTTGCGTTTGTTCTCCTATCGTTTAACTTGTCAGCAAGAACTTCATGAAGTTGATTTTCCGCGACGGGCTGTATTTTGTGAATGGTTTTTAAACAACTACGGTGAACTTCATAATATCACCTTTTTTTCTGATGAAGCCTGGTTTCATTTAAGTGGTTACGTAAACTCACAGAATATGAGAATGTGGTCTTCTGAAAAACCAGATAACTTTTTTGTCGAGGGCCCTCTACACGCTCAAAAAATTGGAGTTTGGTGTGCTCTCAATCGAAGGAGGATTTATGGACCTATTTTTTTTAATGGTACTCTTACTGCGCAAAGGTATAGAGAAGAAATTATCGCTCCTTTTGTTAACCAGCTGGAAGAAAACGAAATTACAAACTTTTACTTTCAACAAGATGGCGCAAGGGCACATACGGCAGGCGAGACGATGAATATGTTGAGGGAAGTTTTCCAAAATCGACTAATAAGTCTCAATGCTGAACATGAATTTCCACCGAGGTCATGTGATATTACGCCGTGTGATTTCTTTTTGTGGCCTTACCTTAAAAACACTATTTTTGAACTGCCTATTCCTGATTTAAACCATCTGCAGGCTCGACTTATAGACAAGATTCGTGAAATTAACAATACCCCGAGCATCTTAGAAAATGTCTTTAATTCTTTGAGGAACAGGTGTGAAAAGTGCTTGGAACAAGGAGGGGGACACTTTCAGCAGCTGCTTTAATTTATTGTTATAACAAGGAGGGGGACACTTTCCGCAGCTCCTTTAATTGTTTGTTATTGTTATCACGATTATTCTTTAAAATAAAGTTATATAGTCATTAACGTTATTGAAACTGACAGCTGCTATACAGCTCGTTGAGAAATGAGGTTAAGTTGGTCGCTATAAGCTACTCCCTACGTCCAATGTGTCAGAGCCAACTTCGACCATGTTTTTATTTGAACGCTCGTTAATTCAAAGAACAACCTCTTGGAATTATGACAAATATTTGGAAAATATCATATAAAACTTTTTAGTTTAACAAAAAAAAAATAACTAATTAAAATTCTCGTACTCTTTTGAAGATTTTCCTGGTGGCGGAAACAGCTTGGAAGCCCGCTCTGATCCTGACGATGGCTTTAACTTACCACCCGACAAGACTATTCTGGGCAATGGTGAGCAACAAGCGGAGAAACAACAAGCAGAGAAATAATCGAATAACTTAATTTAAATATCATTTTCCAGCTTGTATTTTCAACGGAAGTATCTACGGTCCCGGGTCGGCCATGCACTCATCATCCCTATGCGAATATTGTTACTGCTTAGGAGGACAACAGACCTGCGTCAAACCAAAATGTTTACTGCCTATAGAGGGCTGCGTTCCGCTGTACGACCCCACGATTTGCTGCCCAGTGCAGTACAACTGCACTTCACATCTACCGACGACAACGAGCAGTACCACAACAATTGATCCGAAGAAATCTGTATCAAAAGGTAATGTACTGACAGAGCAATTTCAAACGTTGAAAGGGAACCAACTGAAGGACAAACAAAGTCGGCCAGTTCTGGATTACAATGATCACAATGATGTGAAATATAAATAATATAATTCATTTAACGTAACAGTACCTGAATGTAACATTATTTCTACAAAAAACCGCCAGTGGCGTATTTCTTTCCTAGGAAAATGGGGCGGCACCTCCAGTAGCACGCCACTGGCTAAAGCCACAAGATTAATATTACATCCAATAAAAGGTCTAATTAAGTGAATACGCTTTAGTAAATTTCATTCATTTCGTTAGCGCATTATGAAAATATAGCAGAAAATATATTTTTTTTGTAAACTTTAACACCCTGTATCTCGAATACCGAGTTCCGCAGGAAAAAAGTTTATAGAGCAAACTACAGTAGAATCTCTATAATCCGGCACTTCACTACATCGACACGTCCAGTAATCCGGCGTTATTTTTTCCGCGTTTGTTTACTATCCTTGAAGAATACAGTTTATACAGTTATAGTTTAGTTGAAAGATTATTTTACATAAAAATATTACAATATACATATACAGGGTGATTCACAACTTATCCAAAAAAAATTGGGAATAGATGCGGCATGAGAAATGGAGTCAATATCGTAAACAAAATTTTTGTAAAATCCTTATAGTTTCCGAGAAAGAAATTATTGAAGTTGGACTACTTTCAAACACTACATCGCTGGACAACTGTAGTCTCTAGCGTCAATCGCAATACGCGTGAGAGCCACGTGGCCTCAGCGACTCCCAATACAGTCGTCGTTGTGGTAGTGTTTACAATAGCTTTTTAGTACCCAGTTAGTATCAAAAATGGCTTGTGTATAGCAACTCGGAGTTGATGGATATCGTTTTAATTCATGGTGAAGCAAGACAACATTTGTATTATAATGAAACATTTGCGTTATGGTGAAGCAGGACAACATTTGTGTTAGTTTGTAGAAACTTAGTAAGACAGGATCAAATGTGTTTACAGGTCGGTGGACAAAATTTTGAACAATTGTTGTAACATCAGGTATGTCAAATTAGTATTTTATTAAGTAAAACCACAAATTAATTTCATTAATTAATAATAACAATAGCAGCAAAATCAGTTGAATTTGCTGGTATAAAATAGCTGCTATAAAATTCTATTTATTCATTTCCTTGCGAAATTCTTTCAAGTTTTTGTCCGTTTTTATCACTGTCGCTGTGACGGTCGCATTACGTCAGGTCAGGTGTTACAGTGGACCAGTTTCCAGTGCCGTGCAGAAGTGTATTTTTAAATTATTTTCGAACTGCCCTTTTTGATTTTTTCTTTACAAAATCGTATTTGTAAGAGTCCCCTGAACATCCAGATTTTTTTTTTGGATAAGTTCTGAATCATCCTGTATATGCATACACAACTGTAATATGTATGTGTCTATGTACCAATCTCTTTGTTAATAAACAATTAAAAGTAACGTTTTTTAATTTAATACTGTTTACATATACATTTTCCATGATGCCGGATTAGTGAGATTGTACTGTACTTATTTTTTGGTAATGAATCTTCCCCCAGCCCAGTTTCTGTATTTAAAATGAAATCACCCTGTATGATAACTGTATCATTTGAAACGGAAGCTCTTCCAAATGCATTAAAGAATTGCAAAATAATACCAATTTTTAAAAAACAGAAATTTCTTGAAGGTAGACAACAGTATGTGAATTTATAGCATTTCAATCAATATACAGAACAATAAAGTGCATAGATATAAGTATGGGTGTTCCTCAAGGCTCCATCTTGGATCCCATTTTTTTTCCTTCGTTCCTCAATGATATTGGGCACATAACCTCATTTTACTATGTATGCAGATGATATATTTCTAAAAATTTCTAATACATCTGATGAACTAATCCAACAGTACTTTGATGTCGTTGAAGAATTATTTTTCTCAATATCAGTTTTATATGAATCCTAAAGAAAAACTCGTTTATACCATTTCACAGCAAAAATGCTTCACCATAAATTAAAACAATATCCATCAACTCCAAATTGTTATACACGTAAGCCATTTTTGACACTTGAAAAACTAATATAAACACTATTGCAAAAACGTTAATACTAAAATCGGATTTCAGTATTCGGAATCGATTGGAGTCACATGGAGAGTGCATTGCGTACAGCGCACGACGCGAATGGCGCTAGACACTACAGTAGTCCAGCGATGTAACGGTTGTAAATACTACAACTTCAATATTTTTTTTTCAGAAACTATAAGGATTTTACAATTTTTTTTTTTTTGATAAGTTGTGATTCACTCTGTATAGTATACATATACTGTTTATTTCTGAGGCAATTCCATATTAGCTTCTAATGTATTTAAAAACTGAAGATTTTAATGCCCTATAACAGTTCTTTTATAATTTTACCCTTTATAATAAACAAAACATACTCTGTTTTTTAAAAAATGTGGTGCAACTACTTTGACTTATCCTAGTAACGATTTTGTTAGATATTTGTTCGATTTCCTAAACAGAATTATGGTTACTGTTCGTGTCAATATCAATTAGTGTACTGAGATGATACGAACGAGATTAGCGATGATAGCAGCAAGGTGCATGGTAAATCCATTCAGTAAGACGATAACTTTTACGGAGAATGAAATTTCAACTTACAACTCGATCAGCAGAAACAGGTCTTGTATTACACTCTGTTTAACAGAAGTAGGTGCAGTAGTGGTCAGTATATTAACATAAATGTCAAAAGGAACAGGTGTCCACTTTGGTTTATTTAACTCTGTCGCTATGTGTTATGCCTCTGTTTATTTTGTTTTGTTTCTTTATACATATAAAGCAAACTTAAATTCATCTATATCATATTTTACGTCATTACGCAACTATTCATTGGTAGCAATCGACATTTGTGGTGAGGTTTCTAACACAAGTAAGGACTCTAAAATAATTGTTATTTATCATTGCCTTAGACCATTTACAGCAGACGAATAACTAATCATAACAAACGCTTGTTATATTTCATTTAAGTTTGTAGTTGAGGTACCTAATTTTAATTTAAAAATTGTTTTTAACCCCTTATAACCTTTTCAGATGGTTGCATGGTGGATGGAGTGCACCATTCTGAAGGTGAAAAAGTTCTTGGCGTTGGCCATTCTGTCTGTGATAATTGCTACTGCATGAAAGGGCTCCTCAGATGTGAGCCCTTATCTTGCGCTCCACCCCTCTTAGGCTGCACTCCTGTTATCAAACCTGGACAATGTTGTGCGGCTAGTTATAACTGCAGTAAGATCACAACTTTTTTTAAATAAATATAAAAACTGACTATTATTGATAGTTTGTGCTTCACTGTTATCCTTTTTTAAAACAAATATTTCTGCTTTAGGTGGAACCATAGAAATTCAACCCGAACCCAACTACGGTCTTTTTCCAATCGTAAGCAAAGAATACGCCAAGCTTCGAAAAGAGGTTAACCAAAAGCCTAAAAATACTGGAGAAGTTGTAACCGTTGCTCCATTCTACGTCTTGGCAGAATCTTTACCTCCTTCGACAACAAAACACAGAAGTCCTGCTACTTTCGGTACAACAAGGCACTTCACAGGGGTCTCTTTCAATCCCAGCACCACGAAGCCCTTCTACTACAATTCTATGGACGAAAAACAAAGTACTGATAAACATTCGACGAGAAATCACGCAGAACACAAAGAGGACTTCCCAGGAGTGTACTACGCTACTACAAACTATGAATTTCAAAACACAAATTACAGAAGGGTTTATTCCACAACAACAAAACCTGTCAAACCAACAGAGTCTTCAACATTCAAAACAGTAAATGCTATTACTACAACAAATTACAAAGAGGAGCGTACCAAATCCCCTGATTACTTTAACTTTATGGATGACAGCCTTTTCAGCATATTCGAATCTCTTTTAGATGGGAAAGTGGATAGGAAAGTTGAAAATGAAACTGAGCGTACAATTAACACTGATGACACTGTGACTACTGAAGATGTTAACGTAACAAATGAATCCACGACATTAGAAAACCCTTCTACAGTAAAACCAGTAGAAGACAATGCAACAGAACTCCAAACTGAATCATCAGAACAAACCACAGACTTGACAACTACTGAGTATTATACAACTACAGATTCATTTCAAAATAATACATACCCTGTTACTTTAAGAACTGTTCTGAATTCTACAGACTGCATTAAAGGCAACTCGCTACCTTTTTTGGAATCTAACAAAATAGAGCTGACCACAGTACTACCAGTTGACGCTAACGAAATTAACAAACTAGCAGATGTTCGAATAACGAATTTAGAGGATATCGTGTCAACAACCAGTAGCGAAGAATCCAACGCTTCTACTACAGAAGAGGATGTTACTGAAGTCGACTTAATAACTAAAGTAAACGTCGCTAGCGCAACTTTAAGAGATGTTCCAAATATTCCCAATATCCGACCGGAAATTGAAGCTATTCTCAACATTACAAAACAGAAAGTTGAAGATTATGATTATGATTACAACGAGCCGTCTTTGCCACCGTCTTTACCAAACGTAAGGTAAAGTCATTGTTTTAAGGGTAAATAAGTCTAATTTAAAGTATATCAAAAACTATTTTTTTAGGATAATTCCTTTTGTTGCTGCCGACGCTTTAGATGTAAAAAAAGATTCAGCTAAAGACAATACAGTATACGCCCAGGAAAAAGTAACTGATACATCTTTTGGATATACCAACCTATTTTCACCACCTGTTGAAACAGAAGGTAAATCCCATCTATAAGTATATTTTTTTTGGATATTTACGAACACGTATTTGTCTTTCAGGAGGGTTTGTACCAAAAGACCCACCCATACTAGAAAACTTCTATGAAAACGCCGTCACAGTCCCTTCTATCACCATTGCACCTAAACCAATGAACGGTACGTCATTTAAAACTAATGTTTGAGTTTCTAACCTCATTTGGTTTCTTTGTAGCTGACTGTGCAGATCAAGATGGACGAGAAGTGGTCCATGGACAATCAGTACCATCGGACTCGCCTTGCGTCGCATGCACCTGTTTCTATGGAAATATTGTTTGTCAGAAACCTACTTGCCCTATTCCTAGGCCAGGTTGCAGAAAATCGTCAGTTCAAGACCTCACTCTGTGCTGTCCACATTACGTGTGCGGTAGGTTTTTTTAGTGTACCATTTTAGATATTAACAAGAGATCGTGAGAAATGGTTAGGTATTAACTTTATTTCGAGTCAGCTACGATACATCACGTTGGCTTTGTAATATTAATCTGTTGAATCAGCCGAGAAGTGTCAAAATTGACGATTGGATTTCAATATTTTATATATTTTGACTTTTTGTGGCTGCAAGTACCTAGAGGCTTATGACAATCGGTATAATTATATTTTTGACAAATATCTTCTTTTATTTTGACATAAGTAATTTAATTAAAACTTGAGCTGAAAAATATAAAAATAATACGTAAACCAAACGTACACTTCTACAGATATTTGACATTTGTCATGTAAACAATTGAAGCAACTTGTCAAAAGTCATGCAGTGTGCTGCCACGATTGTAGACTCTGAAACAAGGCAATGGAAATAGCAGAGGTACTACAATTTAGTTAACGTTAATCAAAATAGATCGATTATAAAATATCGCAACTGGCCGTGCTCACGAACAATATTTCTGCTACAGCAAACTGTAATTATTAATACGTGTTTCATAAAATTAACTACGACTGTTACCTTTACAGACGCAGAAGCCCCGACAGTGGTACTGGACCGCCTGGATGGAACTTCCAACTCCCAGGAAACCATGTCTCTATCCGACAGAATTGTCACTCCCGACCCGTTTCGCGACGTTATCCGTACGGAGCCAGCTCCAAATTTGCAGTCACTTATCGGAGATATGATGCCCTTTTTAGCCCGAAAAACAACAACGCCAGTACCACAATTCATTACTGAAAAACCTCTACAAACACTACAACACAACACCACAAAAACTACCGAACACATTACTACTAAGACAGAAGAAGAGTTTTCTCTCGATAAAGTATTACAGATTTTATTTTCCGGCGAAGAAAAACATGAGACGCACACAAACAAAATTCAAACCTCCATTGCTGGAAAGACAGCCGAGGCTTTGTCGACTGTTTTCACGACGCCCGAGCCATCTATACACCAAATGCCGAACTTAGCGCAAGCCTCTACAGAGAACGTGGAACAGCGGGAGAGTGTAAACGAGGGAGATTCAAATTCACATCATCCGAACAGTGTGGATTCTCCGGGAGTGGGTTTGTTGAAATTAGCAGGTTGTAATATTTATGGCAGGATGTACAGAGTAGGCAGGATAATATCGGAATTATCAGGACCGTGCCTGGAATGTAAATGTACTGAAATTGGAGTACAGTGCAGGGCACTGAAATGTTAGATTTGATATAAATACTTAATAAAACAGAAAAATTTGTAATATGTTAATAAGGAGTGTTAGGAACAAATGTAAGAAACAAGTTATAATACTGTTAATTTAATTTTATTACAAGATCTTTTTTATTTGTTTATTAATGTCTAAACAATAATTAATATGGCAATATTTAATATTTAAATGGTAATTCAGTTCATTATTATCTTAACATTAGATTTTAGGAAAATGCAAAAGAGTAATTGATATTTTTTCCTAATAATCCTTATTCTAAGTTTTCGTATACAGGGTGTGACATTTTCACTTCGTATTTTTATATTTGTTTGAAATAGTATCAGTTCATCGGTTGTGAGTTTAATTAAGTTCATCTTTTTGAAAGATCTCACTCATTTAAGAATGAAGACATAGTTTTTATTATAGCATCCCTACATTCTGCTTGAATCTATATACATTATTTATAGTTTTAATTTATTTTATGTGCCATTTTCTGAAAGTACTACTAAAATGTAAAATCAGTATTTAATTTAATTTGAGTCTTTAATTAATTTTATTGTCATGTTATTGGTGCTTATTCTTACTATACTCCGCGGTCCAAATTATAGAGAGTGACTCACACATAATATAAAAACACTATTACCATAATGCGTATAAAATATAAAATGATTTTTTACGGTTCAATATTATTATTACATCGATAGAATCTATAATCGTCTATAGACTAAGTTACACTGAACGTCGATCTATATTCTATCTCTGTCTTTTGCACTTGGTAGGGAATAGGGAAATGCTTCTTTAGTGGGTGTAAACGGACTTGATTTAGCCGTCCTGAGAAACGTCATAACATAAGCGTAGACGAGGGGTCTAATTCCATGGCTATAATAAATTTATAAATTAAAAAACACAACTGGGACGTTTTAAAATGCTGTAATAATTCAAATGGATCAAAGTGCCGGTTATAGCAAACCGTAAAAAAATATTAGATGTTATATTTTATTATATTTTTTCAATATTTTCTATATTTTGTTGCCTTTTACGCAGACACGCCAATGGATTTTCGTTCCCGGCACGCTTCATCCCCCTTACTAGTCCAAAAGCTAGCGATGAGTCACTCTCTATAATTTCAACCGCGGAGTATAGTTCATTAATAATTCATATTTTCTTAGTTGGATATCAAATCGCAATTTGTATAAAAGCACTCCTATACAAGGTGACGGTTTTAGAAACGTAAAAGTTTCTGCGGGGGAAAAGACTCATTTTAAAACATTGATTTTCAGTGCATTTACCATAGTTCCATAATATATACCACAGCTACCCCATACACAGTTACAGTGATACCATTTTTTTATTGTTGTTTGCAATATCTATAGCACATTGAAATATTTCGTAGTTAAGTAAATTAATTTAATTTATTTTGAGGTTACTTTAAGACACATATTTTCGCCAGTAGAGGCTATTTTCTTTTATTAATAGTTAATATATTATATTGCCAATAAATTATATTTACACATATTCTGTGCTTTTATGCAAGAAACTTACCCACCTGAAATAAGGTGCCATCTGTTGGAGCTCTGGATATCTACACTACTCATCTTTGAAATCGGAGTAGCTGATTGGTCAGATTTAAAAATTCATAGAATTATTGATTGATTTGCAACTTTGTCTTTAGTAATCGAGTTATATTGGACAAATAATTGACATCTTGTGCTGTTATTGAATATTTTATTCATATTAGAATATAAATTATTAGATAACAGACATTTATGTAAAACACAAACAGTAAAATATAAAAGTTTTACAAAGAATTATAAAATTCAATTACTTTTATCTCAAAGGCGCTACAAAATTTTCAAAAATATGTTCCCCTTTTGTGAGGATTCGGGAAAACAAGTGCACAATAAATTGCATGCCTAAACTGATACATATTACGATTGTTCGATAAAACAGAAAATTAAATATTATTTAAAAGACATACACGCTAGTAATTTCAGTGGTACCAAATTTTCAAATAAAAAGTAGATGATATTTGTATTTTATTGCAAGAATCAGTCATACGTGTTAATAGAGAAGATCAGCAGTCTATATTCTCGCTTTTACAATTACAAACATTTATAAAATTCGATATAGCAAAAACTACCACTAAAATTTCTGATTATTGTGTATCAACAGGCATCTGCAGACTTAAAATTTCATTGATTGCCTCTTCCTGAGATGGATTCACGATAACAATTAAAAAAATCCTCAACAAAAGTAAACATACCGAACATATATGGTGTTAACAGGGGTGCATTTCTTAATCTGTATGGTAAGTATCACAAATGAGATCATCAAGGCGAAGAAAAGTGTTAGACCGGTCCAGAAGAGGAACTTGTTAATTTTTGAGGTTATGGCGGGTTTATTTTCGCTTTTGAAAAAGACTAGGCCTAATAGGAGGCCAGCGACGCCGCCTACGAAGTGAGCTTCCCACGAGATCAGTGGTTCCTTCTTTGAATAGACGTGGACTATGTCGTAGATTACGTCGAATAGCACCAGGATGCCTATACAGGTCGCTCGGTATATTTTGTATTTAATGGTGTGGTAATTCTGGAACAAAAAAATAATTAATATTCAAATATTTTTTTCGATGTCAGAATATTATGAGAAACAAGAATGTGCCTAATAAATTAATAACAGATATTTTAGACAGTTTTCTAAAGTCAACAAACACAGAATTTCGCAAGGTTTATGTTTCCCCGGCAGTATATAAACTTATCAGTTTAAATAAAACCGATTTCCAGAAAGAAGACAGTATAGAACACTAACAAGTAACAAGACATAAGCAAGATGGATGATGATTCTTTGAATAATAAAATGAGCTACAGAGCTGTTTATAACTGAAATAAACTCGATACGTTGAGTGAAATGTAGGTCATATTGCCAAAATACGTATACGAACTGGTTTTCTATCTGAGGATTGTAATATCGCTTTCAAATGCTTCAGCGAATCTACGTTTCTGCCTTACAAGTAATCAATTAATGAGAACTTTTTTACACCTTACTAATGAAAGAAATAAAATAAGAAGGAAGAAATTATTTAATTTTTAACTTTAATGATTAGGATTTAATGATCCACTTTAAATATTTGGAGTATTTCACCTTTTCTCCCACAAATTTAACGTAAATTCTTTTCCCATTATTTTCTCTTAAATACTCTAGGGCCACTCAAAACATTATACAATAGGTACAAGTTGTATTCGCTAAATTTGTTATTCACATTAAAAGTAGATTACGGACGCACATAGCACCATTCTAGCTGATGACGAACACAAATGTAGCGTACAATCTGTGTGGTCTGTATGGTGTGGTTTTTATAGTGTATAGCGACTGTAGCAACCATAGTTATCATAGCGAACATAGCTTAACTCAACACTTGAGCGATTGTAAGATTCGTTGTTTCTATCGTGTAGAGAATGTAGCGAACATAATTATACAAAACATAGCTTCCATAACGAGCATAGCTACCACAACGAACGCAGCTATAATGACGAACAAAGCTATGTTACGAACATAGTTGCGATTGTAGCTACCATAGCTTCCATGACGAGCACAGCTTTCACGACGAACGCAGCTATAATGACGAACAAAGCTATGGTTGAGAATGTTGCTACCATAGCTTCCATGACGAGCATAGTTTTCGGGACGAACGCAACTATAATGGCGAACAAAGCTATGGTGACAAACATAATTGAGAATGTAGCTACCATAGCTTCCATGACGAGCATAGTTATCACGACGAACGCAGCTATAAAGACAAACAAAGCTATGGTTACGAACATAGTTGCGAACGTAGCCACCATAACTTCCATAACGAGAATAGCTATCACGACGACCGCAGCTATTATGACGCTATAGTGACAAACATAGTTACGAACGTAGCTACCCGTTTTGTGCCCTGACATAAAACAAAGATGACTATATATTTTTCAGTATACATAACAGACATAGCTATCATAGTGTAGTGTGTGGCTTTGAACATTGTCATACGTTTTATTTGTTTTTTACTGTTGTAAATAGCAAATATAATTTTACTTTTGCATACTCACCAAAACGATATCTGCAATGTTCGAAATAAGGAGGGCATAGACTCCCGCTGAAGCCCCTATCACAAGATCGGGATGAACACAGGACGCTCCTAAAACCCCAGTAACACCCCCCAATACGTAGAGAAAGAAGACCCTCAAATGCCCCTGGCGCCTCTCCAGTAGCAAGGCGAATATACACTGGATCACGACGTTCAAACTCAAGTGATACCAGTCGTCGTGGACTAGCATATAAGTTACAAATCTCCAGATCTCGTAGCACTTCACCGGTTCAAATCTAAGTACCTTTTTGACGTCGTTGGCGAGAAAGATGTGGACACAAATCTGGAACAAAAGAAAGCAACAAATAGTTTAATTATTGCAGCGTCAAAATATCTGAAAGAGGTCAAGAGTTATTTAATAAATAAGCATGAAGAAATAACGTTTAATATACAGGGTGTTTATTAAGTACTTGTACAAACTTTAAAGGGTGAATCTCTGACTAATTTTAAGATATAAAGTTCATATGAACATGGGTCCGCAACGGCTTGGTTCTTGACATACAGAGCGTCAAAAAAAATGTTTGTAAATTTTGATTATACAGGGTGACAAAAAGAATAGGTCAACATTAAACTTGAGATACTAGACACCAAAATATTATGTGTATTATGAGCTCGTCATGCTTTATACGAATGTCGCTGGTTTAAGAAATACAGGGTGTTGAAGGTTTCAATTTTATTCTGAAATATCTCAATAACTGAGAAAGTTTTGATAGCATGACACTGAAACTTGGTAGTGTTGGGTTTTTTGGTGTGAGAATTACGAATTTGAAGCTTATTTTGACGTTACTCCTAGAGGGCGCTAGTTACACCATATTATTTAGGTATATCAGAACATATTTTTTTTATCTGTTAAGCTATGCTTTAAAAAAGTTAAAAATCTAAAAGAAAGTTCAATTCTACATAAAAAATGTACTCTTGTATATGTTGCCTAACTTTATCGGTTTCTGAGTTATTTGCATTTAAAAGTTTCAATGTATTTTGTGATTTTATTTCAGGCGCTGATATTGCTATTTCTTTTCAAAGTAGGCTTGTATCAAATTTTCATGTCAATAAATATTAACGTATTTTGCGTGCGTATGATTTATTATTCGTGCAAAATTATTAGCTAGTGATCAAAAAATGTCAGACATAATAATTTTTTCAACAGTGAGATGCATGATAGAATTTGTGTTTTTGCTCAGGCTAATTTTGCGGCGCCCCGAAGAGAGAGTATGTTCATATGAACTTTTTATCTTTAAAATTAGTCACCCTCTAAAGTTTGTATAAGTATTTAATAAACACCCTGTATATAACACTAGATTTATGTAAAATAATATTATTTTGTACTTATATTTAAATAAAATTATCTAGCTACTCATAATCTGGAGCAAATTTCTCGCAATATCCGTCATGTTTCCGATATAGAAAACAAAATTTGTATATATTAAGCGAAATGTTATGAGGTTTTCAGAAGTTTTTAAAACATTAAAGTTTATTTTTAGACAAGTAGGATTATGATAAATATTTTTCTTATAAGCCATCACGTGTACTAAAATATGAGCGATCGTAATTCATAAAATAACGGGGATACTTGAATCTGGAAACGGTATTCTAATCTTAATGGAATAACAATCATTAGCGTCTGTGAAATTTTTTGCACAAAGGGGTAAAATAAAAAGACTGCGTATTTTAGTCTTTCCGTTAAATGAACCCAAACTGTACAAGTTATTTGTTTTGGCATTTACAGATAAATTTCATCTAGTCAGAACTATCAGACATTAATATAATTTTAATGAAACATATTTTTCAACACTAAGCATAGGGCAGGTCTGTATTTTCAAAATTGTAGACGTTAATTACTCCAACTATGCTTCAGTTAAAATAGTTCAACATTTATTGCTATTATTCACGTTCATAACTCGTTATAAGTTTCCTTTTATAAAAACGCCCTGTACATAAAAGCTAAAATTATCTAGCAACTTATTAATTACATCCTGTTGCAACATCTCGCGAATGGTGTTAAATTGGACCTTTTAAAATACTTTGGTTTATATATGAACCTATAATTAAGGTTAAACACTCTTAGCCACTGGTTATTTGTTAATTACGTTTGACCTTTGTAATAATTTTAGTCATTAGGCCTGTCATCCTATTATAAAAACAAGATTGTTTTCAACTAGGCCACTTACTACACACTACTTCTGCAGAAACAGTGAGTTTCATTCCTCATTTTAACAAAGAAATTACACTGAAAATCAAATAATACTGACATACACATAAATATGTGGGAGCAGGAGCGGTATATTAATCTTCCACGGTAGAGCAGACCATGCATGCTACTAAATAAAAAATATAGATATTTTCTTGTATTTCACATATATGAAAAAATATTGTTAAATATAAAAGTTTATGTTCAATTTTTGCTTGTAAATTGAAGTCGTGTGATGTAAGGGTGACTTGTCCTTATGGCACCCTTTTTTTGCCATATCTCCCTTGTTATTAGACTCACGAGCGATTATATAACTATAATCCTGAAAATAAATTTGGATAAATTTGGACAGGACATAGTTAATACAATGCAAAACATCGCGTTAATGTTAAAAATACTGTCACCGCAGTTCTCGGTGGTGAAAATTCGAAATATTTGAAATTATTCAATTTTCGTGGCTGAAAACAGGCATTGTCGAAACCAAGAGAGTTGCACGAACAAAATTTGGACAGGACAAGTTCTTTGTGGTTTGTATAATTTGAAGGAAAATTTATATAATGGAATAATTCACATTATTATCTTTGTCCAAAAATAAGGTAGGTAGCTGAAGTGCAAAATACAGGAAAACACATTGTACTTATACTGTTAGAATGCAGTAAATACATAAAGATTAATTCTGTACGCTCAAACCAGTATGTAAAGCTAATGATAATGACGCAAATACGCAAAATGAACAGTAAATCTCAATCAATAAATAAATCTTGTAATACTGACGAATATCTGTTGAATTGTTTACCTTATTTCTACCTTTTCTGACATTTTCTTTGTAATATTGCCATTGATTTTATAAGCTACACTAATTTAAATATACAGGATATAACTAAACTACTTGGCTGACTCGTTTTTTGAAGTTCCAAATTAATGCAATTTTACATTACAAAAAACAGTTGAAGAATTTATTTCATTTACTGAAATTTTTACTACCATTGTTTAAAGATGCCGTAACACTTTTAGTATTAATTACAAACATTTATTTATTTTTTGACGATGCTGTGTGTGATAGACTTGTATCCGACGAGGATGTTCAGTTGCCTAGTACCTGCAGTTTTGTCTGTTTACTTGTCCATTTAAAACAAAATTAGCCTCATCAGAAAAAATAATCTTTCGGATTAAACCTAAGTTTTGATTATTCATCTCAATTATCTGCTCACAAAACTGCGTTCTTCGGTCAAAATCGTCTTCTAATAGTTCATGTATCAGTTGAACCTTATAAGGATGATATTCATTTTTTCGGAGTATTTGTGACACAGCTCCCGATGACAAATTACAATTCCTGGAGATTGTCCTAACGGCTACATGGGGATTATTTACAGTTTCTAGTAAAACGTCTGGTTTAGAATCTTCTGATATCTTTGAATTCAATTTTGCTGACAGTAGATCTAGTAATTGGAGGTCGATCAGGATGAATTACATTAAATAAATTACACACTTCTTGTTGAGTACACTCTGTCTCCAAAACCAATCATCATAAGTACTTCGATACGTTCTTTCTCAGATAAACGCATTTTTAAAATGAAACGTAAAACTGACAACATGACACTGACAAACTAAACGCCGCTGATAGTTTGGTTTTTATTGTCACAAAACACTACATCAAATTAGTCTATGGGTTATAGTCCAGGCGATATCTGTTTTAAAAAGGGTATACTTAGGTAAAACGCATATGATCGGAGATTTTTGCTTTAACGGCTTCTAAATAACATCAAAAATGATAATTTTTCTATGCAAATAAAAAAACACGTGGGCTTCATTGTTATTGCACAAAAGTATAAAAAAATAGCAAAAAAATTCATTTTCGCAATTGTCACGCTTATAAACAATTGCAATAATTTAATGTTTTTTCAACATTTTTTTATTTTAAAATATGGTTTTAAAGGACTCGGAATGACGAGTATTTAAAAAAAAACCTGATGACCTGCCCATTATTTTCGGAGTTATAGCACGTTAAAGTTAACCCTTATTTACAGCAAACCTATAAGGGTATAAGGGCTGTTTTTTTGAACTAATAGGTTTGTCATTCCGAGTACTTTCCAGATATAAATTTTCAAAATTTGCAATCACGGGCGTCTCATTTAAAATGTCACTCAAAGATATTCAAGACCGCGTGAAATCAATCAGGGGTGGGGAGAACCGTTAAAGCAAAAATCTCCGATCATATGCGTTTTACCCAACCCGAAACAGATATCGCCTGGACTATTAAGGAATGAAAAACGATTAATACAAAGAAAATTGTTTTGTTTAAGATAAAATTTGGCATACCAAGTTGTTTTTATTGGCTTTAAAAAAAATGTTCAAGGCTGTTCAATTTAAACATTTTATTTAATTTTCAAACGTCATTATTACGAAAACCGCTGATTTTAGAGATATGATATGTTACACAAAAAGTGTTCAGAATTTACCGTACAATTCAAAAATGGCATAACATACAGGGTGTTACATTAAAAAAAATCAATGATGACTGCGTATGTTATTCTTGATACACCTTGTATACAATTTTCTTATGTCAAAAAATCCGTAACTAAAAATACTAATCGACGTGTCCGAGCGTTTTTCCGCAAAATAATTACCTGAATTTTAAACGAATGCACTGTAACAAAAATAATACCAAGTACAAAAAAAAACAACACAACATAATTATATGGAGCATTAAAATATTTCAGTATAAATAAAATAAGCGTCTAGATATTTATATAGATGTAATATGCTTTTTTATTTCTTATACAAACTTTTTTGTTTAAAATAGAATTATCTTCTATCTTTCATAAGCTTAATAATTTATTTAATTATTACATTGCTGATATTCCGGATTATCATTATGGCTTTTTGCATTATATTTTCGTGCATTGAACTTACCTGTAAAGTGCTAACAGTGAGAATAGCAAAAGGCGCATTCCTCAAATCGTACCATCTCCGCCTCTTCTTCACGTAATAGGGCACTAGGAACTTGTCCTCGTCGAACACCGATCCTGGCGTCGTTGCAGGACTCGGAAGATACCCATCACTCCTGACCAATCCCTGGGAGCCCGTCATCGTCGAGCACAAGGGCAACAGCCCTCCTCACTGTAACAATTCGCGAGAATGTTGGTAGAAGAATTTCTCCGATTAATGAAGATTTGAGATTAGGATCATCACAGGAAAATGGAGTTAATGAGACGAAGGCCGACGGGCTTGTACTAAATTGTTTGGATTTGCGACGCAGTCTAGGCGGTCTACTCAAAGACGCGAATTTTTGCTTGCGGCGCTATGTTGATACACGAGTCCATAGGCGTGGGTAAAATCGTTTACTACAGTGGATAATATTATTAATATCTACCATTCGAAATTGACGTTAGTTTGGTGAAGACGGTCAGTGTTAGGGATAGTTCCCAGTCAGCGACGCGTGGCAGCGGCAGGGTTTCGCGTTATTACTGCAAAGCCCTTCACGACAGTGTTGCCAGATCAAAGAATAAGTCTCTAGTTTTAGGGAATTTTCAATAAAATAGCGACATAGAGAGGATTGTCTACAGATATTTATTTGTGGCATAATTTTAGTTTTCTCTCTGTTTATTGGGTATTTTGTTATCTGAGATAAAAAATAAATAACTAACTCTACAAGCTTTTAAACCAAAATTAATTTTGTTAAACTATTTATGACTAATCAAAAAATCACACTGAAAATAATAAATGTTATACTCAGTTGATGTTTTGAAAATGTTTTCTATATTCTTTATCAAAACTTATATTCATGTTTCTTTCTTAATTAAAAAAATTAAACTATCACTCCTTAATTGAAAATGAAATGTCATTATAAGGTTTAATAATGAAAAAATATAAATTTTAGGAAACATTAATTATTTGTCTAATTTTTTAGTGGGAGATTGTTAATTAGGCAAAAATAGTTAAAAAAAAACCTTGAATGATCCCTTTTGGTTTAAGAACAGAAAAAGAAATTGCAAATACTTCAAAATCTAGAGACATAAATATAAATCTTTCTAACACTTCAACTCTTCTTGTGATAAATATAAAAAATTAATTTAAAAATAACAAATGTTAAATTGCAGACGATATAAATGTGTAAAACCACAAACGATGTAAACATAAACAAATATAGTAACTTCTATAACTTTTATTTATTTATTTTTCTTTATTTTTTGGAATTTTGCCACCTTTGAAAAAAAATTTTAAATTAGTGAATGGTTATTTTTATGAAAGTAATTCTGTCCTACCAAAAAATCTCACTGAAAAAAGCAGACAAATAGAAAATACATACAAAAACATTACTTATATGGCGCACTTTAAAAAGGTCGTTGACGTTTCAAAAATTCACTGTTTTCGTCTTTTGAACATTTTTTGACTTTACTTTTTAATAGCTTTGAAAACATATTCCATTTCCTTAAAATACAAAAAATTCCAAAAATTAGTTTATTAAAGTTTATTGCAATATTTCTAGCACCTTAACTTTACCATTATTTTTTTCTTACAGCAGTACAACACGTCGCATGATTTTTATTTTAAACAAGTGACAATCTTTCTATACGAAGCATGCGAATTTAAAGTTTAGGCATGCGCTGTAGAAATCTCTGTAGAGAAGCACCCCAACATTCTCTTATCTTTATCTTTACCAAATCGCTGCGACACGCTACTGTTGAGATGCCTCTATTTGAAAAAAATGGTAACTTTTAGAAGCGGCAAAATTAAACGATTCTGATATGTTTGAATAGGAGAATATTCATATTTCTACACTTTCTCAGCTAAAAACACGGAGTAACAAAATTTTAAACCAAAAACTAGATTACACTTTCCCGAAAATTTTTGACGTGATCAATTGCTCCTTTACATCAAATTTTCGAGTATTCTAACCTAAATGTGTGAAAAAAAACGGTTTTCCGCTATATATTATGTCAATGGTGAAATATGGCTCCTTTCTGTCAATTGGAAGACCAAAAACTTGTTACATGTATTTGTAACAATTGTATTATTTCATTTATTTAAAAAAGAAACCTCTTTTTTATTGGACGTTTGTGGTATCCTAGATAATTTCAAATATCTCCGAAACTGAAAGCGAAAAAGTGCGGTTTTCTTCAAACTTCAAAATAATTCACTTTTTCAGTAACACACGAATTACAGAATATTTAATTATGCCTATCTCAGGGATTGCTACAAACAAAAACAAAAATTCAAAACGAGTTTACATAATTGTTTGGGATCCAAATATTGGAAGGTTGTCGTCCTTCCAAATAAAATTTTAGTAATATTTCATGAACGTAACAAACAACATACATATACAGAATTGAATTACAAAGTAATAACTACGTTACATGTAATACGATAACTGTTAAACAAAATTTTATCGATTTCTACTTGCTATCTCATTGTCACGACCACAGTAAATTCAATAATTAGTTGAGTATGATTTCATCACTATATATACGTGAACATATATGTAACGGTTAAGAAACAAACAACAACATTAATATGCATATTTACGTTCCTTCAAATGAACACATATATTGTAGAACCATTGGAAATACATACCAAAAAACAATCAGGAAAGACCAATCGCACTCACCAGAGTTATATCCGTACTAATTTTATATCTGGTGTAAATGAATTGCCGGCCAGTGCAAATAGTTTTGTTCTCTGTATACACTAACTCACCAAAATATTATAAGATGCGGTCATAAAATAAACGAATGATTTCATTAATCAGTGTTTATGTAGATCTAACTAGACAGCTAATTATAAAGCACAGATGGAACTTCAAATAATGGTTTTTAATTATAATATAGAAATACGTTTTCAATTTATCAGTATGTATTACAATTTGAAAACTTGAAGTTATGCCCAGTTTTTAGTTTATTGTTTCACTTTTTTTAATATTTTAATATTTGTCTGAAGTCATTTTTATTTATGTATATTATTAATAACAAAAATATGTATCATAATCTTACAAACACAACTTACCAATTCGTCAAATGTAAACACATATGAGCTTGCAAACTCTGTCACATATGTCTGATGTTAACTTATAGAAACAATAAACATACCTCACCGGATTCATTGTTATGTCCTTCTGTAATGAAATGCACAACGTGTCTTGAAAAAATTAAAAATAAATTGCTGTTTATACGTACATATGACTAATTAAAAAAACTCGGTAGATGTAGATATGAATACAGTGTGTTTCCGGATGGGGTACCGCACTCTTTTTTATTGTTGATTTTTCGAGAAAAAGTTTTGCTTATTCTGGGATCAAATATGTAAGAAAACATACAGGACATCCAAAACATTTCAAAATGTCAAATTTTTCCTAAGCATGCCTTTCATTTTTGTTTTCCTTAAAAAACTGTATTTAACAAAGTTGTACGAGAACTCAAGAAATGCTTAAATACGGGGTTTAGTCGGAAAAGAACAATAATCACATTTTGCAAATAAAAAGACGCTATCTATATTACATACCATACAATTACCAATGATATTTCCTTATCAATGTCAAAGTCAACATATTTACTTTTATTAACTGCCCACAGTAAAATTTTTATTAATAATGCTAACCCTAGAACAACGAATTTATCTTGTGTAACGTTTTAGAACCGGTAATGTTTCATCTGCAATACAAATTTTTTATGCAAAGTATCCAAATGTAACTGTAACTCGCAGAACAGTTCGCAAGCTATTTATGAAATTCGATACCACCGGTGATGTAAAGAATATTAAAAAGATAAAAAAATGATACAGTGATAATGATGTAGTACAAGACAATCCAAAGATGTCTCAGGAAAAGGTCAGAAAACATAAATATTAGCAGATCTCATATTCGAATAATTTTAGGATACAAAACAGATTCTTTCACAATATTTTATTTACTGACGAATCAACATTCACAACTAATGGTGTGGTTTCCTCTCAAACTTGTAGATACTGGGCTAAAGATAATTCATATTTTCGATTGATAACTAAGTCAAATATTTAAAAAAATAAATGTTTGGTCATAAAATAATTGCTCCTTATTTTTTGGAGGAAAATTTTAATCAAAATTCGGATTTGGAATTTCTCAATAACTTTGTTTTAGCAGAATTAGATAGCGAAAATTTAGAGTCCAAAAAAACATAATATTTCAACAAAACGATACCCTGCACATTCCACACTTCCAACTGGAGAAATGTTAAACCAGTGGATTGGACTCTATGAACCAATACCTTGGCCTGCTCGGACACCCGAGTTGTCCCCATTAGATTATTTCTTATGGGGATACCTAAAGCAAAAAGTGTATTCAAACGATTTTGACGATAACATTGATTTACTTAGGCAAAAAATTCAGGAAGCTGTTACCACCATAAATGAAGGAATTTAGAAAAATATTAGAAAAATGTGTAGAGAATGGGAGAAATATGAATTATATGTAGAAATAGGTACAGTGAATTAATTTTTTAGAAATATTATTATCGAAACATTTTTAATACAAAAATAACAAAAAAAAATAAATAAATAACTGAAAAAATAAAGAAATTCAACGAATATTAGGTAAAACATAATCTTCTCGGATTTTTTGAAAATTTGTCGACCACTTTATTAATAAAATGGTTCATGATTGTCAAAAATAAGGTTTCTGTGTATACTCATCATTGCTAGGCCAATGAGATGATTTTGTACCATAGTATTTCTCAGCCAGGTTTTTATTCTTCTTTTTTTTTAATTTAAAATTCCAGAGCTAAATTTTTAAAATATGGAAATGTATTACTTTTTAACATAAAATGTATTTTTAAATTCTCTTGTCAACAAATATTTATACTAATTTATTACTATTGTTTTTTTTTAATAAAGTAGTGTATTCATTTTCAACATTAAAGTTGAAGTAAATAAAATATTCTATTAAAAATTTCCAATCTAATATTTTCTCAACTTAAGAAGGTTTTTGTAGTTTTTTCGAATTTCTAGGGGGAATTTCTACTGATTTTTTTCATGGTAGATTTCATAATAATACATACATTAAAATCTATATTTTTTTATTTTCAAATTGACCACCTGGAAAGTTTTTTATTTTTCAGCCTTGATATAGTTATTATTATTATATTATTACATATTCGGAAAACTTATGAAAAGAGCTTTAAGTTAAAATAAAAATCGTCAAGATTCGTTGAAAAACAACGGAGTTACAGACTGTCAAATATATTATTTTCAAGCGAATTTCGCTTTTTAACGGCAGGACTATGAATACTATCGTCATTTTCTTCGGACTCGCTGTCGATCGCTTCCTCCACCCCTCCGCCACGCCACGGCTCGCCGAAAAATCAAGCGACCCACTGACTTTTGACAATACTTCTAATGCACTTAACATAATTCCACAAATAAAATATTTTTTTCGGCAACCGTCCGGGAAGTGGCTACTTCCCGGACGCTTTTTCTTTGAGAAAGTAGCATTTTTTCGGCCTAGTCCGGGAAGTACGCACTTCCAGGACTAGGCCGGGAAGAATCACATCGTTGTTGTCATTGTGAATATGAAAATCTTGGAAGGTATGATTTTGATAAATGCAGTTGAACATTACCATAGCAACGAAATAACGACTGACAGCTATCTGAAGTGAAATTAGTTGACATTTTAATTTTCGAAAGTTTGCATGGTTTTTGGTCGCAATTGTCGCAATAAACTATGGAAAGCAACAGCGATAGTGAGTTTGAAAATGTGCCTTACGAAATTTCCAATGCAGCAGCTGCTGCTACAGCACAATTATTGCCTGAAAAATCAAAGTCCAGGTACGAAAACGTTTATGATTTGTTCACGAGATGGATGGATATGAAGAAATGCAAAACTATTACAGAGGATGTAATTTTAGCTTACTTGGCGCAAAAATCTGAAACTGTCAAATCCTCTACCCTGTGGAGCATGTACTCTATGTTGAAAAGTACCATTTTAGTGAAGAAAAATGTAAACATAGCCACTTTCCCAAAGGTAATCGCATTTCTTAAAAGGAAGAATGTTGGTTATAAAGCAAAGAAATCAGAAGTCTTCAGCAGCGAGCAAATCAACAAATTCATTAGAGAAGCAGATAATGAAACATATCTAATGCTAAAGGTAATTTTAACAAAATATTACGATTGTAGGATATAAAAGTATCAACTTAATTTGCTTCATTTTCAGGTAGCAACAATTATTGGGTTAGCCGGTGCGTGTAGACGGGAAGAACTAACAAAAATGTCAATTGATCTAATAAACGACAAAGAAGATATGTTGCTCGTGAAAATACCAGATTCTAAAACACATATTGAGAGAAATTTTGTTGTAATTGGGCAAGAAAACCTGCTGTTGTATAGGCAATATTTATCTTTACGGCCATCCCATACTCCACATAACAGATTATTCGTGAATTACAAAAAAGGAAAATGTTCGATTCAGCCCGTTGGTATCCACAGTTTTGGGAATCTCGGATTAAGAATTGCAGAATTTTTAAATTTACCCAATCCTAAAAATTACACAGGCCATAGCATGCGTCGAACTTCAGCGACGATATTTGCTGATAATGGTGGAAACATCACAAATTTGAAGAGACACGGTGGCTGGAAGTCTACCAATGTCGCTGAAGGATATATAGACAATTCACTAACAAACAAAATTAAAATTGCCAAGACCATTCAAAAATTATCAGATGAAAACAATCAATATGAAACGGAAACTTTACCTTCTTGTTCTGACTACAAAAGGCATTTAAATATACCAAGCATTTCAAACAAATTAAACCCTTTCAATATTAGCAATTGCTCAAATTTTACTATAAATCTTAATATAAATAAGAATTAGAATGTTTCTGTTAGTACCTATATTCTGTTCGAATTTCAATATTTAATACAAATAAGAATTTAATTAATTAATTTGTTCTACAAAAAAATATAATAAAGAAATGTGTCTCATTAATTTGTTATTCTACATGGTTGCCGAAAAAATAGTGTACGCAACACGTCCGAAAACAGTTTTTTTGAACTCGCAGACTTCCAGGACTCGCCTACGGCTCGTCCTAGAATTTTGTCAACTTGTCCAAAAAAACAGTATTTTCCGGACTTGTTACGTAAATAACTATTATCTGGGAAAGTACTCAGGTTGCCGGTTATGACAGTATTTTTTTAACAATAGGTCGTCAATTTTGACAGTCTGTAACCTGTTTTTCAACGAATCTTGACGATTTTTTTTAACTTACAGCTCTTTTCATAAGCTTTCCGAATATGTAATAATATATAACTATATCACGCGCGTGCGTCGTATATTTCATTTTGCTACTAAGGCTAAAAAATAAAAAACTTTCCAAGTTGCAAATTTGAAATTAAAAAAAAAATTATAAATTTCAATGTATTATTATGAAATCTACCGTAAAAAAAATCATTGCGATTGTGGAATATGCTCGGGATCGTCCAGATTAATAATCAGTTAATTCAGGCCATAACTTGTAAACTATTCAACTTACCGATTCCAGATTTCGTGTGAGTTATTAGACAGTAGTGATAAGGAATGAGAGGATGCGATGCCAAAACTTTCTGGTAATAATAACGCAGTTTATAAATGTTTAATTCAATAGTCATAAATAAATTTTTTCTGTTTATAACTTTCGATCTAATCAATATTTTTTGACGCTCGAGGGCTAGTTTTGTAGGTCTTTTGGAAACGAAAAAAAAGTACATTACTGTTTTCTCGTGGAAATGAACGGAAAAAAGTTATAAGTGAAAAACGTGAATCTACGTAAATATTATACAATTAACCACCCTGTAAACAATCTTCCTCCCATTTTTATGACTGTGGCAACTAATATGTACTTGTACATAATATTTAGCATCTATAGCGATAAATTCAGCTTGCCAAAACAAAAGGTCGCGAAATGGTAATTTCCCAGCTCTTTTTCCTGGCCTATTAAATTGATGCGATTTTGCAGCGAGGGTAATTAATATTTTGTGCACGATAATAGAAAACCATGTTTTCGAAGCCATCCTACATACAAATAAATGCAAATATTAGAACATACAATTATCACATACACTTCGACAAATACTTGGTGTTAGAAATATCTTAACTACTCGACTCTGGTATTCGCATGAGTTAAATCCGTGCAAAAGATTATTTATTCAATCAAACGTGTAAACCCAACGTAATGGCACACAATCAAATATCAAAGAAAAAGGAAACATACGTGAATCGTTATTTCTTCACCACATCCATTTACTTTTTTTCGGGATTGCGCGCACCGGTTGTGCTAGAGTCGTCTCAGCCGAAATTACACTGCAATAACTCGCGCGTTCGTACTATTAATAGTTAACTGAAACTTTATAAAAGCGAAACTATAAAAGCGGATTCCCGATCCGAACCGTATCGTCGTTATGGCGGAATTTTTGCCCGCTAGTAGCCGCCTGGGTGACTAAATTGTTTAATTGGCACACCTACGACTGTCCCGAAGGCCTAACAGGATTAATGACACGAAAGTATCTCTATTACGGTTAACTGGACGCGGGTCAGAACTAATTAATATTGGTAAAAGCGTTAAATGAACTTCTTTGGATAATTTTGGTTGATCGCTCATACAACATATTCTGCTTATGGTTGAATATCTGATTTCGCGGTTTAAACAGATTAGGGACGCTGTAGTGTATCTGAAATCAATTATATCTGGACTTGAGTATGGGCGAGATATAACCTATAAACTGTATGGCGATAGACCAGGGAGGATCTGTCGAAATATTCCACTTCTTGTAAGAAGAGGTAGGCTAATTTTTGCCGGAATAACATCAGTACAAATCACATAATAAAAGTGTAGATCCCTAGATCTGGGCGAGGTCCGGAACATTTTCAAAATGGCAAAAATGTTTAAAAAAAATTAAAAAATAGCTATTTTATCTAAGTTTTTTACTTATATCTTGGAACCTATGCATTTTGGAAGAATATTGGAGAGGAAAAAAGTTTTTGAATTGAATTTTACACAATATACTGTAAGTTAATTATTAACGATGTTGCAAATAGCAATAATTGATGAAAAAAAAAGGCAAAATAATTAAGTTCTTTGGATAATTTTTTAAAAATATTTTAATTGCTCGGAGGGTATTCTAATTTTGGTACTAAAAACTTTAGATTAAAATAAAACAACACACCAAATTTCATTAAAAGCGATTCTATAGTTTTCGCAAAATAATTTTTGGAAAAATCGAATTTTCAAAATGTTGCACAGCCTCAAATACTTGAAAATTTTTTCACATAGAAAAGACCGCTCAACCTCTCAAATGGTTTTTCAAAAATTGAAATCAGTTTATTAGAACGGCCACAGAAAATTTTTTAAGTTAACACTCTTTATTTATTTTTAAACAATTAGATTAGATTTATCAATTTGCAATTTAGTTTTTTTCAAAAATTATAATTTTAAAGTACTCGGACAGACGCTTCTTTTTTTTTAAAGTTAAATTCCCTTTATTGGTACTCGAGATATAAGCGGTCAAAGTTTATCGGCATTTACCGTTAATTTATAAACAATTTAGCAATAATCTTTGATCCAGTGGCTTCGTTTTTCCGAGTTCTAAGCTGGAAAAAATTTTCAAAAAAATAAATTATCGGCAACATAGATGAATCAGCGGAAAAGCTGTCGCTCGCACGCACGAAAACACAAAAAGTGGGGGGGGCTTTCGCTCCGAGACTGAATTCGGAGGTTCAAAATGCGAAGGTACGAAAAAAATTGCATTATCTCGGCTTCTAATGGACCAATATCGATATTTTTTTTAATCCGATGTCTCGCGAGCCAAGGAATTCGAATATCGTAATGCCAACACTGTCTAATTTGCACATATTTTGTTATAAACAAATTTTATTATTTATGCATTAAATATACTGTATAATTTACCCTATGATAGATAGATAGATAGAACTTTATTGACATTTATGTACATTAAGTGGTACATTTATAGTCATAACATAGGCTGAGTAGTGTTCATAAAAGTTAAAAATTCATCCACAGTATAAAAACACTGATTTAAAAGGAATGATTTCGTAAACATGTGAAAGGTTTTTTGAGACATGTTTTTAATCTGTTTTCGTCTACAAAAATTATCAAACTTGTTGAACAAACTGATTGTAAGTTTGTTACGTTTAGTTAGAGTAATACGCGAATAAGATTCAACCAGATTTCCAGCGTGTCTAGTCTTATATTGATGTACATCAGCATGAGATTGCAAATTACATGCTATTGTATTTAGTTGTAATTATTACAATTATTTAAATAATTTTTGTTTAAATAAATTTAAAAAAAAAACATTTATTTGGAGATTAATTTTTTTGTTAAATACAGATAAAATTAAGAAAAAATAGTACTTTAAAATTATAATTTTTGAAAAAAACTAAATTGTAAATTGATAAATGTAATCTATTTGTTTAAAAATAAAAAAGTTTTCAATTTTTCAAAAACCATTTGAAAGGTTGAGCGGTCTTTTCTATTTGAAAAAAATTTCAAGTATCTAGGTGCTTTATTTGAGGCTGTGCAACATTTTGAAGATTCGAAAAATTTTTTCAAAATTTTTTTCAAAAAAAATTTTGCGAAAACTATAGAACCGATTTTAATGAAATTTATTATGCTCTAAAGTTTTTTTTACGAAAATTAGAATGCCCTCGGAGCAATTAAAATATTTTTAAAAAAATATCCAATAAACTTGATTATTTTGCATTTTTTCATCAATTATTGTTATTTTGCAGCATCGGTAATAAATTTAAACATTTTTAACTTACAGAATATTATGTAAAATTCTATTCTAAAACTTTTTTTCCTCTTCAATATTCTTCCAAAATGCATAGGTTCCAAGATATAAGTAAAAAACTCAGATAAAATAGTTAAAATATATAGTTTAAAGTTTTTAAACATCTTTGCTAATTTGAAAATGTTCCGGACCTCGTTAAGATCTAGGGATCCGCACTTTTATTATGTGAGTTGTACTAAAGGTAATCTAGAAAAAATTTGCTTGCCCTCTCTCACATCCACCTCAAAACAGATCCACTCTGGTCTACGAGCTCGCTAACGAATATTAATAGTGTTTTCCACAACACCATTAGTTAACTTCAAAGTCAAACTTTTTTCGAAGACAACTCTGTATCTCTGTCAAAAGTCAAAAGTATTCGATTCATTTGAATTGTTGTCAAATATAACAGGGTCACTAAACAATTTTTCTACTTCATTTTCTTCTTTGTTCACAACCTTAATTTATCCTCACGATATTTCGAGATAATATATTTTTAATAGCCCTATTTTCTTACATATTACAATGCAAATCTTAACAAACTTTTTAACGAGACAGATTATTACTAAAAATTATCAAAATTTTGAATGTAACGCAATTACACTATTTCCGCAACAGTCGCAATACTAAGTTATCCAACCCATTTATAATTGTACACTTATTGATGTTGTTGACCCTAGTCTAAAATTACACTATTCTGCAAGTTCCAGGAAGAGATGTAAAATGTTCAATACTATTAGTATAATATTTGCGTATCTAATATATTAATTTATGTGGAATTACTTTGAATTCGAAAGATTTTTTAATCACAGAAAATACGTAAATATTATAAAGCAAAAGAAGTGAATATGTCATTTGTATAATGTATAAATCAATATTTAATTCCTAAAATATAAATTATTTGGACCACGTATACAAATTGAAAGAATATTACAAGTACCTGACGTCATTTCAATTAAACTGTAACCATTTCAAAAAGGTAAATAGAAGTAAACATTTCTTTTTGGTTTCTTTGGCTAATAACCACCAGAACACTTATTTTGTCTAAATATCTATTGAAGGTGGTAGATTCCACTGAAATTCCCAAAAATTTACCACACTCTTCTTTGTCAATTTTTTTTAATGGTTATACGCTTGAATAAATTTTATAATTACATTCAAATGCTCAGTCGGTTTACTTGCAACATAAACTTAAGAAATTTTTATAACTTCTTAAAATTATTATCTACCGATAGATTTACAGTCATATTTCAAATGTTTTAAATATACCTACAGGGTGTCTCAGAAAACAATGGTTATTCAACAACCACACATTCCTCAAATAAAAACAAAAATAAAGACAACATGAAAAATGTTTGATTTAATATTTGTACTATTTGCAGACTTACTTTTGATTTGAAACAGTTTTTCATGTACTTTTAATTATTATCTGGGGATTTCACACAAGAAATGTCTATTGCCAATTTTTCTAAAATTGCTCAGTTCAAGTAAAAAGAGATTTCATTTGCTGCTCTGAAAAAAGAAACATTACAGGTCCCAAACTGACCCTGTCTGGGAAACGGAAAATTTTAGCAACTATACTTATATTTATATAAACTATTTTGTTCGGCCAAAAAAATTACTCAATTATTACAAAATATCTTTTTGCTGTAGATTAGTTCACTCAGAGGTAGAAATCGGAAGGATAAAAAAAGTGTTTTCCTAATCTTTTCAGACTTGCACAATTGATTCTCCTCCTGCTTAAAGAAACAAAAAAAAATCATACAAATATAGCTGTTAAAATATTTAATTTCTCAGATATACCTACAGCAGCGTTGCCAGATGTCCCGATTTTGGCGGGACGTCCCAAAATTAAATGTCCCGCGCGGGACACGCTCAGTCCCGCTTTTCCCGCTCTTGTTTTGTTTTTTCTTTAGCAATTATTTTCTCCAGATCTCATCGATTTTTTTGAAAGACAATTTGTTCCCAGATATCCTGAGACCTTTTTTTAGGCATCAATTATACAAACCCTTAGTATGTCCCGTTTTTGGACGAAAGAATCTCGTTTTTTTATTCAAAAAATTTCAAAATTCTGCTTTGCCCGAAAAAAAATCTGGCAACGCTGACCTACAGTGAATAGTATTTCAAGCTTCTATCTTTTCCGAAGCAGCAAATTTAATCTTTCTTTGAAATAGCATCTATCAATTTTAAAACGTAACTTTAAATAAAACGTTTTTTGAGTGACTTAAATTTGAATTGTTTTTACATGAGAAATCTGTAATTGCCCTGTGACTACTATTTTTTGGGATAACCTATATATTTCACAGAAAAATAACGATAGAAATTTTCAAATATTTTTTTTTTATGAAAAAAAGTTACCTACCTAATGAAGTACCTACAAATTTTCACAAAATTCTTAGTGATATAAATTTGCGATAAAGTGATAAAATGTACATGGCACATGCCTATTAGTTTAATTAAAAAGAAAACTAGGTATTACTTAAATATGCAAATTAAATACGACGCACCCAGTCAGGTTCCAGAATCAAATATTTGTAAGTAGATAAAGTAGTGTAAGCGTGTAAGCATGAAATTTTAAATATTACCCGGGAACTAATGACCGTACAGGAAATCCAAACAGGGTTTTGACAACTTCAAAGTATCCTCCATCAGAAAAAATTTTTTTTCGATACAAGAAACTTGGTTAAAAAAAAGATAAAAAAGATTTTCGCTAAACTTGAGGTAACATTATAAATAATGAACAGACTAAGGATATTTTTTATTTTTTTTAACCTTGAGGTGTCCCAAAGAAACCCACAAGAATACATACAGCTGCGATTTTTCTTTCATTGCCATCCGAAAGATTGAAATTGTCACTTTTGGTAAAAATCCATTAAAGGATAAATGTTGCACCTTTTTTTCATTTTTTTAAATTAAAACTATTTTATTTCGCAAAAAATCCAAATGTTTTTTGATAAATAAAATGTTAAATGTCAAAAATATACAATATTGACAATAATCTTCAAAAAAATCATCTTTTTTTTAACGTGGTTTCCACCTGATTTTCACGCCCAATCAGTCGTTACATTTTCTTTAGCAAATCTCGAATACTTACTGAATTGTCTAGCACACAAATTGTTTCACGACTTTCAATTAGAAAGAAAAACAGTTTTTTTATAAAACTAACAACAATCTTTTATGCATACCTATCCGAATAAAAAAATATTTTTTGAAAGTAACAATTTCAGTCATCTAGTTTCAAATGAAAAAAAAAAATTGCAGCGGTTTGAACTCTTGAGGCATTCTTTGGGATACTATGACGTTAAAATAGCCGAAAATATTTTTAGTCTATTTATTAATTAAATTAAATTAAAATTATCGCGAATTTAGCGAAAATCCTTAGATACGCAAATTTATACCTTTTTTAAATCAAGTATCTTGCATCGAAAACATTTTTTAAGTACGTCTTATATGTGGTTTTATACCTAGAGAATATTTTGAAGTTTTAACTCATCGTACATAGCTCATGAACAGCTCAAATGAAAAAGTACGAATCAAACTAAAAGAGTTGGTTGATAGGCGAGATTCTAAAAAAAATGACTGAAGCCCGTGATCCATTTGAAAGGGAAGCAAAAATTTTTAACTTGCAGATCCTGAAACTAGAAACTTCAAGCTTTAGTTTGCGTTTTTTATTGCTTCATGACCATTATTCGCCAAGTTACAGTCTTTTGAAGTTACCTAAACATTTTGAATTTTTTTTTCTATCCTTTAATTTTGTGACTAGTTTAATACCGAGGAAAGAATCAGCCCGTAACTTATTAACTTCAAACTTTTATTAAAAATGAATTTCCGATCAAGAACAAATAATCAAAAATCACCTGTTGTATCGTATATTTACTACTCCACTCACCTGGTGTCTATTCAGGGCCCCATCCCACCATCTCCTCACCACGGACACCCACGCAGTATGTGCACCCGCCAACGTGCCCGAACGCGTTGTACCCCATCACCGCCATGTGACAGCACGTAAGGACACCTCGGGCTGGGGAACCATCACCATAGCAACGGCGTGTCTCGCCACTACACCGGAGAAAGTCAATGGATCGAGGGTGTTGATCTTTGCGTCTTTTGCTTTGCCTCCCTCTTTTGTCGTGGTTTTTTGGAAAAGTCGGAAAGTTGCCTGGAAAAGGTATACGCCATGTTCCCGTCTCAAATATACAGGGGGTCCGCAAACTCGGCCTATATTTTTGTATTAAACCGTATCTCACAAGAAAATAAATAAATACTGTATTAAGAAATGTTGAAGTTGAGACGGAAACTAGGCAACACACGTCACGTTAGGATTGTGATTGACCGCGTATGGCGTGTACGTCTGTTCTGCGTCTCTAACATTTTGTCCACATTTACCGTACACCAACAGCATATCCGTCCATTGGTGATTACTGTTATATATGCCATTGTAGCAATATACTAACAGTTAATAACAAAATCGCTCGATGTCTACTGTTTTACGCTCATTACAAAAAAATCTTTTACATAGCACAAGAATGGCATCGAACAAGAGGCAGCCAACAAAGGTGACACCAAATGATGCAATCGAAAAGGTAAAAGCTTCTTGACAACTGTGAATCAAAAAATATTTTTTCAAAAACTGTTTCCTAATATTTTTAAAATTGGCGAAATCCATCAGGCTCCAGAATGCCGTAGGGTAAGTAATAATAGAAACCATACAAAGTATAATCATTTGGGTTTGATCGCTATATTTGGTATACCTCGAGTTGAGTAATTCTTTGAATACTTATTAAGAAATTATGCTCAATTTACTCTATGTTAAACAATACATACATGAATGTTAAAGAAAATATTTATACAAGTATATTCTCAAAAGATTTTTTTTCAAATTATTTAAAAAATGGTTATTCACGGGCCTTATAGAAGAGAAGACCAGCTAAATATGATATTACAAGATATAGATGGAGGTTATGTGTTCGTCATTAAAATTCCTAACAGTAAGACACATAGGTACTCACAAGCAGAGAACATTTGTCATTTCAAATGTATTTCTTAAACGCACTATTAGAGTAAATATTTGAAATTGCCGCTTCCGAAAGACTATAGCTTTGTTCCTAGAGCAATCCAGAACAGTTTCCTACAGTCAAGCGCATGCGCATTCCGATATAATGCTTTTCAAAATTCAATGTTTCGATTCAACTGCGACTGCGTCTCGCTGTTGGCAACTGTTTCTGATGCATATGAACAAAGCTTATACGGGTCACTCTTTCATATACGCTCTTTTTCGACGATTTTAGCAGGTTATAGGGCATATATTATCTCCATCAAAAGACATGGGGGTTAGAACTTGCTTGAACTCTGTTGAAAATAAAATTCAACTTTCAAATGGAATTGCTACAAAAGTGGTTAAGATTTCTGATTCAGTTACTCCACCAAGGTCTATTCTTGATGGAAAAATAACACTTGCTCCATTATTGGAACTTCAAAACACGATACTGTTTTAAAAGGTTATGTATACCATTGTCGACTTTTCGAACTAAGAAAATCATGGCAGTTGATTCATTTGAGTTGCAAAATTTGTTCAATTAAAGTAAAAAAGTCTTTTTCATTCCAGTCAAGTAAAATGTTTAGTTGACACTTCGGAAACATTATTACAATGCCAATAACAGTTTTCCAAAAAATAATTTTTGGACTTATATTTTCATTTTCGTCAGAATATATTATATACATTTTTCTCAGCCTGTATGTCGGTTTAATTTAAATCACTCTGTATATGAAATCTAAAAAGTAACAATTTCATTAACTGAAATTTTCTAGGTGAATGTAGTAAATAAATATTTTGAGAAGCAGAAAATAAATTTATTATTCAAAGAAAGTTAAAATATTATTTTGTTTTTTTAAACTAGGTACGTGAACAACGAAGGAGAAACAGCAGGAATAATTTGTTGTATAGGCATTTTCTATTACTTCTGAATAATATTTCATAATTTAATTATGAAAATGACTAGTGCCATTTTGCCCAGCGGTTTCCCCTTTGACGAACAATATGTATAAAACATGTTTTTAGGTTTATGAATCTGATTTCCTGTTCCGTTGTAAAGCGACTAAACTGTTTATCTCTGTGAAATTTATACTAATACATCGAATCAATAAACCCATATGTTTCCTGTAGTATCCAGATGTATTGTGGAGACTTTTCATAATAAACAGAATGTCAATATTGCCATATAATTTTACATTTGCTGCAAACACATGGTGGTCCCGTTTTGAAAACCTGAAAAGGATATTCATTAGACTGGTTTCCAAAAACATCTATTTGAAATTAGAAAAAAGTATATATTATACAGGGTGTAATAAATTTGACTTCCACTACTTCAGCATGAGATAGAGTAATCATAAATGAACAAAAAAGTTTGATATTACAGGTTCGTAAGATTAACATTTTTCAAAATACAGCGAGTTATTAATATTGGGGAGTTTCATCACAACGTGTCAACAGCGCTTAACCTGCACACCACGTGTACACGCGTCAGACTTGTCCTACGGAAAAAATGTAAACAGCTGTTATTGTGAAACATATAGCAAATTTCAAGACAATTGTTTTCCAGTTTTTAAATAAATAAAATAAAATAATTTAAAGTAAGTAATAATTTTAGTAATTATGAATCTCTTAAAACAGGAACTTACGTATTTAAAAAATATGTAATTAAACTACCCAAAGATTCACGTCGTCCAAATAATCATACGTATTAAAAATAATTTAGATACTTACCAAAAAGCAAAATTCAGTAATTTAAACGCACAAGTATAAAAAAAACTACAACATATGCTCAAAATATCAACCACCATTTTCGATGCACGCACGACACCTTCGAATCCAATTTTCGCGCACTCGCTGGAAAACACCCCAAGAAAAGGAAATAGTGATACGCAAAAAACACTCCGACACGGTACAATTCCAGATACCAACACCAACTGAACTGCGTATTGATGGACAGCTTAGTACCTCGTGTTAATATTGTCACATTGCTCGATATGAATTTTATCGAATTTTAAATTTATTGCAACTCTAATTATTTTTTAGAATTAAGCATAATTAATTAACATTCCTTAATTAATCGAACTTTTATACATCAAGTTGGAGATTTTGATTTTTTTTTCTCGGAAATGGTCGAGTTTAGGACCCATACCATATAAGGTTTTTTTTGTTTATTTTAATGTACCTATTCTATCGTCTGTTAAAATTAAGGCAGTCAAACTTCTAACACGCTGTATTTATCTATTATATGGCCCCCAAAAGTATAAATCCATAATAATAAACAGCATGGGCGTATCTAGCGGGGGGCAGGGGTGTGCACCTCAGAGAGCCCGGTGCCCACCCCAGAAAAATATATAATATTCACGTCTTATCTTTGCCATATCGATAAGGCGGTTCTTTTTTAGAATCAAATCGAAACGTGTTCAAATTTGATATTGGTAAGTCGGATTGTAATCGTAGACTTTTTTTTTTGGTAGAGGTCTCCATACAGCTTGCAGGCCTGGGCCCACCCCAAGCAAAAGTTATAGCTACGCCCATGATAAACAGACGTTCCTCATTATCTAAATGTAGCAACAGACAATTCCACAAGAGGATGACATTACCCAATCATGTAAGCTCCCATTATTTTTAGTAAGCATTCCCTTGGGAAGCGTTAGGTCATAAATATCACTGGAATTCTAAGGGGACAACAAAATAAGTATTTGACTACAGAAGTTACACAACGTTTGACCCTCGTTAACCGCTTGTTGGGAGTTCAGTTTCTTAATATTTATTAAATTGGTCATATAGGTAATAAGAATGACCCCAATTAGGCTCCACACCTGAAAATGTGTTTATCCCCTTAGTTTTACAAATAATGTACCGATACCGAACGCCTAAAAAATTTAGTAATTAAGTAAGTCTTTGGATTGTAAAATAAAGTGACGCAAGTAATGCTTTATAGTAAAGTACATTTGTAGATTTAATAGACTGACCACCTTCGTCGATTAGAGGTTAGTTGCCGTTTTTTGCCAACGTAAGGTCATGCTTGAAATAATTTCTTTTTGGGAATCAATTTGCAAGAAAGGTGTTTCTATTGAGATAATAAATAAATGAGATTCTTGTCATAGTCATTTCAATAGTTCTTGTGAACCAAGAACGTGTCCAAATTAACAAACATTCCAATGAGAACCATATGGAAAATTGGAACGAATATCGATTTCTCACTCTAAACACGTGTGTACTATATCTTATTCTTAGTGAAGTGAACAAAGAACGAAGTGCCTGTGAATAGCTGGAAAAACTATGTTTCTCGTGTTAAAGCTATTGAACATTCATATAACGAATATGACAGAGAGATTAATGCAATGATATACTGACTCGAGTTTTGAGCAACCACATTTTTTCTGCTTCGAACAACTTTGGCCAGACATAACTTCAACTGAATGATTTTTAAAATTTAGGAGTTTTTTCGTACGTTTTATATGCAGAAAAAGGTAACCTGATAAACCTGTTAGTTTATTTTTTTTATTAAGAATCAGAATCCGAATTAAATGAATAAATTTTTATATTTAATAATTATATGCTTACTTTATTCTTTATTAAAAAAATATAATGTAAATGAACATAAATATTATTACTTATTTTTATTTTATTATCTTTAAAATAAACTTAGTTTTTTTAATTATAGTCGTCACACGATACATGTAATGTAAGTAATTATAATCACAGACAAAATAGCTATCGCCAAGCTATATTGTCTGTGTTATAATTTTCTGTGCTAATTCAAAAATTCTTTTCAATTCAAACTAAATAGCAAAAAATTCTTGAAATGCAATTCAGTGCATATCTGTTAAAAATTCCCAACATGTTTTACAATCCGGTTGTAACTCTAGGTAGTCATTCTCTTAAATCTGTGAATATACTTTACCCGAAGTTGTATCACAATTAATTCAGAAATGTGATTCGGTTCATACCTATTCTTTAAGATACAGTAAAATATCTGTTTTGTCCACTTCTCAAGTAAAATATTAAAAGTTGATTTAAAATACAAAAACGTTATTACATATTCAATAGTTCCCTCGTTCATTTAGAGCTATTTTAAAATCAGCGGGTTTGAATTGCTGCAAACAACATTTTCGCCATTTTCCAACAGATGGCACCTCCATCAATGAACCGCATTTATCGACTGGCATGACGTAACAAAATATTCGATGACCTTGCGAATGTTTGTAAATACACAGACACGTTGAACTGTTTTTGTGCAAAGTGTTCAGACTTATTTATATAATTTGTGGGTTCTTCGTTATATAAATTAGTAAAAAAATGGATTTCCAAGAGATGACCGTGATAGATGAACACAGTGTAATCGTAAGTTGACTGCCAATATCTTGTAAAATTAAGAATAATCAGCGTTTATCCCCATGAATTCTTAATATAAAATCTAGTAGTCTAGTTTTAGATTTTCAGTTGTTAGCGGAGTCTATTTTTAATTTATTTTTGTAGAGCAGAAAGATTATTAAAGTTTTCGTTGTGGAAATTCTACTAGAAACTAGAAAATAGATTTGAGAGGCACTTTTGGGTTATATCAAATAATTTAGCGCTTGCGCTCTAGCCACTTAGCGGTTCATTTGAAATTGCACAACGAAATGTAAGTACTTAACCCACAATAAATGCAATGATTTGTTTGTATTATGCAATTTATTTGTATTTATTTGGCCATTCAAAGTCTTATCGCTACTGTTCATTTTGATGAATGTTATTGAGCTTACGCATTTACTGTATCAGAGAAATTCGGAAAATTAAACTTAGGCTATATAGCGCAAGATAAAAAAATGCAGGAAATGTGAATGTGGTGTGGTACATATTTCAACCCCCCAACCTTAAAAACATTGTTTATGTTAAAACCGAACAATCTTAGGTATATTTAAAAAAAGGTGACAGAAGTCGAAACAAAATTGTTTACATTCGCTAAAAACTTATAAAATATTTGAGATTTATTTTCATTTAAAAAAAACAAAACAACTGCTCCATTTTGTTTAATAATCTGTTTTTGAGGTGAAAAAATATTTTTTTATATTTATCATTCGGCTACCTTCTCAATATTTGTGGTTAATTGTATAAATAAGTAGAAAACAAAGTAAAAAATGCTCGTTTTTATAATTATGGGAAAACTTCAGGTACCTCTTACACTACAAATCTTCATCGAGTTAATCAGAATTTATAACACGTGGGTGGGTCAAAGGTTATTGACATTAGAGCTCTGAAGAAGGTGGTTTTGGACGACTATGAAGCGAAAACTATGTACAATTACATACTACATGCGGTAAAACCTTTAAACGTTGCCTACATTTTTACATACCTAATATTTAATTATTTAAATTTAAAACTAGTTTATCTTGTTTTATTTTAATTTACGTAATTTAATTACGAATGTGCAGTGGGATTAGAAAAACCGTGCATCATGTTCCTACAGTGTAGAAAAAAGGGAAAAACAATAAATTTTCCATAATTCCAGTTTGGATTTATTTTTTTATCATTTTTATGACAAATTAGATTTTATAGTATGTATTTCCATCGCCTATGTTTTCTTTTGTAATGCAAATGCGCGACTCATTAACAGTGACCTTAGAGGATGATCTCAATGATTCAAATCATCAACCAGCGTAGGCTTTGCGGAAATATTTACATATTTCATAAGGCTGAAACCAGTGGCGGCTCGTCAGGTGACGCAAGTCATGCACCGCTTCACCTAAAATTTCCGTTTGGTTGAGCAATTTAAAATTATTTTTTAATTTTAATTTTATATAAATTTTATAATTTAGGTGTAATTTTATATTGAAAATGTATTGTGTTTGTTCGTTTAATACGCAGAACTAAACAGAATAGTAGAAACATTGACTTCGTGGAGCACGAACATCAACCACGTACCATACAAAGTGTAGTATATGCAAAAGTAACGCAGATCGAAGTCAGTCTGTATTTCGCTTCTCTTCGAAGCGTTATTTACGGCAGTTGTCATGGCAACGAGGCGGCCAACACGGGAGTAAACTACGGCGTGGGGGAAGCACGTTGCCATCATTCTTAGTTAATATTTGTTTTGTATAATAATTGTAGAAATGTTTCCTATGTATGATCCAGTATGTATTGTATTGGAAACGCTATTTTCCAGATCAAAAATTCAGTACAAAAAGGATTTTTTAAATTGCGAGAGACCTGTGCCTTATTCTCTTATGGAAAAAAGGGGAAGTCAAAAGACAACGTGTACGTTCGGAAGTTTCGGAGTGAATGGTATTCGGAGTATAAGTGGTTTGTGTGGAAGTGTTTATTTAAAAAACTTTTCTGTATGCCGTGGTTAATTGTAGGTGTAAAGTCGGGCACGTGGAAGAAGGATGGATTTAACAATTTCGGGAACGTCACGCGGGGCTGTCGTAAGCTTCTTTGGAACATACATGTACGGTGTGCGTTAATGTTCGCAGAAGTTCACAAGCCGAACTAATATTTCTATTTTTTATAAAATCTAAATGAAAATCCTTCTCACGAACGTCAGTTTTTCGGTAATTTTGCAAATGCAACTAAAAATTTCCAGAATCATTTAAAGCCGTTTGACCTTGAAAAATTTCGACTGCGGCGCTTTTTTTCTTTTTAGTCAATCAATGAATATGCTTCACCTATTCTCAATGTCACGAGCCGCCACTGGCTTAAACAGTACTGGTTGGTTTATAAAAAAATATTAGTCCTAACTTAGTCTTAGTCTTAGTATTAACCTTTACACTAATCTTAGTATTAGTCCTAAGAATAGGTACACGTTTATAAAAACAATGTGTGGTCCTAATTTTATTAAGATTAACCAATGAGCGATTCGACTACGCGCATGGCTAGTAATATCACAGCATAATATTTGTTTAATATTCTGTGGTAATGTTATTTTATTTGTTTTGTTGGTGAGTGAAAAGAAAAATATAACCTATTACCACAGCTATTACTATGGTAATGGCGTAATGGCGACCACCATAGACAAAGACAGGAGACCACTATGCTACGAAATGCAATACTTGTGCATGCGCACTTCTCAGATCTTAGTCTTAATCCTAGAAAAATTAAAAGATGCGAACTTTCAAAGTCATGTCTTAAGACCTCCTTACGACTAGGGATTTCTATAAACCGGTACATTACATTCTGTACATTTAACTTTTTAGGACTAAGATTAAGGTTAAGTTACGGCTAAGTTAGGACTAATACTTTTTTATAAACCAACCATACTTCATAGTATTGGTACAGGAGGGATAACCAGCGATCAGATAAAAAAGGATAATTTAACAACCACCTTTTTATTAAACTGTTTATCTATGTTGGGTGTTTACAATGTAACGTACAGCCTCTAGTAACATTTATACCTACAATGAAATAAGAGGCTTATCTTGAGAATTCACTAATGTGCTAAATCGAGTGTTACTAAATAGAGGAACCGGCAATCGTCCAAATCCAAATTTTCCACCAGGTACACTTCATAGAGAATTAGTTCCCTTTCCAATTGAAATTAATTTCAAAGTGACCCGATTTCAGCGGGCGTGGAGATATCGTAACTCCTAAGCCGGTTCTGTGGCAACATAAGTGCATCAAGATTGCATCGCATCCCGGTATTAATGACTACTGCATATCGACTTCTCTCTGCCCAGCAACATCGAAATAATATCGCTTCGACGTTGTTTCTCTCCGTTAACAACAGTACTGCGCAATATCGTTAGGCTCGGCGTTGCCAGATTGCTTCAAAGGAGGAAGCACCCTTTTAAGGTGACTAACAAATGTCAGTTTGAATGCACAATGGATCAACCGTGTCCCTTGTCACAGTAGATTAAAAAATATATAAAAATTGCTGGTTTTAACGTAAATGGAATCGTATATAACTAAAATTTTAGTATATGAGCGATAAACTTTCAAGGCGGATTTCTCTTGTCAAAACAAAAAAGGAAAAAAAATCTAGTATTGAAAGTGACATAAAGTTTTTGATCAGTTACAAGACCCATTTAAGATGTAGACTTCAAACTTACAGCTACTTTATTAAAGGACTTCTAAGAGTTCCAAATGTTAAAATAGAAATATTTAAGAGAAAATATTATATTACAACTATAGTACGATCGTATACGATGCAAAGTAGAGCAAAAAATTGTCGGTCTTTTATCAAAGGAAAATCGTGTCATCATTTTTAGGAGGCGTAAGATGAACCGTTTCAAATTTAAAATGAAATTGAATGTAAAATCTGAAATACCGCCGCATACGCACTGTGTTCTGGTACTAGCTGTAGTCGGCCAGGTGCATCGAGTGTACGAAGTGGTCGGTTATACGTCAAATACTAACCTGGCGAGCTTGATCGTAGAGCAGGGAACAATAAACAGTGGCGCGTACAGAGGTGAAATGTAGTACATATGTGGAATTTAAATAACGAATTGGATTTATAATAAATTACATTTAAAACAAATAGTTTATGAGAATAAAGGGATTTTTGTAGGAACAGGGTTCCAGACGTGAACTGATCTCTTCATCGCACCCCATTACGATTCTTTTTTTTATAAGGAGAACGAAGTTTCAAAGCAAAAACCTTGTATAACAGATATACTATAAATATTTACAGAATGAAAACAAAATATAAATCCTATGATATGATTCTATCAAATGAAAACACTAACAACAATTCTCTACCAATCTCAACAAAATAAGTTATTTTTCTATCAAACAAGAAATGTTAACAAATTATAAACAAAATATAAATTCTATGATTTATGTACTGTACGCCAAACTGCATTTTTCTCATCTTCATTTAATATTAATTTCTTCTTTGCACCCCCTTTTTTAGGTTTCTTAACGTCTCCTTCAATTTTCTTCTCTCTTAAAATTTTGAAAACAGATAATTCGCTTACTCCAGTATATCTAGAACACATTTCCACCAAACCAGTCTTCAGTTTCATGGGATGATCCTTTTCTAAAGGGTTATAGACATTTAATATTATCGTTTTTTCTCTGTAACTTAATATAGATTTTTTTGTACCCACAGCAGTACATCCGGCTCGCGAACATCCAGGCACCGCCTCCATTTATCCATATAACGACAACAGAGCAATAATAATACAAAAAACTTCACTTCACTAGCACAGAAAATATAATAGCATTCACGATTCACAAACAACAGCCCGAAACACACACACAGCACACAAATAAAACACTAAAAACACTTTTGTTACGGAGCACAAGAAATATGATTTCACTCACAAATTCTCAAATAATAGCGCGAAACACACATATAGCCCGAAAGAAATATAATTGCACTTATAACAGTTATAACCTCACAAATATCGCGAGCGAGAAACACGCAGCACCAATACAACCGAAACGAAACTGACCACGCCAGGCCGGCACGCGCGCCGCCGCAAAAAACACAAGACACAAGTCATATGAGGGATAATGAAGGGAGTAATAAATGTATTGTTGTCCTGCCGCCCAATGTGCGAAGGAGATGCCTTTGTTTTTCATTTTGTCCTTCATAAATATATAACTGTTAATCCATAATGCATAAAGAAATTATTCAATTTCCAAAACCCCCTATAAAATGTGTTGCACTGATTCCCTTGACAGGCAATGATTTATTACTTTGCATCGAATACGATCGTACTATAGTTCTGATGTCTCCAATTTATTAAAGCTAAGGAATTTACCAAAATGTATGAATTACGTGTACCGATATAACTTGGAGCCAATTTCTTGGTCACTTTATTGGGTCAACGCTCGATAATGTGAAATAAATTTTAATATTTGACATTATGAGGAACCGATATGTATTTTTTCTAGATTTATGAATACAACCAACATAAATCGACTTAAGGGGCTAGTGACAGAGAGTTTAGACCATCTAAGTTGGCCATGAATTTTAGATTTTTATCATTTACTATAATAAATGAAAAATTTAAAAAATAGTTAAAAATAAAAGATACAAGTGCAAAGCGTAGATAATCTTTAGCAGCTGTTGTATACTGGACGTGTTACATACAGGTGACTAGTATGTGGTTAGTTCCAGCAGATTGGCTATAAAATATTGCATACGACATTATCGGTAGATGCGGTACCAAAATAATTTAGCTAAGAGGGGATATAGTGGCAGTCGAGCAAATTATGCAATAGGTTGTGTAGAAATCTGACGAAGAATATAAATCTCTTTTTTAGAAGAGTGAAAATTAAACGCTATTGTCAATATGTTGTTGTCAAGAGCTTCTGTCGAATTAAATCCTTCAGATGTAAATAAAGATACTTCAAAAACTGTTTCTCAATTTCAAATTCCATGTTACTGATTTAACAAATGTAATGGGACTCCCAAATTAACGAATAACATTCAATTTTGAATATAATGAAGGTAACGTATGTACAATATTTTTAAAGTAAAGCTACTTTGAGGCCATGATCAAAAAAAATTATCCCCAATTCCTAGTAGGTACAACTATGACTAATATAGTAATCGTATAAGATAGATAGATTTCGAGTATAAGTGATTATATATTTTGAATTTATTCACATTAAGTTTGTTGTTAAAATACCAAATTATAAGTTTATTCAGTTCTCCGAAGATTGCAATTGACTGAAAGAGAGCATAAATTGTAACGTCATGACTTACGAATGTCTCACATCAGTAAAATTTGACATATTGTCAGGATCGTTCATGAATAGTGGAAAGAGTACATGACTAAAATTTGAACCCTGAGGTATGCCATACGTTTTGGATTTAAAGTAGTGAAATATAAGATGTATTCTGCTATGAAGGAACAAGGAAAAGTTGGTAATTCGACACTAAAACCAAATAAGTAAATAATTTTGTACAAAATTGACTGGTGGTGAATGATTTTGTTAAAACCTTTAAGCCTATTCCAGATCTAAAAACAATATTCATACACAAATGTTTCTAAACAAGTGCAAAACATGTAAACCACATCCACTATCGTTAGAGATTAACCGGCGATTTGGCAACGGCGCCGATAAGCTTCCCTGTCACTTCCACACGGTTAGCGAACGAAACGAACGGTGTGCCGTGCCTCCGTTCGTCGTTGGTTGGCCTGGTCTGGCTTTCTACTGCGTGTTTGCGCTGGCTGAACTACGCATTTTGAGCATCGCAGCACGGTGAGCAAACTATGTTTTTTTCTCAATTTTTCTAACAGCCGGAAGTGCCCTAACGTACGCGGAAGTGCGGTGCAACCCCCTGTGCGCGTCCCTATCGGGGTAACGCTGTCGGCCGGCCGAACCAAAGCATGGGGAAGTGCGGGGGTTGCCGGCTTCTGCCGTTTGTCCCTCGCAGTGCAGTTGCATCCGTTTTTTAATCGATAGGTGCATTTCCGCGTAGTTCATTGCTCGTTCTATTGATTTTCCGAGGTACAGTGAGTTTTCACACATGTGGCAGGGTTTGAAATGTAACCGTTAGTCACCCGACCAGCGACTTTACACCACTTGTTTAAGTAATTCTTGTATGTTATCGTTGAGTGGTGAAGTGAATCGGTGGGTTGCAGTTTGGTGTTGCAGTAGTGTTTGTTATTGGGAAAATCGCATTTAGAAGAGCCGGTTTAAAACTGACCTCCCTAATAAAATGCGCATTGAGTTAATGTTTTATAAAAGAACGTAATAGTGTTGCGTTTGCATATTGCTTACGCGTAAATTATTTTTTGCGCAGGGATTAATTTTTGTTTGTAAGTAGGTTGTTATTTTCGGGGTGCTGTTAGTAGTTTAAATTAAATTGTGTTGCCACGTAATAGGCCAAACCTGGGTATATTTTAATTATCAAATGTTTACATTGCCCATGCACGTACACATTTTTTTTTATTGGATTCGTAAATATTTGTTACAAACGAATCATTATCGAAAAATGAAATATAAATATGATAGCGCAACTATTGCAAAAATTATGTATAAAAAACTGTTAATTAGGTACGTCGTTATCTGGTCCTTTTTAAATTATGCGTAACACCAGATTATGCGAGATGAGCCATTCAATTTTTAATAGCAAATAATAGGTTGTTTACTAGTAATAGTTATCGCCACGTTAATTGAATAGACTATGTGGAATCTATTTGTAAAATGAACAAATAATGTTTATTATCTAGTATTTTTGGGCTATTTTTTTGTCCATTATCTGTGTGATTTTATTAGCAAATTAATACAATTAATTGTAGTTGACGATAAACAATAGGTTAGTAGCTTGCAAACAGCCTCATTTGATGTTACTTCGTATTATTTTTTGTTTCAGCACGTACACCCGTACAACTGCGTTTTCGTTTTGTGACAATGTCAACAACTTTTATCTTTATCTATCTAGTATAAGTATCATTTCGGTCGTTGGTGGTACTTTGCCAAAATACTATGTACTGTTAATTCATCATATTGTATTTCCTTTATCAGTACACGTACTAATTATACAATGAGAAATCGATTACGAAATATACATATAAATATGTAGCTTAATTTGCCGTTGATTTGTATCTAAACAAGTTACGTTTCGGTATTAATTTGAAAATTTGTAAACCGGTTTTTTTTTCTGAAGTTTCTGAGATTCAGGCCGTCAAAGATTACTTTTTTAAATCAAATTTTGGCTAAATATTTAGCAAAAAACAATATATTACATTGAAGTTTCTTACAACTAATTTTTGAAGATACTAAACACGTCAATGCATATTGTTAATTTTCGACAATATTGCAGAGGTTTCCAGTAATGTATAATTATATTACACAAGAAAGGTGGTCTCTGTTGAAATCTCCAAAATACACTGTTTTCGAGAAAAATGCCGTTAAATGTTCCAGTCAACTATTTCCTGAAAATACAGGATGTGTCCAAAATAATCTAAAGTATGGAAAGAGATTCTGATTATTCTTCTTCATTAAAGTATATTTAAATGTACCAAATTTATGATATAGAAGGCGTTGAAAATTTTAATGGTCGATGCATTTAATGACCTTTTTACAAGAAATTGACCAATGTTTTGACCTTTAATTAATTGTATGTGATACACAAAATTGTCAATTTACTTACTGATGACGGTAAATTCCTGAAAAAATTCTCTAATCTTTCAACAATTTTTTAGAGAAATCTGGTTACATTTTGATTTAAAGATTTGATTATCTTGAAATTATTTATTAATTAATTTTACTGAGGAATTACAATAAAAAATTAAGACTTGTTCATATTTTTAATAAATAAATTTATTTAACTGTAAAACGGACATAATAAACGAGTTGATTTTCTTATCTCAATGTTTTGTGAAATAAACATTTCGACTAGAAACATTTTTTAATTGATATTAAAATTTCATCGCCTCACCAAAGGCTATGATGAGAAATGGGATTCACATAATTTTATTAATTTTGAGAACATTCGCTACTAACAAAAAACTTCATTTAGTATTTTTTTCATTTCTGAAAAACGCAATTTTATTACACAAATGTCATTTGAAGTATAGTTTTCCCGAAGTCAGTTGAACCTGTATAAAAACGCCTAACAATATAATTTACTGAGTTTCATAGGCGTCCCTAAAAAAAAGTTTTATGTTAAAGGTAAAAAAAAAATGTATATAATGTATAGAAAATTTCTATTATATGTTCATTTAGCCAACAACATATTTTAATTATTTATGTCCTCAAACAATTTTATTATATTGATGGTAGATTTCGTATTGTTCCGTTTCAAAATTTCTTCAAAATACCATGTTGTAATAGTATTAGTAAACAAAATATCTCTCTTATTTCTCCCTTTCGCAATTGTAATATGAATGATTAATAGAAGGTGCCTGTAATAAATTAAAATTACCTGCATCACATTAAATTCTGCATTGCTGCACTGCACTGCTAAGCAGTTTTGTCAACCACTTGTCAACAGCTGAGATTTATTGCCCAGTCGCCCAGTTCGACTGTCTGCGTACGCCTTTGCGGCGCGCGCGCGCATTCTTCAATTGGGCGTATACATTTCTACCACCTCCACGTTTAGTTCGACCAGACCTGTATATGGGTATGGCTAAATAAATATGGGAACAAGTTTTTCAAATATTTCAATGCCGAGTTGCTGCTTCAGCGACCGAAACTGGTACATACGGCCAATCTCTTGGTTCTTCAATTGAGATCGGAAAGACTAACTGTTTCCGTCAAACTCTTCTTTGTAAATAAATAATAATTTTACATTTACTGAATAAAAAATTTAAGAAAGAGACAACAACAACAAGTTTTATCTCCACATTTTATAGAAGAACTATATTGCGAAATAGTTTTATTTTTGGCGATCTTTTTTTTATCATTAGTAATTACGTTATTTCAGATACGCATGTTATTTTTCTGATATTTTTAGTTACAAATTTTATTTATTATCATAGCGAGAAGTGATAAGCTAAGTGGGGTCTACTTAAAAAAAAAAACAGTCAAATATCGGTATTATTAATAGAAAATACACCTGAATAATTCTTTACTGATAAATTTTAATATTTACAATTTATTAAATTCTTAAAAAGCTACAATACGGCATATATTCATATTTTAGACTAGGTCATGGTTGAAAATAAGCATTAATTTAGCCGCTATGATATGCCTACGCTAGTTTTTTTTCTAACTCAAAGTATCATAATTAACAATACGAGTAGTCGTCTTGACATTAAAACACAGCAATAAATTACTATAAATATGACAGTTGTTCGTAGTTTTAGCCACTGCTGATAACTTACCTTAAACTGTGAATGAGCACCTTTAGTTCACTATAAACACAGAAAATGTCTTTATTCTTGTACAAAGAATTTAAAAAATACTACGTTTTAAAGAGGATAATTAAACACACGTATACCCACGAATATTGCTTTAATACTAACCTAACCTAACGTAAATAACAGCTTCATGCTTTATACTCACAAAACCAAACTAAATTAGTCACGAAATAAAATCGTAAGTGCACACATACGACGTTCTTTCATATTCTTTGTGTTAAATTTCACATAATATTTTGACAAAAGGTTGTAAGTGGACACATTCGACTTTATACCAATAATATATTTAAATTTTAAGAGCGATGGTGTAGGATGCATGTAGATGCGACTATGTGATACTCATATTATTCTTTGTTCCTGATTATCAGATATTTCGTTCAATTGACCACAGATACGACCTTCTTTGCTGTTGTAAAAATAATTTCTACACATACCTACGTGATTTAATTATTGTCAATTTTTAAATATTTCCGTTGAAAATCACCTACAACAATCTTCTGTTATATCGTAAAATAGACCATTTTTACATACGATAACATCAAATATTTAATATTTCACATACGACCTTATGTAATTAGGGTAGCGAATTTTAATGCTACAAAGTAAAATTGAAAAGCCTTAATTATTCAGAAGTCAACTAAGAAAATCTAATGAGTCATTAAATATGCCAATAATACTATGTGAATCTTATAGTGTAGAACAGGCAATTATAATTATGTACCTATATCTTTTCTTTTTTCGAAACAAATAAAAAGTCAAATATAAAATAAATGTCCTTGATTTTTTAATAGAAAATTTGTTGGTAACCACTAACTTGCCTAGTACTTACGCGTAACAATTCACATAATTTGTTTTTAACGGGAGATCGACAACTGTACAGTGTTGCCGTTGTTATACACAACTCTTACTAGGAATAACTAAATAAAAAATATTTTTTAGTATACACATCAAAGGAATTTTATACTAGCGGGAAGTGTTTACTTTATTTAAAACATTTGTACAAAATCAGAATACAGGGTCGGAAAGTCCCCATGGTTCATCAGTTCATCATTCAATAAGATCCTCTTATTTGTGGAAGGGCGAAATGGGCGGTGACTATTAGACGCCTTCATTATAGCCATCTTTCTCTATCGCACGGATATCTATGACTTTCTTTATCGCTCTCACGTAACGGCCGATGAACCATGGGGACTTTCCGACCCTGTATATATTGTTCACTTCAAATTTAATATTCGTTAAATATGCATTGCAACCTATATTTTAAATAAAATTATAATATGCTATAATTAGAGCTTATATCCTTACTATGCATAATAAACCAGAGGTGTTGTCTTTTGTGTTTTCAACTATCACTTTCTAGGTCCAAATAATTAATTACCTACCTGCTAAGATTGTGACAACTTTATCTCGACTGGTTGTTGACTAAAGGCATTTTGCAATTAGTACTGTTTAATTATCTTATTTCGCAACAATTAGGTAAACACTTTCCCTAATGTTAAATTTATTTTTTGAGTAATTTTAAATAGTGCAATTCTAGACTTTATGTATCATTGAATTTGCTGAAATTAATTAGATTTAATCTGCAATGTAACACTAAAAGATTGAGCTCTTATTGCAAATGTATATTTATCTGCTCTCACTATAGTAAATAGACTATTAATACATTGTTTTTAAGGGGGTAAGTGGATTTTACCGTAGAAGTGGAAGTTGCTATGGACAACAGGAGGTAACTTACCTCCCTAGGGAAAAAGAGATTTCGAGTTATAAATGCATATTTTATGAATAAGTAGATAGATATATTTATTGAACATTACATTTTATTAATTTTGAATAAATATTTATAGTAATTGTACAGTTATTACATTTAGTAACATTATAAAATCGGGATAATTATTCCCCTCGCGTTTACTAATTGTCACATTTTTCTCAAAATGATTTGACCGTTCCATTTCAATCGCCGGAGGCTCAATATTATCTGAACCATCCATTAAAACAGCATGATGCGACGTACTACTAGCACCTGGAATTGAAGTGTCACGGTAAAGAATCCTGTTGGCTATTTCATGTTTGTTACTTAAACTGTCAGCAACATAACTTTCTGCAATTGTGGCTGATTTCCACCCACCAGGTCTCTTGATTGCTAATACATCATCAACTCCTGTATTAGCCAGTAACGTTGCCGATGTTCTTCGGAACGAATGACATGTATATGTATCAGGATGTTCTAGCTTCAAAAACTGTGCAATCTTATTAGGAATCATAGAAAGGGTATTCTTGCCGAATGGTTGGTTGTAACATCTATGCGTTTGATTGCGCATAAAAAAGCGTGAAATTTTAGTTTTAATTTCCAATCTAATCTTGATACATTACTCGAGAATTTTTAGGTGGGAAACAGAACACAGACGAGAAGTAATTATTGTAAACGTACATGACGTACAATTTTTAGAATCTGGAATTGTAACTACAATAATGTTTACATATACCTACCCACAATTAAAATTATATTCAAAACCTATTTTTTGCTGTATTAAATTGTGGTTTTTATAATTCTTACAGGCATTCTAGATACATTTATTTCGTTAAGGGTTGAAATTGCACACACGGGGTCATCGAACCCACTATCTACGAAAAAGGAAGAAGCGTAAAACGTGAATTTATGTCTCTTCCACATGTGTCCGTGCAAAAAATCATTTGTGGTGAACTGTCTATATTTTCTAAAGGCACTGACCGCCATTGTTTTGCTTAATAATGACTAATATTAATATTTTTTACAAATATGGTAATAAAACGGACAAATTAGCAGAAGTTAAAAGTAGCAAGAACCGTTTTCCCAAAAACTCTTCAAAATATAAAATATTTGAATTTTTGTCACATGAAAATTTTAAGATAAACAAATATAAAGAGGTGTTTTTAGCTTTGTTCTTAATGCATTAAAATTAGTTTCCACGCAATGGCATTTGATTTCAAACAATTTATCTTGAACCTTATGGATCATATCCGCATGCGCATGTCTCGGAATGTTGGAAACTGTTTCGGATTGCTCTAGGAACAGAGCTATTATACAGAGTGATTTAGTCATAGTATAATTAGTTTTAAGGGAAAAACAAATAGAATATACACTGAAAAAAATATATTCAAATCATTGTTTAAACCCCTTTTCGGGCTGCTCTTGACCGCTGACCTACAAAGGTTTATCGAGAGTGAATCTTGACCCACCTTATTATTTGGTCATTAGCCTAGTTTTTACTGCGTTTTTAATGCGCAGTGAACGACAAGGAATAAACAGATCTTTTTACACATGAATGAACAAGATATTTTAAATATTAACAAGTATTATTTATTTGTTAATAAAAACAAATGTATAACAATAACAATTATTTTCGAATGTTAAGTTATAATTTATTATTTTTAATATTGTTTTATTATTGAATATGAGTTTTTAGTATTATGTTCAATTAATTATTCGGTTTGTAGTACGTATACCTATCGACATATTGTTTTTCAAAGAGTAGTATGGTACCTACCTATTTAAAATGTCAGTACAGCTAAAACAACACTCATTCGTCCATAGCACTTTGTCGTTAATGGGATCTGCTGCACTTTGATTTTACAAAATTCAACACGACTGGGGAAATCAGCTGTTTCGCTTCAGTGTTCGAACGCTCTGTAGTCCGCTAGCGCGTTCCCCGTCATGAAATGTGTTGCGATGTAGGGCGTCGAATTAACGGTACGTAAGGGGTAATTTGTTTATTTTTTAAAAGGTCGAGAAAACATTTTTATTCGATTTTCTCTCTTTTATGTTAATGACATTATGATTGAATCACCCTGTAGATAGTGTAGCAATGTAGGAAAAAGGGGAATGGTAAACATCTAACAAATATCAGATCCAACAGATTAATTTTTGCCTCCTTTGTTGATTTTAACATACATCACAGACAATTTATTCTAATACTATTTGAATGACAAACAACTAATCTGTTATGCCAAATGTTTGTGAACTGTTTAAATTTTTCATCTGTTTGTATAAAGATTTTTGTAAATAGAAGATTATCAACGAAAATTTAATGGTGATTTTGCAATCTGTTTTAGAATTAGTTATAAAAATAAACCTGCAGAGGAACCATGTGCTGCAAATATTATCGAATAAATAGGCCTATTTTCAAAAACAGTAAAAATACACAAATATAAAAAGTGACCCCCATTAACCATTGCACAATGACCAATTCGGTGTTCAAAGTTATCAATTACATATTGAATAACATTTTTCAATCCTTCTATAGTGTCTGGTACATACACTTTGTTTAGATGTTGTTAGATAAAAAAAATCTAGTAGGGTTAAGTCAGGGGAGCGTGGTGGCCATTCAAGCAGCCCTCCTCTGCTATTCCATCGATTTGGGAAAACTTCATTAAGGTAATTTCTTACATCGAGGCGAAACCAGACATCACCAGCAGGCATATCGTGCTCATTAGGGTTAGGAAAAATTAATTCCAGGGCTGGAATCAGCTGAAAACGCAAAAAATCCAAATACATGGCGCCTGTCAAATTACCCTCAAAGAAATAAGGAACACTTTTGCGCAACTGTAATATTTTTGTCGTTTTAACAACGTTCCTTTAAAACATCGGAAATGTTTACGATATTGAGTAAAATATTTTCTTGTATTGGCTGTTTTTTTTCCAATTATAAGTTTCTGTACTAAAATATAAAAATTTTCCATGAATGGATTTGCCTGTTGTAAAGTGCTTTTACACATCACATTAAAAAAGTCACGTAGTGCTTTCCGAACCGTGGACCTTCTGATCGTAGTTTGATGCAATATCATGAAGGCTAACCGGCCACAAAACTATTTTCTTACACGAATTAACCGAGTACGTTGTAAACATAAGTGTGTCACGCTTTCGTTGCCGAAAGATAATGCTGTGTCGATTCAGCTAAATTTGTTTTTCAGTGGGTTTAAAGTTAAACGCACTTGTGCGGCGTAATATTTGTTTATTTGAATACTACCGTAAAACGTAAAACGCCACAGATAATCGTTTCTGTAGTAGTTTTTCTAGGAATTCCAAGATTCGATGCGGAGTTCCAAGAATCACGGAAAAGTGCTTAGGAAAGGGTCAATTCTCGCAAAAAATATAGTCACATGTAGTTATATTTGTAAAAATACTCTTATATTAGTGGAAGTTTCAAAATAAGTATTGTTATTTACAGTTGTGTCTTATCAATTTTGTGTAAAAGCTTAATAAAAATTATTTTACTAACACGATTATTTACCTTAAGTCGATGCTTTATAGAACAGTTTGGCACCACTTAAGGTAACCAGATAATGTATTGCACTATAATGACTTTAGTTGAAGCCTACCGGTTAACGGTGAAAATAATTTACATATAGCTGCAAGTATTGGAAGTAAACATTTTTTAGCAGTAGTTAGATATATTTTTAGCGCGTAGTAATCATAGTTTAGACGTAGACATTGCAACAGACAGCATGTCTTGTTCATCTTTCATACTGATAAAGTACATATTATATTCTATCAGTAATACATATAATAATTCAGTCATAATTTCATTAATTTTGAGGGACCATAGGGAAGTGTGAGTAGAATACGAATATGCGATTAAAAAAATTTAAAGAACCCATACTTAGCCTGAAAGAAAATATTTTCAAATCATGTAACCCTTTTTCGGACCGCTACTGACCGCTGACCTACAAAGGTTTATCGAGAGTGAATCTTGACCTACCATATTCGGTCGCTAACCTAGACAAACCTTATTATCTAGACACATGAATTAATAAGATATATTTTTAAATATTAAGTATAATTTTTTAATAATTAATAAAAACAAATGTATAGTAACTGTTTTCGAATGTTAGGTTATTTAGTAGTTTTAATATTCTTAACGTTTTCACTATGTTTTATAATTGGATATGAGTTTTTAGTATTAATTATTCCGTTTGTAGTACGTATACCTTATTGTGTGACTTATTGTTTTTAAAAGAGTAGTATGGTACCTACCTATTTATTTAAAATGACAGTACGGCTAAAAAAACAGTGATCCGTCCATAGCACTTTGTTAATAAAGTTGAACCGCTGCACTTTGATTTTAAAATCAATTGCAAAATTCAAGACGACTAGGGAAATCAGCTGTTTCGATTCAACGTTCGAACGCTTAACGGGATTTATTATTTAAAAGGTAAAGTAAATTTTTGTTTTCGATTTTCTGTCTGTATTAGGCCTTCCGAATACGTGGTTAAAATTAATGACATGAATGAAATGTATATGTGTAGTGCTAGTGCCTATAGTGTTCATAAGTTATCAACTTTGGCATACAAGTTTTGTTTTATATTTAAAAAGTTAAAAAAAAGTAGAAAGCGAGGGCTGGTGAAACTGCGCAATTATTGATATCTTGTTTTTTACTGTAACTTTTTAAATACGAAGAGAAAGTTCAAAGACAAAGTTAATAATTAAATCTAACTATGTACACATAGTTATGGCAAAAAAATCACTTATTGTCTAAAAAGTTACTTATTTGAAGTAAAAAAAAAAACAATTTGCTGATCTTGTAAACCTAACCTAACAATCGCAATAAAAAGTTTTGCTAGGGTAAAAGTTGTACTATAGCTGCAACAATAAATAGAAAGTTAGTAAAAAATCTTGAAATAAGCTCCTTTAACAAAATATTTTTTTATTATAACAGCTGGAGCCAATTTAAAGCATATATTTTGTTAGGGTTAATCAATTTCTATTTATGACTAAAAGATATTTCCCTCAGTACTTACTTGGTTCTCTTCATATATAAGGGGAAGAAAGCAAATGGTCAAAATACACAAATATGAAAGTAATAAAAAAACCACTTATATATCTTCCATATTAAGTAATGATATTGGTGTCCCCCAAGGTTCTGTTCTAGGGCCTATACTGTTTATTATTTATATTAATGAATTGCCAAAAATAATTCCTGGTGCATCTGTTTCGCAATATGCTGACGATACCTCGCTCCTCTTTTCAAATAAGTGTGAAATATCTCTTCAAAATAACATAAACGCAGATATTTCCGATTTATGTAGATGGTTTAGTAAAAATTATTTATTCTTTAATAGTGCTAAAACAAACTATATAATGTTTCATACACCTCAAAGTCGGATATCATCCTCCCTAAATATAAAGTTTAATAATATTAGTATCGAGAAAAGTAATACTGTTTCGTTTTTAGGCATCATTTTAGATGAAACTTTGACATTTGGGAGTCACTGTAATAAACTTACCAATATATTAAATTCAAAGTGTTATCAAACTAGAATTTTGAAGGATGTTTTAGAAATACCTCAGTTAATTTCCTTTTATTTTGCACAAGTTCAATCAAGGTTAGCATATGGAATTATTATCTGGGGAAGTTCATGTAGGGCAGATAGCGTTTTCATTGCCCAGAAACGTATTGTCAGATGTATAGCTGGAGTACCTCCGAACCAGTCATGCCGCCCTTTATTCACTGAATTTGGTATTCTCCCGTTGAAAAGTTTGTATATCTTCGAAATATTGTTATATATTTATAAAAATAAAGAACGTTTTACTACAAATGTATCTGTCCACTGTCATGATACTCGTAACAAACATAATTTTTGTGTCCCGTTCAAACGCCTCGGCATGACTTTAAAAGCTCACAATGTTTTGGGACTAAGGTTATTTAACCATTTACCTCAACATTTGAAAAACATAAATAACTTTCATCTATTTAGAAAAAATGTTAAAATATATTTATTAAAAATTTGTGCATACTCCGTTCAGGAATTTTTTGACAATAGCTGTTAGCTTATTTTAATTTTAATCTGTTGTAGGTTGTATATTATCATATGTTTATATTGTATTTATTATTTTATTTATTTATTGTTTGTACTGTAATTAATGTGGATCGGGCTATATGCCTTTTTTTAACATGCAATTATATTGTATTATGTAGAGTTGACTTATCCCATAGCAAAGCTGTAATGCTCTAGTTGGACTAATAAATATATCTATCTATCTATCTATCTATCTATCTATCTATCTATCTATCTATCTATCTATCTATCTATCTATCTACTTGCTAACGATATGCCTAGAATTTTTCGATGATTTTATGTTATGAATTTGATTAAAGGTCTGTTTACACATATCAATGTCAGTTCAGTATTAGCGTCAGTAAAAACGAAAATATCGTTGCTTAGGGTTTAGTTTAGATAGAGATAGACTTGTTTGTACATATCCGACTTTTACTATCAGTGCAGCTCGAGAGTTCGATCCGTGATTTTACAATAGTCGGCCACAATATTTTTATAATTTCGTTGACGAACGCGACTCATTTTTTTTATTGTATGTTGCTTAGAATGTAAAAAAACTCACCAAGTCGATACAGAACTTTCCTGAACTATATGATTTGCCCCATAAAAAATATATGAGCACCGATTTTAAAATTAAAATTTAGAATAATCGACCACGGTCAACACTGATACTGCACTGTTTGTAAATAGACCTTAAAGTCACAACTGAACATCCGTCACTACCTCCAAGTTTATGCTGTAGCTCGCATTATAAATGCTCTTTTTTGTTTGGAATCCCTAATTTTCGTTTTATTTTAATGATTTTTATCCGAGTATCTGAAATAAATTTTAATTTTCAGAATAAACAGATACTATCCTAGAGGTTAAAGATACAGGATGCCGGACAAAAATGAGATGCTTAAAAAACAACCACAAATATTGGAATTTTAAAATATCTCATGTATTAAACATCGTTTTGTGTCTGGTTTAGATTTAACATCTTAAGTCAAATTGTCCTATTTGTAAATATAATCCTGTTGTTGTGGATATATTTAGTAGTTTCAGAAGAATTTCAAAAATGTATTATAAAAAACGAAGTATTTAAGGAAACGTTAAATAAATTAACTAAAATAAAACTAACTACGCTATTAATTTATTAATTATTAAAATATTCAGCAAATTTACAGTTTTTTATAATTCAGGATTGTTAGTTTTTCTGGATTTTAGATTAGAAGAAAACTAATTTATAGGTATAATCGTCGATGTCTGTTTTATTACTTTCTCAGAATTCTACTAGTACAAATTTTATTACAATTACAATAATTAAATTAGCTTAATTACATATTCATTGATTTTAGGAGTTAAAAATTCATAGAGCATCAAAGCTTAATTAACTCACAGTACAACATATTTGTTTTCTTTTTGTCAGTCTTAAATTAAAAATCATAAGAACTTTTTTACATACCAGGGAATGTTTGGAAACAATATTAACTAGATGAGACTGAAACCGTACAAATTATTTGCACATAGTCGGAAAGTTTCATAATTTGACAATATAAAAATGGAACTAAAAAAAATCAAAAAACGGACAGATTATATTAAAATATGAATACAATACAATTTCAATTAAATAGGCCCATTCAGTGATATTTAATTTTAAACTTTTTCTTTAATTTTCTGATAGTATTTACCTACCTAATTATATCTTAAAAAAATTAGGTCAATAGGATTAATAATAAGTGATATATTTAATTCTGAATTTGTAAGACCCTTAAAAAGGTCAACGCTGCGAGAGAACAGCTAATGACGTCAGAATACCGGCCACTCGGCGATCAAGTCGCGAGGAGACGGAGAGATGTGTAGATATTTGCTATATTTTTATTGATATTATATACCTATATTTTTAAGTGTATAAATAGAGAGTGTATAAGAGATATACATCAAGTCTTGTTGAAATGCATTTTTCACACAACATATTTATTATAAACATAGAATGTCTTGGAATATCTAAATACATTTTCGGATTTTTCTCAATGACGTAATTTTGCCTTCCATTTTGTGTACAAATGTACCCAACGTACTAGACTCGGTACTTGTGGATGTATGCGACGACGTGTATGTGCGAGCAACTCAGAACCACCCTCGTTTTTCTTTGATTGCCCGTCTATATTATTATTTAAATAAATTACTTATAGGTGCCTCTCGCAACGTATTTCGAAATTTTTGTGGACGGGAACGTTTAGATGGGGTAGAATTTATTTTTTCGACATAAATTTGAAAATTCTGCTCTAAATGTTTAAATAATAATATTTATAACCTCTTAGACGGGCAACCAAAGAAAAACGAGGGTGGTTCTGAGTTGCTTATAGGTCCCTCTCGCCGACGTATTTCGAAATTTTTGTGAACGGGTACGTTTAGATGGGGCAGAAATTTTTTCCAGCATAAATTTTATAATTCTGCTCTAAATGTTCAAATAATAATATTTAAAACCCTCTAGATGGAAAACCAAAGAAAAACTAGAGTGGTTCTTAACTGCTTATAGGTCCCTGTCGCCGTCGTATTTCGAATTTTTTGTGAACACGAACATTTAGATGGGGCAGAATTTATTTCCGGCATAAAGTTGAGAATTGTGCTCTAAATGTTCAAATAATAATATTTTACAACCCCCTAGACGTGCATCCAAAGAAAAACGAAGGTGGTTTTGAGTTGCATACCGTGGCTGGGGAAACCGTGGATAACATCACACAAACTTTTCATTTTTCGGTAATGAAATAAATATTTTATTCGGAGTCGATCCTGAGGTACTTTTGCAGCCTGGAACTATACAATATTTGTACAATCCTCGGTTTCGACCCATTTAGACATAAAAACAATAATTAACGAAACTGCGAATCGATCCACATATCGTATGTATTAACACAGAATGGGAAGAGAGCGAGCGTGAGCGGAGTGCTCTATTATGACGTCAGGCAATGGTTGCTCAACGTTTTTCCGCGCTCTGTTTTCATTAATTTATTTCACACATTTCTCGTTGAAACAAAAAATTGATTTTTGGCATACTAACTAATTAAAGGGTAAACTTTTGAAATATGCAATAAAAAATTTTTACTGAATGGGCCTATTGTAATAGCAGTGTTTAAATTTTAAACATGTTGCTTTATGTTTATACTATTTTTATATAGGGTTGTTAAAAAGTTGTTTTTTATATGTTTTTTTGCCAATAATGTTGACTTCACCATATTCAATAATTATGCAAGCCTCTGCTTATCCTAAATTTTGTGAATTTTTTAAACTATTCGTTCATTTGAAGCCTAATTCTAGAAAAAAATTCAAATTTTTCTCTAGAACTAAGCTTCAAATGAGACATCTTTTGTCAGGTAATAAACGATGATCCAAAAAAAACACTAAAACAATAAATAATGTCAGTGCCGAGGTGTTTTTATTATTATAAGCTAACTTATTTGAAATATTACTTGACATTTTTTATATTTTTTCCGAAAATTTCATTTATATTCAAATTAAAGCGAATGTAATTCTTTTTATTGTCTAACTAAATGGTAAATTATTATTAATGACTAACATTATAAAATATAAAATAGATTTGAAATAATCTGACAATGAGTATATTTCTTTCCTTTCTGAATAGAACAAACATCCTTACAAGTACTTGAGGCAATATTTTTCATATACTAGAGGTTTTCGATAAATTTAAACTTCAAATTAACGATATACATTAATAATTTATTTTTCTGGAAATCATCCTATAGAACGTCTGATACACACACACAAACCGTTGCCTCATCTTCCCATAGGTTGGAAATCTGGGTATGTGTTAACGAAGGTCAGATAACGAACTACCACATAGAATATTTTATAGTACATTTTACTGTTGCTAGGTGCCTACTACAAGATTTCCTTCACTGGAAGTTATGAGAATGATGTGAAAGGAAAGTGGAATCAGACATGACGAATGACGATTCAATCGCAGTCGTCTTTATCGTTTGCAAAATTGCTTACACGCGTTCTAGATAGCTACACCGCACGTCTATCCTTCCTGACCAGGTAGAAGTGGTTGAGATGCGTTAAAAATTGCCGGTTTTTTTTTATCTACCAATGTTTTATGTATTTTTTTACAATATATAAGGCATAAACTGTAAAAGGTTTATATACAAGAAGTCTTGTCAAATATATATATACGCTGTTTTTAATATTTTTCTATTAATATGCCGTCAGGTTTAATGATTTTTTTTTTCATTTACAGGAGGGTCCTCATCGCAAGGAATCAGGGAAGAGGGGACGCAAGCCAGGCAGAAAATCTGCTGATAAAGTTGACATGAAAGCCAAATTAGGTGAGCTTCAAATTTTTAATATAATCACATCCAGTTTCTGTATTTTTAAAACATCCATCTCGTGTAGCTGCTATAGTAAGACCTCTATTTACGGACATTCAATAATTGATACAGTTTTGAATTGAATTTTCTTAATATTGCCATATGTTGAGACTGCCGTTTTATAAACAAGAAATACCACTTTTAGTAAGATAACAATAGAACAAGTATATCCATCTAGGAAGTGATAAAGCGTAACGCTAAACTAGACCAAGTTTCTTTAATTGTTTGCGTTGAAAGATCATGGAGAACATGTAAACATCAGAAAATGTACCTTTTCTGTTATGGACAGCAAATTTGTAATGATACTCAGTTGCATGTGTTAATAGTTTCCTAAAATCATTCTGCGATATAAGTGTTTTAAACGGGTGTTTGTACCGCGCTACTTCATGACGTCATTTAGTGCGATCGATAATCGAGAAGATAAAAAAACGGGACAAAACGGACCGATAGCATAAGTATAGTAAGTAACAATAATCTGATCATCTGATCATTTGCTTCGAAGCTCTCTCCATACTTTTTTTAGATTAGGCGTAAACTAGACTTCTTTGTCGCACTGAATAACGTCACAATGTGTTCTAAATAAAATGAAATATTCATGCATACCCTAGTATTTATAAAATTAATGTTATTGTTACTAGCAAACAACACAATTTAAGTGTGCAAAATGAAAGAGTTTGTAATTGATTCTGTAAGGTATGATCAAGGATATTCCCATATTACCTCTCTACTCGAAGAAAAGGCACTGGAGGCAGCTCAAAGTATGCAGCTGATTGACTTCAAAGCTTCCAATGGTTGGTTATTGTCAGATGCATAACATTGTTATTAAAACAGTGTATGCTGAAGCTACTTACAAAAACTTTCAAAACACTGACGAAAGCTAAGCTGCAGTTAATATTGAGGGACTAAAATCCAAAAGCTATTCTTAATATCGATGAAATAGACCTTTTTTCCGTGCACTTTCAAAACATTTGGATTAAGAAATGATAGGAGAAAATTCTGCAAACTCACGGTGCTCAAACAAGGAAGGAGATATGGAAAAGTAGTAAGTTATTTCTAAAAAGAAGAAGTTCCAGATGTTTTAAAGAAATGTATGTGGATAAATTACCAATAGATCGGGTCTCCAATATGACAATATGACTTTGGATATTATGTCAAGATGCTTAAAAAACCTTGACAGCAAAATGAAGATAGAAGAGAGAAAAATGGCAGTTATTTCTCTGTAGTGTAACTTCTCATCCGAATATTTCGTTAGAGAACGTGAAATTGATTTTCCTTCCCTTAAATACTACCCCATAATACCAACCTATAGACCAAGGCATCATTCAAAACTTAAAGTTGTTTATAGAAATATGCTTGTTAAAGGACTTTTAGCGTTGACGGACACGGAAGAATAACTGGAAATGGCAGAGAAAGCATTATAGTAGTCAATGCATTAATATGGATTTCAACGACTTGAACAAAATTATCGCCTGTGACGGTAAAAAATGTGGTTAATCTGTGTGACAGTGATTGTGCGAATACGATATAGAAGATGATATTACCAATAGCATTTTTATTTCCTTTGAATGTCACTAATTTAGATTTTAAAGACATACTGAATAATTTGATGTTTTAAAAAATGAAAATCCATATGTCTTGATTCTATTGATGAAATTGAAACTGAATCTGAAGAAGGTTTAAGTATGTACTTCAATAGCCTATAGTGGATTAAAACACCTTGACCACCTTTTCTTGAGTTCTAGTGATTTTTACGTTGCTAAGGCTATTTCTCTAGACCTATTTAAATGAGAATCAGAAATATTTAACAAAAAGTGAAAAAAGCTGAACAAATGGCAATTAAGATTATTGCAAATAAGCAGTAAATATCTGGTACCTCATCAGAATATTAATGTATTTTTTTCGAACAAAATTTGGCGTAACGTATCAAGATTCAATAATTCTTTTATAAAATGCCAAAATGAGTAATTAATATCCAGAACAATGAACCTAAGCTTTATCAAATGCTTACATTATATTGTGCAAAACATAATAAAATTGTTAAAAGATTCGCGATTCCATATAAATCATCCTTTGGTTATCTTAAATTCGCGAGAAAACAAGTGTCCTCCTACAGTGGCGTACCCGAACTTTGTCATTGGAGGAGGGGTTAAAACCTATACCTTAAACAAGTATATTCTACAAAAAAAAAACATCAAAAAAATAATACACATCTTCCAATGGAGCATTTCTTGATTTCTGACCCCCCAAAATCTTCCTGCGTACGTCACTCTCCCAACGATTTCAAACAATCTATAAAAATGTATGACACGATTATGAGGTAACATTGTGATACGAATGAAATAAATATTTTGAAGAAGCTAAAACTAACCGTCAAGTGCAAACAAAATTAGATAATAATATTTAAACAAAGCCAAATGAAAAATTAGAGATTTGGTATGGTATAATGTATAGCAAATGCTATATATCTTAGCTGATGCTATCTTTCAGATAGCATCAGGTAATTGATAAAGTTGGTGCAGTTAAAAACCGTATTTTTTATATAAAACAAAATACTGAAAGTTATGTAACATTAGTATTCAATCTGAAAGAAAAAAATCAAATATTAATCACCTGCATGTGCTTTTTTTCCTACAAAGGTTCATTATCTCTTAGGTTATTATTTATAAAAGTTGACAAAAAACTCAATAAAATATTCCAACACATCAACACTTTCCATGTAATGAGATGAATTATACATAATGTACCAAATTACATAAGCCAGATTATAGAACTCCTCATAAGAAAAAGGTTACCATGTTGGGGCTAGAAAAGCTTAGCTTCCAATATAATGTTGAACTAAAAAAATCCATTTAATTTTTTTATATGTTCAAAATGCCTAAATGTAAACAAGTTAAAAGTATTTCACTTCTTGTCCTATAAGACAAAGTGATAACTATGAACTAAACTAGGAGCTTAGCTAAACATTTTTTGGATTGAAATATTTTCACCTACTTAACATCGGAACTTCAAAAATTGGGATTTTTACACAAAAATTCACTTATTATTTGCTGCTCATAAAATATATTGTAATCAAATTTTGTCTTTGCCTCTCATCTAAACTACTAAAAAGTTTAATTCATTTGTACTTGAAAATGGCTAATTTTAAATAAAGGATGCAAGACAATTATTTTTTTTAAAATCGAAATTTTACCGGTCAAGAAAGATGAACAAAAATTGGCCCCTTCAGTTTTACCCGACCCTAATTATTCATAGTTGAAACTTTGTCTTTTAAAAAACAAAAGTTCGAAGGCATTTTAAATATATTAAAAATAAACCTTTTTAAGAATTCCATCTTCAATATCTTTGATCCACTTATTTCCCCACTGAACCAGTGTCTATAAGAACTTTTTTTTTCTTATTTCAAGTAATTCCATAACACGGTAACATTTAATTTATGAAGTTTGGTACACCCGTACATCCAAGTTATTTGATATTTTACATTAAAAATTCAAATGTACCTTTTTGTTTATTGACTATTAGACCAGGAAAGGAAACATTTTGAAATTTATTAATTACTAGGCGTGATTTTATTGTTGGAAAGTCTTGAGAATAATAATACAAGAGGCGCCTCATCTCGCGGGTCATGAAAAAAGTATAGCGTCATTGTTTTTTATCAACAAATAGGTAAAAAATTCGTCATTTTTCGTTCTACGCGTTATTGTAAAAAAACTATTAATCTTAGCAAAAAATGTTCAACAGACGATTTGATCTAGAGAAACTCATCTTTATAATGAGACTTCATAAGTTAAAATTGCTTTATAAACAAACAAATTTATTGCAAAATTAAAAGTATACTCTAATTAAAAAAATTTTATTTTTTTTTTTAAATTTAGTTGTATGTTAACAAATAAAAGGCACTTTTTTCCCTAATAAACAAATAAAATAACTTCGCGATTTTTAACTTTTGAAAGAAGTTATATACAACATTCGAAAGCTCGTAAAAAACCTACAAATTGAAAAAAAAATGTTTCTACGACCAATAAGGTCCGGAGTTAGCAATTTTTTTACAACTAAATTTATTTTTTTTTAACTAGAGGATACTTGGTGAAAATAAGCCCAAAAAGAATGTTTTTGTCATAACCCTGCCCCCAGAATAGTCATTTGAAAATGGGCCTTTTTGGCAAAAATGAAAAATGGAATTTTGCAAAAACTATTGACTGATCAAGCCCATCTTTTGCACATCCCTTAAGGATAAAAAACTCACATTTTGAGAAAGTTTTATATATGAGTTTTTCTAGAATCTAGATCAAATCGTCTGTTGAACATTTTTTGCTAAGATTAATAGTTTTTTTACAATAACGCGTAGAAAAATGACGAATTTTTAACCTATTTGTTGATAAAAAACAATAACTTTTTTCATGACCCACGAGATGAGACGCCTCTTGTATTATCATTCCGAAGACTTTCCAACAGTAAAACCACGCCTAGTAATTTTCACGATTTCTCGATGATTTTTCACCTTTATTTCTTGGTCTATATATAAATGTATATTTATTGGGAAATTCTAAAATGATATGTACTTTTGTTTGTTGCAGAACGCAGTCGTCAAAGTGCTAGAGAATGTAGAGCCCGTAAAAAATTACGGTATCAATATCTAGAAGAACTTGTAGCAGATAGGGAAAAGGCAGTGTTTGCCCTTAGGAAGGAACTTGAAAAGGTGAATATTTTGAAGACAGTTATGCAGTTTATTGTCTCTTAAATTTAAATTGCAGTTTTCTAATTTGTTCAAAGAACAAATACGGTTAACTTGAATATAAATATTGATGCTGCATAATGACCAAAGATTTAACAATTTGAGAAAAATTCAGAAAAAATAATAGGAAAAATTGAAAGAAACTCGAAATAGAAGTAGTCTTGAATAATAAATACTTGATATTTCAAAATATTATTTACACAATTTAACAAAATTTATATATTGGATCGGGATACTCTCAAACTCAAACTAGTTTAGGTCAAATACAAATTAACAAAAAGTAATATTTTATTTAAAACGGCAAGCAAAGAAAAAATCTTAATTATTTCAAGACAGATGGTCAACGTCCATATCTGAGTTTTCTGACTATACGTCTGATGCTTCTGAATCTTCTAATTCTAGAGCAACATTAAAATAATATTTAGATACTATTTTTCTCTAAATATATAATATTGTGACTAGAACCCTTTATAACCTTGGTTGTAACAAAAGTATAATTTTTTTAGTTATTTTTCAAATTTTTCTAGTTTTTTTCCACTCAATTTTCCTGAAGAGCTTTTATCTCTGATCTACTTAGAACTTTTCGTTAAGCCTATAAAATCGCTAATGCAATGGGTGTTATAAACTAATTTAATGTCCACCACTAATCGCATGTAAAAGTGCATACAAAAAATTGTTCATGTTAATCTTTCTTTTTTTTTAAGTATCACTTGTGGGCCAAAGAAATAGATGAAGGTAGGACGCCGGAAGAGATCCACGGGATTTTGGAAGACTTGAATCTGAAGCAGGAGCAGAAGTGATTTTTTTATTTTGTGATATTTTCTATATACACTAATTGGTTATGTGTTAAAAATTTACCAAAACTTTTAAAGTTTAAAATGTACTTTTGTGCTAGCGGGCGCTAACACATTTGTATTTATTGTTCTATTATTTTATGGTGAAATATATTTTATTAAATATGACACACCTTTTTTATTCCACAAACATAAAGTTAAACAGAATATCAAGCACTTGATTTTTAAATCAAATTCAATAGTAAAAGTCGCAAATCAATATTTTAGTATGGCAGTATCGAACTCACGTACAGTTGTAAAAATAATTATTTACTGTTGAATTAAATTTAACTTTTTTTAAACAGTTAAAAAACTATTAGGGTGGTAACTGTGAATTTATTTTCATTTACCAAAGCCTACTTATTTTTCATATTTTTTCAGTATCGAACTTATACAGGATGTTTTTAAATGAAGTAGCAAAAATGGTACCAGTGAATGTATATGAAAGTTGCACCCCTGAGCGATATATCCTCTTAAAGGAGGGGATTGAAATTCACATTTTATTTTTTTTCTTTAACGAGGAATGCTATAGACATGAAACTTGGTATGAGCATCCTACTCATAGACAACTTTTCAATATTTGTCCGATCATTAGCGTATTGTGAAAAGGAGTGAAACAGTCGACCCCATTGCAATATTTTATTAGAAATTTTTTATATGAAGCAAATTATTTATTTAAAAATATTTATTGGGAAAACCGATTTATTGCGCAACTTTTTTACCTCTTGTAATTTTTCGATAAAACCGATAGTTTTCTAGTAAAAAAATTAGATGCATCGTCGTTCACTAAAGGGTTTATTGCAAAAATTTGTAAAAATAAAGTAGGCGGATGGCATAACAAATAAATTGTTATTTCTGTCGACTAATAATTAATACCAATTGATTAATTTATTATCAGAATAATTATTGCAAATAATATAACAATGACAATTGACAAATATGTCAACATGCTCCAAGTGTTTTTCGAATCCAGAAAAAATAGTAACACTGCAGTAAGATTGTGCCACCAAAGATATCCAAACCGACCGATTCCTCATAGACAAAAATTGGCCTCGGTGGAAAGAAGACTTCGTGAAACTGGTAAAATTCGACCCAATCGTGAGGGTGCTGGAAGAAGGCGTAATATCCGAACTGTTGAAACTGTGGAAGCTGTACTGGAACATCTAGAACAAGGCTGTGGTACAAGCACAAGACAGGTGTCCAAGCCACTGCAAGTTTCTCACAGTCTTGTGTGGAATGAAACTGTGTGAATGTGAAAATCTTTTATACTCTTTTCACCATCAACCCGTACAAGAATTGAATGACCCTGATTTACCTAACCGCATGTATTTTTGTCAATGGTACATTAATATTTCCAGGCATGACTTAAATTTCCTAATAAATATACCTTTCATCAATGAAGCAAATTTTCCTAGAGTAGGTGCAATAAAACCTTCATAATGTTCATTCATGGTCGGAAGAAAATACTCATGAAATATTTGTTTCAAGATGTCAACATAATTTCAGTTTAAACGTTGGATGGGAATCGTAGGATATACTCTAGTATGTCCTTTTATTCTTCCACACAGGCTTGGAGCTGCCGAGTATCTTAGATTTTTGAATGAAAATGTTCCAACATTACTTGATGATGTACCACTCGCTACACGTCAGGTGATGTGGTATATGCACGATGGGGCACCTCCACATAGTACAGTTGCCGTTAGAGAATGGCTAAATTTAAATTACTCAAATCGCTGGATTGGTTGTGGTCGTGATGCCCCTGTTTGTTGGCCTGCATGTTCACCTGATCTAACGCCTATGGATTTCTTTATGTAGGGACACATAAAAAGAATTGTTTATGCCACTCCTGTTGCCTCCTTAAGAATATTTCAGGCAACAGATGTCATTTGCAATAACCAAGAACTGTTTGTGCGAGTGCTTTATAACTTCAACAGACGTATTAATTTAATTTTGCATTTCTTATTTTTTGTATTAAATTTTATTTCAGGTAAATAACTTTGCCTAATACATGTCCCATAGTCATAAGTTATCAAACATTTTTCATTAATTAATAGCAAATTATTCTTAATGTTATTATTAAATTACCACCTTATTGACAGAAAGTTTCAATTTATTAATATGATAAATAACAATTTATTTGATATGACATCCGCCTACTTTATTTTTACAAATTTTCTCAATTACCCCTTTAATGAACTAAAAGTAGTTTAGAAAACTATTGGTTTTATCAAAAAATTACAAGAGGTAAAAAAGTTAAATCAGTCTTCCCAATAAATATTTTTAAATAAATAAAACTTTTTTTTCTCTAATTTCAACACACTGTATATGGAAAATTAAGCAAACTACGAACAACATTCATATAGAATTTTATGCTTAAAACTATTCCATCCCTGTGAAGGAAAGCTCTTATTTCAGAAACACCCTCTATATTAGATTTCTTCCACTTCCTCTGAAATATCAAAAATATACAAAATACTTCCAAGTACAGGAAGAAACTATAAGAGGTAGGGGGGAGTAGGGGCTTTTGGGGAAACTGCTCACCGAATATTAAAGACAGAATTTCTTCAATTTCCCCGTAATTGTTTCAAATTCCAATTGTAATCTTTTGAAAAGAAAAAATTACATCAGAATGATTCACAAATTTTTTTGTAAAATTAAAAATTTTCCTTATTTGGTGAAAATTTTATGGTAATTATTAATTTTGTAAATAATCATGCTTTATTAAATATTTAGCGGAAACTGACAATAAAGAGCTTAGATTTTTGCAAACTGTTAAATTTTTGTAAATCTACCTGAATAAACTTGAAACATCAGTTAACTAAATTTTGTATGAACGCTTTTAAGAACTGTTATGAAAAATATTCGAAAACGATGTAACAAATGCATGGAATAAAACATAATTTTGAGGAAGATTTAAAAAATTTTAGATTTAGGTTGCAATTTTTGGTTTTGTGGTTTATGTCGTTATTAAATTAGTATACATTTTATTTTCTTAACAAATGGTATTGTGGTAAACAAGACTATATATCAGCTGGCATTGAATTACACCCCAATATCTAGTAAATCCCTAAAATCACTCGTCAGGGAATTACCAGACATAAACTGAATTCAAACATATTAATTCTCGTCGGTATGCCAAAAGTGAGCTGACCAATGAATGGTTTAGCTATTGGAATGTTTGTCTGCAGACATATTTTGGGTATAGGTGAGATATAAGCTACTTTCCAATTGCCAAAGAACTGCTCTTGTAGTGTTCTTCTACTGTTCTACTCTTTAAATATCCCTGGCAATTGGAAAGTAGCTTATATCTCACCAATACTCAAAATATGTATTTAAATTATTTTCAAGTATTTCTTTTGTGAGCTAAATGTCAAAACCTAATATATATTTCAATTATTAAAGAACAATGACACAAAATACTGAAGTGCTTCGAAGTAGGTACATTTTTTGTCAAGTTGATAATAACTATAATCTTCATATATGAAATAAGAAATTAAAATAAAGATCGACAACCCTGAGGTCTCAAAATTTTAAAATTATTGTGAAGTTTGAAAAATGGACTGTTAGTATGGAAATACAAATAGGTACCTACCTATAATTAGTCAATTTTTAAAAATATATATATTTTGCAAATATTTATGCATTCCTCAATATCGAAATCTCAAATTTTTTTCTCTATGTGGACTTAGAAATCTTCTTAAAATGGTTTGCGCTTCATCACCAAAATGCTATTTTAATTTTCACCAGTCGCTACTAGGTGCATATTCCTTCAAATTTAAATATTAACGCTCAAAATCAGAAAATTATATCAACGATTTCTGTATTATATTGCCCCGCAACACACAATACAGCGTAACCATGCGACATTACGTTGTTGGTTGCCAACCGAAAAACAATTGAGGAACAAAACCTTGACTTTTTGTAACCGCGACAGGAAATATGTCAAAATAAGAACCAGTGACGAGCGACCGAAGAATAACATACACGCAGCTACCAGTTATGAGACTCGGTTGTGCTAAGCAATTAATTCTCAGTAACTTTAATTAAAACCATTCCTGCCTCACTTGAACCTTGCGGTAAGTTGATTTTTGTAATAAACTTTAATTAGTTTTAACCAAGACTTCGTCCAAGTGATATGAAGTAAGTTTTTTGTTTTTATTTACAGATTTCTAATAACCCTCTTACCTGTTGTGCCACTTGTTGCAAGCTACTAACAAAATTAAACACTTCCTGTGCTGGTGTCATTGATCAACATGACACACAATTTTGAATTGAAAAATAATGTATAAACCTCCCCAAAACTCCAACAGAGTGAAATCTATAAGGAATAAATTTGAAAACATAGAAAATAAAACCAAGTCTCCAGAGAGGAACGTCACAAAAAATGGACATAGGAATAACTTAAATAATTCGCCTAAAAAGACTGAGAAGCTCTCTGAAAACACGGATCCCAGTGGAAAACATGCTTTACAACGACAGTACAGTGATCCTCTGAAGAGGAATATTAAAAGGACTCCAGCTTTTAGGGTGGACAAAAACATGGAGAAAAACAATGGTTTCCAAAGAAATTGCTTTAACCGAAATACTCTATTCGAAAGTAAAGTCAAACAATTTAGTGCCGTAAAATCCAACTGTGATAATAACAGCAATATAATGAACAGTAAAAAGAGTGATTTAAATAAAAATAGTAACTTAAAATCTGTGGCTAAATGTTCAAGGAATGTAAATTCAAAACCTGCACCGATATTATACAAATCTAAAAGCTCGCACGAATTTCAATATATTCGTAGTAAATTTGACCGTGGCATTACAAACAATATAAATAAAAATAGTAACAATTTTAAAGACAATGATGACAGTGAAAGCAACTTTGCTTCAAATGAATGTTTAAAGGGAATCGACTTATCTTTGCTTTACACGGAACCAGTTCCTAAGTCATTACGATCTAAGAATATTAACGAAAAAGTAATAAACAGTGAAAAATCCGACGATGTCTATACAACAAACACTTTAAAACTCAGTGATAAAACCCCATTGACTGAAACCGTAGATGAAATCTTAAAATCGCCCATTGACGAACCCATTACGGATAGCTTAACAGATACTCTAAAAACAGCATTGAAGAAACCTCTTCCCAGTGGTCCAGCTCCTAAGAAGCCTCCAAGAACTTTCCAGCATTCGAACAGCGAGGATGGTACAAACAATATAGAAAAAAATATTTCATTCCTGCATCTTACCAAAGAAGTCGAACAAAAATTAAACATTAAACCGAAACATACACCTAGAAAAGCCGATCCAAAATATATGCTGAATAAACTGGAAAACGCTCTGAGAAACAATAGACTTCGAGCAAAGAGACAGGCTAAAATCGACATATCGACCACATCCGGAGAAGACAGTGACGACAGCCTCTTGTTTAGGAGCAAAACGGATAATAAACCAAATCGTACCTTACCCCGATTGCCAAGTCACACAAACGACCTCGGCGATAACAGTGCATTTAACCTTAACTGCTTGAACGGACTAGGCTGTGCTAACTCCAATTACGAAAAGATTAAAGAACCAAACTCGTCTTTTTTTGTTGGCAGAGCAGATGAGGAACCGGTGTACGCGGAACCGTACCATTACAGGAAGGACTCCTCGGGTCCTGTTAGGAAGCGGGAAGGATCAGAAACTAGCAGAGATTCTAGGAATAGTCTGTATTATATGGTAAGCCTACCTTATTAAGTCTTCATAGTTAGAGTCCTTTTTTTTTAATGGTTTCATACTTTCTTAATGTCCATTGCCGTGACAACTTAATGTTTCTGAAAGCTGTAAACAAAATTTATTTGCGAATTTGCAATACTGATAGTCTCCATATTGATTTAGTAGTCTTTTACTAAAACAACAATTCCAGTTTTTAATTTACCACTTTATATTCTTTTATTGCTAATAAATTTTTTAAAACTGACTGAAGACAATTTCTATTGAGCTGTATATTCAAAGGAACTTAGCTATTTACTTATAAATAATATTTATTTTATATCATAAATCGAATTATCAAACTGAAAACATGATAAGCGTTAAAAAAATAAAATAAACATCTTATCTTTAATATTGTGAGAACACCTTATAATAATAACTAAGCCTAAGCATTCTGACTGATTATATTTTCTTTTTTAATACCTATAGAATATTTGAATAAGCTTTAAATGAGTATAGAACAAAGTATTTGTAAAATATTATTAAAATATGTGAATTCCACTATTTTAATTGGTATTGTGAATCATGTTTATATTTTTAGTAACAGATAAATATTTTATGCACAATTGAAACTGTATTAAAGCTGGTTCACTACCACTTTTTGGTGCCAATTTTTGGAAAATTGTAATTTTTGTCATCCAAATTTTAATAATCCTGGTTGCTTCTAATCTTCAATCAAAATTTTCCAATTATTCTGAAAAGGGGTCATTTCCAAGGACATTTAAATAAAGGGGACTATGCATGTCACAGTCTATCTCATATGTTGGGTGAAGCTAGACAAGGGGAAAGCAGAGGGCTTTATTTTCATCCAACTGATGCGCGCGATTACATCTCCAATGTCGTACATTTTGAATGGGTCAAAATAAAATATTTTATAGTCCCAAGTCAATATATTTCAACAGCTACTCAGTATTTTTATAATAAATATATATAATATTTTTATAACTTCTTGGAATCCCAATAACTGTAACCATTTCTTTCTTGTTGCACCATCCCCAAGCATCCTAAAAACGTTCACATTTCACTTTTAGAATACTGAGGCAAATTTTCAGTGAGACATAAAAATATATTCCCAAAGGAGAACATCAAATGGTTGAATGAATGCAACTTTCAGTTGATTGCATCTTCGGTATTTTTATGTATAAGTGAACCACCACCATATTTTTGCTGTTGTATTTATTCAGTTTTTATTAAAAGGTTTTTGTCGTAGAGGAAAATGAAAATGATGAATGATTAAAATTTGTAATGTTGGGTATAAGGGATAACATTGAAATACCTATAAATATATTAAATATAAATAATGTCTGTAACTTATTTGTGGTGCAACATTTTCCTTTGATTTTAATGGCCAAACGTGGTTCATATTATTGTTTTCTTACTATTTCAGCAAAAATTTTAAAAAAATACCAAGTCAGTTTTATAAAATTTTACCGTTATTCAAATAAAAGTTACCCACACGCACGACAATGGCCACAGTTGCGTATACATTCCAAAGTCACCTTCAAGCACGCTTACCTGTGGAAGGATAGCTGATGTGGATGTTTATAATCCAATTTCTTACAAATTCTGCACTGTCTAACCATATTCACACCTTAAAAGTTTATCCAAAATACATGTATAAACACTAATCACGTTTCACTTACTAAAATCACAACTATTTTCTAACAAGAGACCAACCACGGCAGAACGAACGAGAAACACGCTACAAATTATTGCGTAGCCAAGTCTTCAAACATGGCAAATATGAAAAATGAAAAATAGCTTAATATGTACAGAATTTAACAATATTGTATGTATAACTTAATAATACTATCCTATAATAATAATTTTCACAATTGTGATGAAAATTGCAATAAAAATATTAAGTACATTTCCAGTATAATTATACAGCTGACAACAATGATACAATTAGACTGCGAATAGACCAGGCTTCATCTAGAAATGTAAATAAATAAGCCCTTTATTTAAATGTCCTTGGTCATTTCTAATTTGACTCCATTCTATCATGATTTCGATCTTGGATCCTTGGCATAGGATCCTTGGATTATGTTTAACAAAATTGGATGCACTTGATTTTGTCATCTTTGGAGAAATATGCGCGCATCTTTGCACAAATCAATTCCTTTCTATTTAATAAAACTAGACGTCTTATTTTGATTGATGCAACAATATTTGTTGTCTTTGCCAATATCTACAAGAAATCAGGTTAAAAAGTAGACGAGGTCTTTAACATTCAATGCTGATGTAAAAGTATCTGCTGTTTTATGCATAGTAGGATGAATTATGCACGGCACATGTTGTTGCATGTGACGAGGAAGGAATTTGATCCAATTCCTTACCATTCCAAACAGATGTTCGAATATAAACCAAATATTCTGTACAGTAAATATAGCAGACCTTCAAAAAGAAAGGAAGAAACTGACGCACGTAGATTATTTTCTTCCAAGTGTGCTACAAAAATGGTCAAGACTGAAATATTCTGTATAATTTTTTGTCTTCCAAATTGACATTTGGGTCCAAAAATTTTGAATAATTTTGGATATTTAAATTAATAAATACAATATTCCTTGTCAGTATTTTGCTTCGCTTGTTAAGTTAACATTTGTTTCTGAATATTTTGTATATTCATTATTTGACTATTGTTATACTATTTATCCTCGAGCCAAGTAAGAGCTTCTCAACAGGATGTTGGTGGATGAATGCCCTTTGATTAATAGGTAATTTTTTTAATCTTACGCTGTGCTCGTATCATTTTCATGTCCCCATTTACACCAGCATAGTTATTACTATTACTTGCTGTAATGAGAATACATGCGGTTACGATAATTGTTAACTGTAAATTATTTTCACTAGCATATATGGATAACAGAGACTATTGTTGTGAATTAATTACTATGTTTTATACGCCATGAGAAAGTCTATGAAAATAGGCATAAAAATACTAAAATTAATGTAACATTCGATAATTAATTATCGGTAAATGTTTTTAATTGTTAATTTTAACGGTAAAAGTTTAAAAGTTAAATTAGATGATGTTGTGAAAGGGTCGGGTCGTCTTTCAAAATAAATGTAATATTTCGGTAAACTTTTCGTCATTGATTTCGACTTTTTATGTCACAGTTTTGATTAACTTTGTAAAGTTTCATTCATAGGCCAGGAAATATAGAGTTGGACGCGACTTCTTGTTTCGGCAAGCTGAATTTATCAGAATAGATGCTAAAGATTATGTACTAGTGATGTAACGAATGCCAGTTTTTAAGCATTCGCGAATGCGAACATCTGTTGTTGACATTCGCGAATGCGAATACGAATATTCAGTTTTTAAATCTGCCGCCGTTTATCTATGATTCAAAATATGCCGCGCGCAACGCACATAATATTTTCGGTGACAGCTGCGCTAGAGGCTAAAGAAATTAGCGTTGTTAAGGTGGCCATATTCCCGGCCGAGAAATAGTGAAATATCTGGCGTTTTTAGGTACTGAAATCTTTAAAAGTAAAACGTGTAGAACAAAAGTAAGCACAAAAATGAAATCCTTGACGTTTTGTTTATTCATTGTTACCATTTAAATTTACTCAAATAAAATAATAACTAAAAAAAAAGCGTTTGTAAAACATGCGTTTGCTGTTATTCTAACCCCACATTTTAAGAATTATTTTCACGTACTTATAAATAAAAGTAAACAATTTTATATGTAGGACTAAGCAAGTAAATGTTATAAGAATATTTATATGTGGAATTATATATAAAAAAGTTAGTATTTTCGTAGATTTCAGTACCTAAAACCTTGATGGTTTGTTCGTTTTTTGCACCTGTTTAATCGTTTTACTGCGGCGTCTTTGAAAATACCCAGATGGCATGACATAACATTCCTATTATTTGATAAGCTTTAGATTATTCAGTTATTAAATGTTTGAAATTATTTGTCTTTGCGGAAAACACTATTTAAAGAATATGGGGCCCTTAAGTGGGTAGACCGGTATTTTTGTATGATTGGAATTTTGTTTTGTTTTCGCTACCGGCTCAGATGAGTTTGTGAATTGTGAGGTTAGACTGTTAGGTATTTCTTAACTTTTTTGATTAATTTTTCTAATATTGTTTTCATATTCTGTATTTTTCTTTCACGTTCATATTTGCAAAATATTCAAAGATATTTGCGAATGCGAATATCATAAATCGTTACATCACTATTATGTACAATAACATATTAGTTTCCACAGTCATAAGAATGGGGGGAAGATTGTTTACAGGGTGGTTAATTGTATATTTTTACGTAAATTCACGTTTTTCGCTTATAACTTTTTTCCGTTCATTTCCACGAGAAAACAGTAAAGTATTTTTTTTCGTCTTCAAAAGACCTATAAAAATAGCCCTCGAGCGTCAAAAAATATTGATTAGATCAAAAGTTATAAACAGAAGTTTATTTATGACTTGAATTAAACGTTTAAAAAATGCGTTATTATTACCAGAACGTTTTGGCATCGCATCCTCTCATTCCTTATCACTGTCTAATAACTCAACTCGCACGAAATCTGGAATCGGTAAGTTGATTAGTTTACAAGTGTTTAGTTTATGACCTTATAAACAAATTAACTAATTATTAGTCTGGACGATCCCAAGCATCTTCCACAATCGCATTTTTTCATGGTAGATTTCATAGTAATACATTGAAATCTATAATATTTTTTTAATTTCAAATTTGCAACCTAGAAATTTTTTTAAATTTTTTAGCCTTAGTTGCAAAATGAAATATACGTCGTACGAGCGTGATATAGTTATATATTATTACATATTCGGAAAGCTTATGAAAATTATTAAATTAAAAAAATCAACGTTGAAAAACAACGGAGTTACAGACTGTCAAATATATTATTTTCAAGCGAATTTCGCTTTTTTAACGGCAGGACTATGAATAATATCGTCATTTTCTTCGGACTCGCTGTCGTTCGCTTCCCCCACTCTTCCGCCGCGCCACGGCTCGCCGAAAATCAAGCGACCCACTGACTTTTGACAATATTTATTTTACACTTAACATATTTCCACAAATAAAACATTTTTAACTGGGAAAGTACTCGGGTTGTCGGTTATGACAGTATTTTTTTTTTGCCGCTACCAACCAAATTTGTTTAAACAATAGACCGTCAACTTTGACAGTCTGTAATTTCGTTGTGGATGTGATGCCAAAACGTTATGGTAATAATAACGCAGTTTATGAATGTTTAATTCAAAAGTCATAAATAAATTTCTTCTGTTTATAACTTTTGATCTAATTAATATTTATCACACTCGAGGGCAAGTTTTGTAGGTCTTTTGAAGACGAAAAAAAGGTACTTTACTGTTTTCTCGTGGAAATGAACGGAAAAAAGTTATAAGCGAAAAACGTGAATTTACGTAAAAATTATACAATTAACCAGCCTGTAAACAATCTTCCCCCAATTTTTATGACTGGAAACTAATATGTTGTTGTACATAACAGCTCTGTTCGCGGAGCCTGACAAATTAGTCCGAGATCAGTCAGTAGCAATCGTTTAGCTACTTCTTTTATGCTATGCTTGTAGCAAATAACACAGAAAGTAGCTGGACGACTGCTTCTGACTGATCCCGGACTAATTTGACAGGCTCCGCGAACAGAGCTAATATTTAGCATCTATAGTGATAAATTCAGCTTGCAGAAACAAAAAGTTGCGAAATGGTCATTTCCCAGCTCTTTATCCTGGCCTATTCATTCGAAATTTCATTTATGGTAAACTAGGACCTTATCTCTTCCTCTAATATTAGGCACCTGGCCAAATATCTGGAAATCCGTTTATATTATTAAATTCTTATTCGCACATTTTTATCAGCTTGTTTACACTGAAAAGCAGCATTACATATGTGTATATCCACACCACCACGAACGCTTTTATCACCTAGAAAGGGAAATGCCCTATCTAATCGAATGAACCGATGAGAGTTATTTCAAAGAAAATATCAGTTTAATTTTACATTGTTCCAGAGCACGCCCGTGTTAGGTGAGGGAGAAAAAGTCGGAAACATGAACGGTTCTTGCGGCAGACAGGTAAGAGAACCATGAAATTTTTCTTTATTTCTTTGGCGGCGCGGGTACGTGAGACAGCGGCTCCTTCTGGGGTCCGATCGCATCGACCATCAACGATTGCTACGTGCAGCTGCCGCGGTCCCCAGGTTTTTGTGTAACTCTCGTCGAAACTCGGCGCTGTCTACGTTTCATTTATTATCTTTCGTGGCTTTAAGACCCATTTAAATCAAAGTATGCCTTGAAATCCGAATTGCCTGTGCGTTTTTCTTTTATTTTTACGAGGAAAATAAAGTGGGAACTATTCAAATTTAATAAAATTGCATTTCTTCTAAAATATATCTGAAAGCATTTGACAGAATTACGAAACTTAGGCGAATGATTTATCCAATCAACTATAAAAATCCCCTGAATTCGGATTTAAGTACAAATACCAGTGGCGGAGATATCAAGAATTACTTTCACTAAACAAAGTAATATATTTTAATTTCATTTTATTCGAAAAACGAGCCATTTTCGATATATTATAGTCTGTTTGGAAATGAAAGAGAGTAATAAAACCCCGAGATAAGAACCGGCCATGGGCGTGGTAATATTTCGTTCCAAGTAATTACCGGGTAACACTAATGCTAACAGGTAATGGGTGTACATTAGTATGGATACGTCATAGGGCAGGAGCCAGTGTATTGTGACAGATCAATCCAGTCTTAGAGCTGAATATACGAAGACGTGCTAGTGCAGTAGAGTAAAATTCGACTTGTGTTTAGTGACTATTGTGCCAGTGGATATAATATTGTTTGGGTAAAATGTCGAGCTTATCAGATTACGTACCTGCTAAACGCGTGAAAAGATGTGCGCTGTCTCAGAATGAGAAGATTATTATATTAAATGTATTTAATGCATTGAAACACNTGTACAAAAAGAAGAGGAGAAAATGTGGGAACTCGATAATTTAATTGACGTTACTGTGGAACCTATCGTTATCAATCTAGGAGACGAAGATAATTCATCAGAATATTCAGAGGATGAATTTTAATATACCTACTTTTTTATTTTCTTTATTGTACATTTATACAACACTACATTTACTCACCATAATTTGAATTTTCAAAATACATATATTTTTGTGTGGAATAAAAGTCTATTCATTAAATTTAAATAAATATTTTGATAATAATATTGAATAATTTTATTTGAATTACTAAAAACCCTCTTAACCCGGTTATGATGCTTAAAGTAGCCTCATGTTATGAAATGCTGTTTTTATATTGTTTACTTATAAGAGAAATGGACCGAGAAATTGAAGCGGCATAGACAGAGACGGATTGTCGGGGATTCAATTTTAGCTACCTGCTACAATTTAGTACAACCCGGTCACACAAAGTTTTTTTAAAAGTACACCTCATCTATACCGATAATACATAATATAAAAATATTGAATATAAGCACCAGTACTACATTTATTTACGATTTGCATACATAATACGCTTTTATTACTCTCTTTCATTTCTAAACAGACTATAGGTACTTCTTTTAACGTTAACGTTACCAATAACTTCATTAAACGTAAAATAAGTTTAGAACTGCTCGTTTCGCAAAAATAATTCATATGATTTTGTTTTAATATTACGATTTTAAATTCAATGTAATCATGAAGAATCCCAGAAACTAATCTTTTTTTTTCGGGCCATACCATACCCTTTGCTACTTCTTACAAAATTCTAATTTCAAGGAATTTCCGTTTCTATTTGTTTTCCAAAAGAATCTACAATCCTTCAAATTAATTTTATTTGATATAACGTATCACATAAAACTAGAAATAACTCTTTCTGAACGATGTTGATGTTAATATACAAAAAATAATAACAAATAAATATAAATTAAACATCGAAAATCCATGTGAATAAGTATTGTGAGAGCACAAACAAATAAAACAATATTTGAGATGTTTGAAAGTTTGCAGTGGATTTTGAATATGTAACTTTCAGTTTTCTATTACATATTTTCTTTTTAACAATATTTGTATGTCTTTTTGTGTTTGATTAATGTTTATTATTAATTTTATATATATATTTATATAAGTATCAGTTTTATTCAGATTTAGCATTTCTTTGTCTTAACGTCCGTCCTAACCGATTGAAAAAAATGTATGCGTATTAAAATAAAAGAGAAAGGTCTTATCTCAGTAAATTCTATACAATCATATGCTACCGGTTTTGTGAATAACAAATTATTCACATATTCAGGCTAGAATTTTTACTTAAAAATATTTCTTATCAATAGCCATCACGTAATAGTAATAATAATAATAATAGTGTAATTGTCAAATATTTAAAGTGTAAATATGTCTAACTAACTTAATGTTTTATTAAATTTTTTATAGGCGAGTTCACAAAGCACATTGGCGACAATATACTAAAATTATTCAAGTGATATAATTTATCATTTAAGTCTCATATATTGCTTTATTGCGACCATTTGAATACATTTTAATGTGTTTACGAGATTTGTGGTACATTTATAAAAAAATTATTGAAATACTGCCCAGGGTTCTTCGCGTTAAGTGGCCTATTAAACGTTTCAGAGGTACCAAAGACAATATGACTTTGAAATTTTGTTTACGGGGGTTATCAGATATGTTCTCTTCAATGAAAATAATGTCATCATTTACTAGTACTGCTTTGTAAGTACTAAACGCAGGTATATCAAACTTTTTGAAGTTACCATAACTCATTCAATCTTGAAAAATTGTATGTTTATTTAAAGTTCATTGTTTAGTTTTACCTGAGGATTGTCTCCTTACACTCTGTACACTTAATAGTGAGACACTTTGTATAAAATATAGTACACAGTTAACTTGATAAAGAAATGATTCAAGATCCAAGTCAGATGCAATATTAGCGGTAATAAAACGACCTATCATTATGGGAAATACCATAACCGTTTTGTTGTCTGTGCTTCTACCACAAGTTGGTGTTTTGTAATCATAAGGGAATAAATAAACGATTGTAGATATCATTTTAACTTTAGAATATAGACCAGTGCTTAAGCCTTCAAAAATGGTAAAAAGTGAAAAAAAAATATAGTAGGATGAAACCCATTGGAAAAGGAAGAGAATATAACAGAAATGAAAAGAAAAATAATTTACGGGCGATCTGAGATCGGGAAGGGGAAGGGGGTGAGTTTTTAAGGGTAAAAAACGGTTTCCCTTGATTTCCGGAAAAACTACAAGTCTTATGGAAAAAAGTTAAATGGCAAAGTTGTAGGTAATAAAAAGATCTACAACTTTTGTATTTACACTTTTTTCACATAACCTCAAAATTTATGTGAAAAATTCAAATAACCAAGTTTTTGGTTTTTTATTTTTATTTCTTACAAAAAAATTTTTTTTTTCACGAAATTTGGTGAAAACTTACCTATTTATGTCCCAAACACGCTGTAATTTTTTTGATTTGAAATATTTATTTTTTCACCTTATTTTTACTTAATATCGAAAAAGCACCCTAATTTTCAATCGAAAATTCTCACGTCAAAATATCTGCTTTTTTAAAAACGTCGGTGGGCTTTTTCTTCGTTGAAATCTCTACTTTCTGATGGTGTAAAAAAAATATACATTACTATGGTAAGTTTTCTCAGGAAATGCAAAGAAACGAAAGAAGATTCTACAACTTTCTCAAAATATTGTAGATGTCTTATTAAATATTAACTTTATTAACTTATTTGGTTGTTAATTATAATAGTATATTTCGACTTGTAATTTTTTTGTTTATCAATGTAACATGGAATCTTACGTTTTTCGAGTAATTAAAGTGTAAATTTTAATAAATAGCTCAAAATTGTACATAATGATTAGAAAAAAATTTTCGGATTCTAGTTCGTTTCTTTGCATTTCCTGAGAAAACTTACCATAGTAATGTATATATTTTTTTACACCATCAGAAAGTAGAGATTTCAACGAAGAAAAAGCCCACCGACGTTTTTAAAAAAGCAGATATTTTGACGTGAGAATTTTCGATTGAAAATTAGGGTGCTTTTTCGATATTAAGTAAAAATAAGGTGAAAAAATAAATATTTCAAATCAAAAAAATTACAGCGTGTTTGGGACATAAATAGGTAAGTTTTCACCAAATTTCGTGAAAAAAAAAATTTGTTTGTAAAAGATAAAAATAAAAAACCAAAAACTTGGTTATTTGAATTTTTCACATAAATTTTGAGGTTATGTGAAAAAAGTGTAAATACAAAAGTTGTAGATCTTTTTATTACCTACAACTTTGCCATTTAACTTTTTTCCATAAGACTTGTAGTTTTTCTGGAAATCAAGGGAAACCGTTTTTTACCCTTAAAAACTCACCCCCTACCCCTTCCCGACCTCAGATCGCCCGTAAATTATTTTTCCTTTCATTTCTGTTATATTCTCTTTCTTTTCCAATGGGTTTCATCCTACTATAATTTTTTTTGGTTTCAAAATTTATCGACCCTGGTCTAATAGTGTTTTTCAACGTTTTAAACAAATGTTTCCGAAAAAGATATATTTGGATATAGGTTCATATGTAATTTTTTATGCTATAAAATAAAAATTATAGGAAATTTACTGCATTTTCCTCATAATGTCATATTTGTAACAGACAATAAAGGTTATACTTCACTAGATAGGTACAGTTGGTTTAGTTTCAAAGCCGTATCTAAAATTAATCATATGTTAATTCAACTTGAACACCTCGAAAATCAGGATTTTGACCTATGTTTAAGAATTTCAGGAAATTTTGTTCATACTTTTGCATATTTATATTTTTTAAATTTGCAAAATTTCTATCTTTTATGCAAGAATTAAGTTTTAATTATTTATTGGAAAAAGTCTAATTGTAATAAAAAGCTAAATCAAGCTCAGTCTTCTTAATCTATTAACAAATTTGAGAATAAGGTTACATTGTTATACCTGGAATAATAATAATTTAGTATAAGTTCTAAGTGACGGTACGTTGAATCTGTTTTCTACAAATGTCATTGAAATTACTATGTATAGCGTCATTTTAATGTTCTACAAATTTTGTTTGAAATATTTTTGCCTAGTTATTCAGAGAAAAATGAGGTTGTCCTCCAAATGATCTGCAAGGACATACAGGAAAAATTTTCCCAACCCATATGCGGTCGTGAAATTTAGCACTCTATCGATTGGTGACATAAAGATAGTGTTCCATTTAATATTTTCAAGTTGACCTTGGTTTGACCTTGAGAATTATGATTAATATCAAATCGAGTGCTAGCAGCATATTCCTGAAAAGTTATCGAGGCCACATAATCATTTTTGCAATAAAAATCTTAAAAACATACATTTTTGGTAATTTCGATACACTAGTTCTTTATTATCGTATATTCATGTGGTAGGTCATTGGCTAAATGACCCTTTATAAAAACATTGGAAACGCCACTGTTATATGAGAAGCTTTTTTGAACATCTAATATCAAATTCAAATCAAGATTCTAGTCTAGACATCAGTTGAAAGTGTATCCCAACAGTATTAAACTTATATAAACAATATTCGCAATAAGCAAATCGTGATGTCGAATCGTAAGATGCAAGTACATTATTTTAAATAACATGACTTGCTTCAGAGAACTGGAAGTGAATGTGTTAATTTATAGATTATGAACGTGTTCACGGAACGTTAATTGGTATCTATTTGCATAAATTTGAATTTAGAGCAATACTAAAAATGTTGCTAATATTACTTTATAGGGAGAATTTTTTCTCTGTTTTTACTGGTCTACTGTTTAATCTGACCATCCTTTAATTTGTTTTCCTGTTTACAGAATATGTTGTGATGCATACGTTTTTTTTTGTAGGTATTTCGTTATTTGTGTGTCGGGTTAGGATATACGCAAAATATTACACCACCGAGATAAAATCGTTTGCGTACATTTCGCAGTCGAATTTATATATGTATTAATAAATCAGATAGAAATCATAAGCAATTCCGTCAAATATTTTTAACTTCGTAGTGAAGTCACAGAGACGATTTATATTTGACGCATAATCCGAATTAACAATAATGTTTCACACTTCCCTTCCACAGACAATAAGTGACGACAAATTATTTACGTAGACCGAAAATAATAATTTTTGTATTCATTACGTGTTCATTTATAAAATGTTTCGCAAATCCTTAAAGTGTCAGCAGTATTGTTTCATTCTTCTTAAGACCATAAAGGGAAAAATGTTTTATTTTTTAAAACTGCTAGTTGTATAAAATTTTCTATATTTACAATTAGGTCATTTAGATCACTTTTTGTCACTTATTTTTAGAAACGATCACTGAAGTCGCTTTTTGCAAAAGACATAGCTAGTACAAGGCTACTTTTTCAAATGGATTTGCTACGATTTGTGAACAATATTTTTAGACCGGGAGATATTAGACTGAAGTTCGACGACGTCTTTCTCGTTTATGCATCTGAGAGTACTGAAAGGTAACCGAGAGGCAAGTACAATAAATTGATGTGCTGCGGGACACACAAAAAAATGTACATGAAAAAGAGAAAGCTTTGTATTGGGTTTAGTTTGATTTTTCGACATATTTTTTATTACGATAATTCTTAATAACTTATAATAAAGCTGGTAGTAAGGCCTTTATTTTGATCCGTTAAAATATATTTTCGTTCATCAAGAGCTAGAGATAAAACTGTTTGAAATTTGAAAATGTGAAAAATCGTAAAACCGAAAAAACTAATATTTTTGATATGCTTTAATTTTAAGTTAATAAAAATTTGTATTATTTTAAGTGTTAAGTTTGTGTTAATTATAATTAAAAATTCGTAATTCAAAGATTTTGAGTAAGCATTATGACAATTGAGCTGGCAGCGGTTTTTCAATTCAATTACTATTAAATAAATCTTTTAATATAAAAATAAAATGTATAAAAGTACAAATTAAGTAATTAAGGTACAAAGTCCCAAAAACAGAAAAACAAAATTCAATATACATGATATTAAATCAGTTATAAATCAGTTTCTTCTCTATGTATTCTAGCTTAATTCCTCCTCCTCCTCCTCCTCCTCCTCCTCCTTCTTCTTCTTCTTCTTCTTCTTCTTCTTCTTCTTCTTCTTCTTCTACCTTAGTCGGCTCAATTCAAGTAGATCACCCTTGCGCTGTAGCGGTTAATTCAAATTATATAATATTTATAATTTTTAAAATTTAAATATATTGTTCATAAATACGTCTGGTCTATTGTGATAAAATACTCTACTCATTTACGAATAGGCACAAACGAGAAATTTGTGGCAATATTATATAATTTTTCTTTTTCTAATCATGACTAAAAAAATTATTAAAAATCATTTCTAATATGTGGGGACTTATGCCGAAATAATTTATTATTAACTTTCATTAAATACATGAATTACTTATATTTATAAAATTAAAAATACGCTAAATGCAAGTAAGTATAAGTATTTCGAAAATTGCGCAGGCGATGAAATACTCTAAAAATTTTTACATACGACAGTACCTTGTGGTATTCATGCCACTCTTGAAAATGGCTTTTAATAATATTTTCTACTCGTGTACGAAACGGCAAAAACGAGAAAATTGTGGCAATTTTCTATTATTTTTCTACTTTGTCGACCTGACTCGTATTAAAATTAAAAATTATTTTCAACATGAAAATCCAATGTGGACTTATGCCTACATTTATATGACTTTATAATGTAGTTTCCTACGTGCATGCAAAATGGCATATGCGAGAAAGACGTAACAATTTTCATGAATATTCCTACAACTTTTCAAAAAATGTTTAACATATATATGAATACTTTCACTTTTTTCTTTGCAATAACCTTTAATTTATTCACGAGAAAAACGTTGATCAAAACGAAAAATTTTCCGTAGCTTTTCCAAAGCCCTATTTTCTTTAGTCCTTAGTAGGACTTATGCCAATGTTTTTTAAGAGCTTTTCGAATATAATAATGTCATATTTCTAATTGGCATTAATGAGAAATTGGTAGACAAATAAAGATGTTTTCTTACAAAGTTTTCCATTTTTAGGTCCCTTGCGACACTTATGCCAAAAAAAGTTTGTGATAAAATCGATACTTCTCTTCAACATACGAATATGGCATAAGTGAGAAATACGTCGCTGTACACATTATTTTTTTGAAAAGGAAAATTGAATTTTCACGAAGGTGTCCCGCAGCCCATCTTTTAAATTTAGTTTATTGTACTTGCCTCTCGGTTACCTTCCAGTACTCTCAGAGGCAAAAACGAGAAAGACGTCGTCGAACTTCAGTCTAATATCTCCCGTTCTATTTTAGAAACGTGCCTGTGCGGGCGCCACTGGTGAAACTGAAAACAATATTTTTATCGTAAAACATATATTGTTGTTAACTGTCAAAGCTTGTAAAATTTCATTAAAATATTCTGAGCGGTTTCCGAAATATTTATAAACTTGCATTTTTTTATTAAAACTTGCACTATAACCTCCTGCAAGAAATGCATCGACCTACCAAACACCCTGTATATCACACTTTTGAGAATGTACCTTTTATTCCTTTTATGAGTTTTCGCGTTTCAAGGTATTTTTTTATGAATAAATATCGGTTGCAAAAAATTGCAGTTTTGTTTATATCATCACAATTTTCAAAAAGTTACTTGTTTTATATTTGCCTTAAAATTTTTACCAAATCAGTCGCGGTATTCTCTCATTACGGGGAATCTAGGTAGAAGGACACCGTGTTTTAAAATGTCACTGACCGATTTTTTTTTACGGCGGACGTCGATGATGTGAAAATTGTATTTGTTTAGCGTCGAGCATCTGTAATGATCCGTTAGTTTACCGACAAAAAAGTAACAACTTTAATGACGGTGCAGGTACGGTTATTTTCTTCTACAAATCAGTCTGGATTATTGTTTAAAAACGTTTAAAATTACATTGGTATATTTGTTTAAGATAAATCACCAAATTTTATCATTGGAAGGTCTCCCAACTCCCACATAATAGTATTTTATCTATTTTCGACTGTCTACCCTGCGTTCCTTTTAATTGCTTTCTTCGTAGGCTCCCCTTCATCATAAATGTAGACCAAACTTCCGCTTGTTTTCCCTCTACTGCGATACATATCAAGAATGGTACATAATTTAGGTTTAATGTTAATGCGCTAGTTATATTAAATTTATAAATGAGACGTCTCAGATGCCCAACTTTAGAAGCCACAGGGGTAATTAGAATAGGTATTAGAAATATAACGTATTAAAGTTTGGTAATTTTGTAAAAAAAAAGCAGTGTATTTTAAATTCTTATTATTTGAAACATTATTTATGTATAATCTTAGTTTTAATGCAGATGCACTGATCTGTTTCCAAGATATGATTGAAAAATACAAAGGTCAAAGGCTTTAACAATATAATAACTTAATTTATTGTGATATAACTCTAGGGGACGAAGTCAAAGACCTTTAGGAAATCATTGCTGGTAATGTAATGGCCCATGTTTTGAATGAAGCTATCGTAAAAGGAAGGAACTTTTATAATAATAATAATAATAGTAAATAATAATAAATCGTCTTTATTAGAAGCAGATAATGCAAATATAAAAATAAAGAAATAGAAAAAAATAAAGGGAAAAATTCGCAAACTCATGGCGAAGTCTAGCAAAAGCTATTCACACTCAACCATATGTATGCGATAACATGTAATTTCGAAATACATAAAAAACAACAGACGATCGCTCAGAAAAGAATCAATAACACAATTAAAATAAAACACAAAAATACTAACAATAATCAACAGTTTAAAATCAAAATTCTCAACTATAAACTCTAAAATCAGCTCTCCACTCAATAGATATGATTTAAATTTATACTTGAATTTGTTAATATTAAAAATTTTAAAATTATCAGGAAGAGAATTGTATAAAGTGACAGAATTATAAGAAAAACATCTTTTAAATAGGGCACTACGATGATGTGGCATTGTAAATGTATTTTTAAATCGGATATTCCTCGAATGAACAATTTAACAAATTTAGTTTTTAATGAATAATAAGAAGGAATGGTTAAAATTTTATGCACAAGATTGCCAAGATGGTGACGTCGACGATTCTCCATGTTGAACCACTTGATTTCTACAATTTTGTGAGAAATATGATCAAATTTTCTTAATCCATGTACAAGTCGACTACATGAATTTTGAACTTTTTTTTCTTGTACACTAAGGCATGGACCATAGACATAATCACAGCAATTAAAATAGGAGAGAACAAGTGACTCATATAACATAATTTTAAGTTTTTTATTCAGGATATGACGACTACTATAAATTAATCTAAGCGAAGAATAAGTTTTTTGGAATAATGTTTTCACATGCTGATTGAATTGGTAAGTTACTGTCAAAAGTCACTCCCAGATTTTTTACGCTGTCAGTACTAGGAATTGTAATACCATCAATTATAATATTAAAGTTGAGTCTTAATATTTGTACCCTTTTCTTAGTACCAAAAAAAATTAATTTTGATTTGCTACAATTTAATTTTAAATTATGTTCATTATATTATCAAATAATTGCCTTACAGTTTATAACTCAGAGCTGACAATATTGCATGCTTGATCCAGATCATTAATATCAAAATGATAATATTGATTCTAAAATGGAAGCAGTGTAAATTATAAAAAGTAAGGGACCCAAAATTGACCCCTGGGGTACACCAAAAAATATTTCTAAACTATTACATAAAATGTAATTAACACATACCTGTTGAGATCTTCAGTGTAAATAAGAATTAATAAGATCTAAAGTCGGTTCATTAAACCCATAGTACTTAAGTTTAGAACAAAGAAGCTTATGATTAATTGTGTCAAAATCTTTAGATAGAAGTCCAATAAAACTAAAGCACTTTTAAGAATTATTATCTTCATAAATCTAACGACAGTTTTTTCATCTTTTATAATAGCTGCTTTTTAGCTTCCAAAATTCATTAAGCCTCTTGGCTTTATAATTCAAGTTGAAAAAGTTTAAAAACACATCAACAAATTATTAATTTAGTTGTTATTTGATGATGATTTTTAAAATATCTGTTTTAAAGAGGATTAAATTAAGTTCCACTGAAAAAAAATAATTGTTTACCTCTGCATATAAGGCACAGGATTGCTGCAGTTACCTTTCTACAGGGTGTCACCTAACGAATGTTACATACTTCAAGAGTATAATATAGAACCCAAATGGTGTCGATTTAACCAAACTTGCTTAAACGAAACGAGAATATTCACAAAAGGTTGCTGTAACTTTTTTTTGTGTGACATTTTTCGTTTAAGCAAGTTAAATCGACACCATTTGGGTTCTAGATGATTCCCTTGAAGTATGTAACATTCGTCAGGTGACACCCTGTATACAGGGTGAATCATAAACACTGACCAAAAATAACACCTCATATTCTATAATGAATTTTAAGGGAATAAGATACAGGGTGTTAAACTTTAAATTATTAATAAAAATAAAATAAAAATTATTTAAAAAAATGTTTTTAATTTTTTAAATAATTTAAAATCTAGTAAGTAAAATAATTTGATATTGAGAAAAACAAACTGAAAGAGTATTTTTAGTTTTTTTTAACTGACAGTTAAATAACGGTTTCATATAAAAATATAAGTTTTTCGTCACATTGTCTCATTTTGTGGTGATATCAAAAAAGGTGCAAATGCCCCATTTTGCAATTACTTTAGATTTCATTTAGTGTCTTTAAAAACATTTAATATTTTGTTCATATATTTCCTATAATCCTTGTATAGTAAGTAGCAGTCTTTTGATTTTCGAACAGATAGCCCCACGTTATGAACTTCTGTCGTAGACAATACCCTGAACATAAATATGCAGATGCTACTGGATGTCATGAGAAAGTATCCCACAATTACATGCGTTTTTTTCATTTCCCCTTGATTTAATGACGGCTAGAAAGTGTAGCGTGCTGCCCAGTAATTACTGGCAAACGCGCAACTGCGGCTTCAAGCTATTATAAAAGCAATTTCCTTCCATCATATCATAACAGGACCACTGTTACTGAAGGGAACGCTGAAGATTAAGATAACAAGTTCAAGGCATCGCTGACCTTATTTGTCACGTGCTACACCGGGAAAAATGTTTCACGCGATTCAGAAGATTTTAGAGCAACTGTATACTGTTCGTGACATAATAGTTAAAAAGTTTTGCTTTTTATTAAGTTTCTTAGTAAATCTTCATTATACTGCTTAAACTATAATCCTTTCTATTCATAAAATCATTATTTATCAAAAAAAATATAGCTATTTTAGTCCAGAGAAGCCCTTCTAGGGCGTGAAAAATAAAATATTGAAAATAACCTCAGGAAAAGTATTTTTTCGATCAGTCAAAATTTTCTGAGTGATTGAAAATGTACGTTTTTTATTAAAAAATTCTATGAAAAAAAAACATCACGAAGAAAATGAAGCTTGTAGAAAAAGAAATAGATTGAATTTTTTTCATTTATATAGGTGCAATAGGTGCTGAGATACGGCTGGTTGAAGATAATTTCATGTCCGCCAGAAACTAAATTGGAAACATTTAACGTAAAATAACTATAAAGAAATCTATCTTTCAAGAAAAATGCACAGAACATTTTTAAAAGTACTTTAAAGAATCTTTAAAATGAACTTGACTTTAAAGTCAATAGCATAAAAATTAACAGTTATCATCAAAATAAAATTGTTAATTCACTTTTTTGGAAAAAAAATCAGTACAAAAACTGATGAATTTTTCACGAGATTTAATGTTAAAAGTAATCCTTCTACAATTTACATTTTTTATGTGCTAACAATATATTTTACAAGTTTAAGCGGTTTAGAATGCATATTTTCGAAAATATTACGTTTTGATTGAAAAAAAAAAAATTATTTAAAAAAATAACATATTTTTGAAAATACTTTAAAAATAAAAAGATACGAAAAATATTTAAGTGTACAAAAGTTTAGATTTTTTTTCAGAGAATATTTTGATTTTTTTTTTATTTGTGTAGGAAAGAAATTAACAGAAATGTCGCTGCTAGAAGTTTGCAGTTGAAGATCGTATTTTTCAAATCTTTAACCTCAAAAATCTCAAAAATAACGCATTAAAAATATTCTATTACAGTACTGGATTGTCTTAATAGTTTAATTTAAAGAAATTATCGTTAAAAAACCAAAGGTACCTTACGGTGAAGGGTGGCCATTTTTTTATATTTTGTCAATGGTGGTGGTTTTTAAGGGTTAAAACAATGCGATAATTTATAAATTACATTATAAACAGGTAAAATAATTTAATTTATCCTGTTTGTACTATCAAATCATTTCAAAATGTTAAAAACTATTTTTTTTTATTACTTTGTTATTAGGGGTAGTTTTTTAAGGATAGAAATATTGTAATAAATAATTTATAATACCATGAAAAGATTTCTATTTACAATGTATGTGCTATAAAAATATTTGAAGGTCAAATAAACTATTAGTTTTATATTTTTATCATTAAGGGTGGTTTTTAAGGGTTGAAATTTTATAAATGTAACGTAAATTATAACCAACAATATTCTATATACCTAGTGTGTCCCAGAAGTAAAACAAAAAATTCGTATTTTATTATGTGCTGCGTTTTCACAAAAACGCTAAAACACGTCAATTAGTAAATAGGAATTGTCATTTTGCCATGTTGCTTAAACCTTTTTTGCGCTATGTTTCATAAACCTATGACGTCATCGACATTTTTTTTAAATAGTACTAACTAAATTTTTAAGCATAAATGGATAGTCCTTTTGAAGGGAAATACGTCGATATAGGGTTTGGCCTACTTTACTTTGACAGGAGCGAAAAAGAAGCCAATGACTGGAATGGACATGGTTTAAAATAACAACAAAAGAAGGTATCATAAACTGATGCGAGAACAGTATCACGGCAGAAAATGGGAATTTGTAGATGTTTTGTGTTTTGGTTGATTGTAGGTACGTTTTTATGTATTGATTGTTGGCGTTTTCGGCGATATGACGAACGGCAGTGTGTGGATTTTCAGTGACAGTTAAAAATAACATTTTGCCTACCATTTTCTATCACTCGTTGACCTTCCAGATCTAGACAGATCTCTAACATGTCCAGCGTCTTCAAATTTGCGTACTAATATGCATACTGTAGACGAAGTTATTGGTTGTTCTGGATACTTGGCCTTGAATACTTCATCATAACTACGGATCCTATCTCCATATCCAACCATAATTAGGATTTCAATTCTTTGTTTCTCATTTAAACACAACACCATCGCAATGTAAAGTTATGGTATTTGTAACTGTCACAATGATATGAGCATAGCCGCTGTGATCGGGTGGACCTACCAAATCTACATAAAAACATGTACCTACGATCAACCAAAAAACATTTTTTGCACATAAGTTTGTGATACCTACTTTTGCTATTAATTCAAACCATGCCCATTCCAATCGTTGGCTTTTCTCGCACTTGTCAAAGTAGGCCAAACCCTATATCGACGCAATTCCCTTCAAAAGGGCTATCCATTTATGCTTAAACAATTAGGTAGTGCTATTTAAAAAAAAATGTCGATGACGTCATAGGTTTATGAAAGATAACGCAAAAAAGGTTTAACCAACGTGACAAAACGACAATTCCTATTTATTAATTGACAGGTTTTAGCGTTTTTGTGAAAACTCAACACAAAGTAAAATACGAATTTTTTGCGTTACTTCTGGGACGCACTGTATAATACCTATTTTTATATTTATTCAGATTTTAGCATAAGGGGAGGTTTTCTTCCCCTAAAAATAAGAAGCACATATCAAACATATATAACTTTTCATCTACAGCTTGAAATAAACTTAATTCCAAATTTTCATAAAAATCGGATCTATCCGAAAGTATTCGGAGGTTTTACCCTATTTTCCTCTTCGTTCCCTGGACTATTTTTCACATATAGAAGCGTATTCTTTATACTTTAAGCTTTAAGGTATATAAGTATTTCGTAGCGTTTTAATTATCATTTCCTGTGTGGGGCGAAGAATCCTTTTTGTTATTCGCCTAGCAGACATTAACTTACTAATCGTTGGTCTCCACGAACAACCATTTGTCTGTAGTTGGGTAGTTTATTGTCAACTTCCTGGTCGAGCAACGAATATGACATAATAGCCTGCCAAGTTTTGGTACCACGCTGAAAAAGTTCAAATACTATATATAAATAATGTATTTTACTTCCATCTTCAATGCTTCAACAAATATATCCCCCCACCTCAATCTTTGGAAGTTAATAAAATTTATAATACACATATAAATAGCTTTTAGAAAAACTAAATATATACTGAAAACCTGGGCCAACTTAAAAATAATAAGAAACTTAAGTTTGGAACGAATAAACCGCGTTGAGATAATTTTTTGTGTAGTTGACCTTAATTTCGTAGTGCCTCCATCATAATTGTTGTTTTACTCTTTATTACTGTGTAAACGGCTAATTCTTACTGTTAATAGTAGGATATGTTTGATGAACGACATAGTTCGTTGCAGAAATAATACTCCTCTTTTGATACGAAAACAAAGTTTTTGTTGCCTTGAACTTAAAATAGTAGTCTAATTGATATTGTTGGATTTGTTAGTGTGATGTGGTTATTTCTTAAATTCATCTTAAATTTCGTAAGTATGGTGAGTATGTGTTCATACACAAAAGAAAATGTTATTTTGAATCAGAAATAGCTTTATTTACGTTGTATAAGTATATTATAGTCTCGAAGTAAGTAATGTTTTTTGATTTCAGTACTTATATGTAAATAATTTGTTGACGCGAAAGAGTTACATTAAAGAGTTTATTTGACTTAAAGCTCATGTACTATATGCAAATAAATGTATCTTTGATTCAATTACACATTAATTAAATATTTTTGAGGTAAAGAGTAAATATTTAGTTCCTTGGATCTTGAATTTAGTTTAGATTTTAAAAATTTTCCTTTTGAAAATTTCAACATGCTTAGACTTAAACTTGCGGAATTCCGAACGGCCTGATTTTCTTCTGATTTATTGATTTTTAATGTACGGGGTGTCCCAGACCACCCGTCCATCACTTCTAAAATTCAAAGTACATGGTTATGTGAAAAATGATTATTAAAGGTCATTTTGAAGTTCATTTCAAAGTCAACTTAGTTTTTTTAAATGGAAAGCCTTATTTTCAACCTCGGATTCGGAAAGAGCGTTACGTATCATGTGTGGGGTCCATTTGACCCCCCAAGGTCACGTATCATCTATCTACCTAGGTACCAAGGTATTTTCCCGATTTATTTGTAGGTCACGTACCTACAGTTTCCCGCTCTTTCCGAATCCAGAATTAAGAATGAGGGTTCCTACGTAAAAAATCGAAGTTGACGTTGAAATGACCTTGAAAATTGTTTCCAACGTCAAAGTCAAGGTTATCGAAACATGTCACTCCAAAATTTTGCGACATTTATGTGACACATTTTTCGCTAAACCTTAGCTTTGCGGGGTCATTTAAGTGGAAAGATTCAGTAAAAAAATTGACCTTCACGTGGCCTTGAAGATTGAAATGGACCCCACTCATGATACGTCAGCTGAACATAGAATTTTCCTCTCGCCGGTTGAAAATAAGGGTTTCCATTTAAAAAAACTAAGTTGACCTTGAAATGACCTTCAAGGTCATAGATAAGGTCACGACAATATGTGCCCCTTGGAGACCAGTAACTTTCATCTGATCCATTTTTCATGCACTTTGGATTATAAAAGGCGTGGACGGGTGGTCTGGGACACCCGGTATATTGCTCGGGATTCTTTATCCTTTTTTTGTCTGACAAGGTCGCCGTCAAATGCGACCTATTAATTTTTATGTCATCGACACTGGGCTGTAATTTAGTTGCTTCTTCATCACGATCGTGACATTGAACCATCTTTTGTAGATAGTGGCGTCTTATATTAAAAGTAGTGCGTTTTCAAGATAAATGGTAAAGTATAAAATTGGATAAAATTCTCTAATCATTTTCTAGTGGTAATACTTCTTAAATCGTTAATATGTGCATCCAATAACTCTTACAGTACTACTAAATCTATGTTCTAAAATGCTTATCATAAATATGTTAAACATTTTACGATTCAACATTACTAAAAGTTATTTTTTTATTGTTTGTTTTAACTTAGTGCATCGGTTTCGCAATTGCAATTTCAATTGCAATGTGCTTTGAACTCCTTTCAAATAGGGAGTGCCTCAATGTTCTATATTTGTTAAGGTGAGAAAAGCATGGATTCCATTCAGTTTAAGCGACAGGTACAGTTAAACTGGATAACAATTTAGATTTTATAAACAATTTGAAATATTCGGAATTTGCAATTTTTAGCGTACTGCAACTAGATGTTTCTGAATATAGCATGTTTGTAAACTTAAAGAGGATATTTATAGTGTAAAAACAAGCAAAAACTCCATTGGCAGATATATTTTTTACAAATGGAATAATATTTTTGAAACCTACTATTTGTTTCACCAATAATTTTCAGTCACTACAACTATTCACATCTTTTTATGTAGTATGTAAGTAGGAAACGATTCCAGAGGTTCCCAACAAGTTTTACCTGATCGTCTATCGGAAATGCTTTTTATTAATGCATTTTACTTACTATTAAAAATTATCTACAGTTTTAACCCTTCTACATATTTCAGAAACAAGACAAAATAATGGAATTTAGTACAGTGGCAGAGACATTTCTCCTTTTATCGTTGAGGGGAATATAAACAATTGCAAATCATTTATATTAGATTATATCTTTTTGGTCAAGTAGGCGTTGTCTAATTATTCCACCTGCTGCAACTTTTGCTTTATATTACCAGATTTTGTCAACATAATTCCGCAGTTGTGTAGTGAATGTAACCAACCTTCGTATGTTATGATTTGCAAGGTGGTTCTGATATTTTTTGAGTGATCTAAATTATTTGTATAGCAAGTCCAGTTTTGATTGGGTAATATCAAATATTAGATACAAATTGTGAAAAAGATCTGAATAATAAATTAATGGTATACGCTATACGGTATGTGGGTTACCCAGGCGCATATCGTCTGTGATTATGGATTACATTTCATTTTGCTCGAGGGCACCGTTTGAGAATAAAAATAGAAATTGTATATTGTTTACACAGCGTCAGATTTTTACCACGCCGCGCTTGCATTTGTGGAAAATTTAATTGCGTTTATTCTAATATTAATATATAATTTTTTATAGAAAAGTATTTCCTTTCAAGCCATATAAGCATTGTTATAGTTGTCGTTACTATTTTTAGAGATATTTGCAATTTTCTATTTTTCTGGAGTTTTTGTCGTATCAGACCTGCTGTCAAATTGGCCATGACTGTAAACACTTCAAAACAATTAAAATAACTTGACATTTGTCAAGTTAGTTGTCAAATTATTGTTATGCCTGTTATAGTTTTTGCTAAAAATTTGATTAAAAATGCCTGGGATTGTTTAAATTATACTTATGAGGATTATTTTACTTTGTTATTTATAGAAAAAAGCAGCAGATTTTCTACATGTTCTTGAAATTACTTTGTCACACTTTCCATAAATAACAAATTAAAATAATCGTCATTAGTATAATTTAAACGATCCTCTACTGCTATGACGTTTCTCAGGTCGGGCAAATCAAGTCCGTTTACACCCACTAAAAAAGCATTTCCCTATTCCCTACCAAGTGCAAAAGACAGAGATAAAATATAGATCGACGTTCAGTGTAACTCAGTTTATACACGATTATAGATTCTACCGATGTGCATGGCGAGCGGCGCAAAGATAAATAATATTGAACCGTATAGAAATCATTTTATATTTTATACGCATTATGGTAATAGTGTTTTTATATTATGTATTAGTCACTCTTTATAATTTCGGCCGCCGAGTATAGACTTCTTATAAGTATGTATATGAAATTTATTGGAAATATTATTCCAAAAAGTCGAATTTCTTTATTATTCATTGAATAGTATTATAAATGAGATGAGTAAGAATATGCTTCATGTTCTTTATGAAAACCAACTGACTAATGCCTCCGGAAGTACTGTGTCGGATTTCTTGTTACGCTCTTCCCTTCCTTTTTTTTTGTTATTATACAGTGTGTCTATTTATGGAGTTGAAAAGAGGAAAAACTTTTTAATTTTTCGTTTTATGGAAAAAAGTCGTTTTTGTTAAAAAAATCTGCTTGTGTTCAAAGTAAAAGTAAATTCGCATACTGATCTGTAGCTAATTTGATAATGGTGTATAATAAAATTAAAATGATTAAAATGATTACATATACCATTTATAGGATAGGTGATCGTAATAAAATATTTTTCATAGAAATGTCACATCGAAAGGTATCGTGGGTACATATAATTAATCATAAATTTATTTTGTACAAGGTTTTTAATTCGAATTTTATAAAAAAATATTTCTAACAAAAGTTATCAGGTTTCGAGGGGGTCAAGTTATGGTGACCTTGAATATGACTGAAGACCTTGAATATGACTGAAGTCAATTATCAAGACCAAGGTCAAGGTCATATTTTTTATTGCAGATTCGTATTCTGTGCGAAAAAAAAATACGAAATTACGAAACTGTAAAAAAAATATGGGTTTCCACATAAAAAAATCAAGGTTGACCTTGAAATGAACTTGATAATTGACTTTCAAGGTTACGATAATTTAATCCCCCAAAACCTGACAACTTTTGTTGGAAATATTTTTCACCAACCTACTTATTTCTTGAGATATTAGCCTGAGAATTAAAATGGAGCAGTAAAAGTATAGCGCACTCTAGCGAGAGAACGAAACATTTTTAAAAAAATGTGTCATACAAAAGTTACGTATTTTTCCCGCATAATACGAATCTGTAATAAAAGAAGTCGAATTAAAAAATGGTACATTAAAATGGGACACCTTGTACAGATTCTTCTAACTTCTAAGCTAATAACTAAGGCTGTCAGAGAGAGCCACAGTTCAGTGACGTGCCAAGCGGGTCAACCGAGACATGCGTAAGCCGCTTCCTCAGAATGCTTTTAACATTCACGTCACGCTAGTATACTGTTGCTTTGTTATCGTGCGAATGTTGCGTAATTAATTCCTATCGGTTGTTGTTTATATGGTGGTGTAAGGTAGACCATTTAATTTGTTTCTTTTTAATAAATAATGATTACGTCTATGTCCCGCGGCTCAGTTCTGACAGCCCTACTAATAACACTAATTCGAAATTATAATAACTACTCTCCTACTTCTGACCTCTTTCGTGCCTCTTTTGGAACAAACACAAATTTTCTTATTCAGAATACCATAAAAAGAAATTTAGTGGATTTAAGTCGGGATTTCTAGGAGGCCATCTTACGTGACAAAATCGGCCAATTCGTCTACCACCAAAATTATTACGTAACCACTCTGTAGTTCAGAAGAAAACAATCGAATTCGGAGAGTATTTCGCCCAGTAAACGTGATTTCTGGGAACTAAGAAGAAAGGAGTGGCCGTTGCCTTTCTTTGTTTCCAGAATTTCAGATTGCAACGTTTATTTTTAGCTTCTTTCATCCCGTACCAATTATCTCTCGTTGTTTATAACGTTATTAATAAGTGATACACATTGCTGCACAGTGTTGTTGCTATTACATCAATAAAACGTCCGTGAATTTCAATTTAAATGCAATTATGTTCTTTAATGCTGTCTTTCATAACGCCCGTACACTGGGGCGTCTGTTAAATTTAACTGTCGGGATCTGGTTTGAGCATTAAACAAACAAATAATGTATTTTGTAACTGGGGCACTTCGGTAGCGGTTTTTCAACTTTTTCGAGGTGGAGCGGAATCTGGGCCACTTAAGTGAACGAAATAACAATTAATATTAGTTTTCAGATAGTACGTTTTTACTTTAAATATGGTTTGAATAAAAGAATGTCGATTAAGTCATATACAGGGTGCTTCAGAAATGGTGACCAAAAATGAAACCTCGTATTCTTTGCTGAATTTTATGGGGAGTGTTTCCTATAAAGTTTTTATCTAGGACGCTTCGTTAAAAAGATACAGGGTATTAAAAATCAATAAATATTTTTATTTTTTTTTTTAATAATTTAAAAACTACTAAGTGAAATAATTAGCCATTGGGCATATGTATTTATGCAAACATTGTCCAAAATCTGAGGGCTTTTCCTAAGATTTACAGGCTGCAGTGGCGGAGATACAGGGTATCAGTGGCATATTTTACTAAATAAAATAGTACGCCACTGCTTTACGGTAACAACCATGATATTTTCGGATTCGTCTTCCAATTTTCTACAAATTACTACTCGTTTATGTATTTCGAAAAAAGCCTTATTTTCGAGTAAAACTTAAAAAACGAACTAAGAACACATTTCGATATTTGAATATAATGCTTTTTAAAATTACATAGTGGGCTGCGATAGCAACTGCGGCATTCTAAGCAGTTAGAAGAAAGAATAAATAATGATTTTCATCAGATTCAAGCAACAATGTACCATTGACACAAATTCAGCCTCGCATTTCGCTGCGTTCTGGTGATAATTTATGAAATAGACGCTAGAGCGGGTATTTTTAAAAATTGTTTTTTTTTCGAAAACTATTGCAGCTGCCCTAATGAAACAAAAACTGTTAGACAAAACATTAGTCTACATTATATATTTTTTTACATAATTTTTCTGTCTTACTATTACAATAAAATAAAAATTTTCAAGATTTTATTCTTAGTTCACGCAGAGGTACAATCACAGAAAATATATATATAATGTAGCTTACTATGTCTAGTATTACTACTAAAAAGTGCATAAATATAAAATGGATGCAACACTATCAAAAAAAAGTAAAACTTCTTATGACCATCTTAGGTACTAATGACTTCCCATTTGTGATACCATTAGCATTTGTTTGTTACTCAAAAATAGATTAGATAGTAGTTAAAAATGTAAGGAAGACTTTCATTTTGACATAAACAGATGAAAATTGTTTGTGGAACTACAATGTTTTTAGGGAACAAGACGAAACCTGTCGCTTTCCAGTTAGGCGCGTGTGTGCATTGTGTTTTGTTTATCTATCATTTTTATACCCCCACCACTATAGTAGCTCGACTTCAATTGTCCTGTGCGGATTGTTTCGGATTATTAATTTTTTTATAGTTAAAATTGTTTTATTTGCCCTCGCCTCAGGGTTTCGGTTTGATTTACCTATTTTATTTTATTTTTATTTATTTAGTTTTGTTTTATTTTTGTTTTGTTTTGTTCTGTTTTGCTTTATTTTATTTGTTTTATTTTGTTTTGTTTATTTTTTTTATTTTGTTTAATTTTATTTTGTTTGTTTTTATTTTATTTTGTGTTACTTTATTTATGCAACGTGGAATTTTTCGGTGTAATATTGAATCGTAGACGGTGATTTGACTTTGCGTAGTTGCGAATTCTTTTTGTAAAGCTTGATCTAGCGCGAAGTTACTTGAATCAAGCAACAAAAATTCTGCGTTTTATTTTAACAAAACCCAAAATCAGCCACTACACAGTAGCCGTCCAGAGGGGTTTCGCCGACGAGAAAGAAGCAGAGGCCGTTCCACTGCAACAACAACGATCAAAAAATTGTCTTCTGAAAAAAATAAAGTAACACAAAATAAAATAAAAACAAACAAAATAAAACATAAGAGAGTAGTAATTTGTAGAAAATTGAAAGACAAATCCGAAAATATCATGGTTGTTACCGTAAAGTAGTGGCGTACTATTTTTTATTTTTTTTTTATTTAAAAATATGTCACCGATACTCTGTATCTCCGCCACTGGAGCATGTAAATTTTAGGAAAAGCCCTCATATTTTGGACAATGTTTACATAAATACATGTGCCCAATTTTAAATTATTACTTTCTAATTTTTAAATTATTTAATTAAATTAAAAATATTTTTTGACGTTTAACACCCTGTATCTTTTTAACGAAGCGTCCTAGATAAAAACTGTATAGAAAAGACTCCCCTTAAAATTCGCCAAAGAATACGAGGTTTCATTTTTGGTCACCATTCGTGAATCATCCTGTATAGCAAACGGTTAGATGATCAGATCGATTTTTTTATTTCTGTGAATTTGGGAAGCGTTAAAAACAAGTAATTATGATCTTGTAAAAAATTTATTTAGAAAAAAAAATATGTCTAGCAATCTTTTCGTAGAGTGAAATGCAACCGAGATATTGAAGAAAAACAAAAAAAGCTTTTGTCAATAACAAATTTTCCTCACTTTATCGCGCTTGTGCAGTTTTCGAAAAAATCTTGTTTGATACACAGTTGCCAAATCGACTGGTTTTTTATTCGCTGATGCTCGCAGAAAATTCTATTCTATTCAAATTCTACAGTAGAAAAACTAGAATTCGCAATTGCGTTACATAAAACTGATAGTTTTTGAAAAATGTTGCACAACTAGAAAGTGACTCACACTTAGTTTTTGTACGTAATAACTAGCACTTTCGTGATGCTCCTGAAAATATTCATACGACAATTATTTGGCCATAAACCACAGGCTTTTGATTGTGTCATCTCGTAGGCAATCATTATACTACATATAACCCAAAGACAGGAAATTCAACCGGAACAGATATAATATGATGATTTATGAATACATTTGATTAGTCTGTATTGTGAGAGGGTTCGGGGAACAAAAGGTTTTGTTTTGCAAACAATATCGGAAGGTATGTGCTTTATTATTTGTGTGTAACACTTGACGGCTCAAATGAAAGTTCAAAATTCGCTCATTACGCAACGGTGAACGATGATATGGCCATTTATTGGTTTGTATCGGTCGTAACTCGTTTTAATGAAATGTGAAATAGTTTTCTACAAAATGTGTAATGTTATCCATGCTATGCAAACACGAGGATTGTAATACTTACTAACTGCAATGTATATTTCAGTCGGGTTTTCAGTAATATGTTTACATTAATGAGGAATGCAGTATAGTCAACTGTGGTTTCAAGTCGGTGACATCGTTTTACAAATAGTGGCTGGTGTATCAACCAAATAGTAAAATCTATGTGAAAAGTAGTAGAATTACTTTGGCACAATCTAAGACAACCCCAATCCTATGCCTATGATTTATAATAAATTATTTTTTTCGAAAACTCATCTAAAATCGATATTTTTTATAATTTTCAGTGGACAAAGTGAGTCTTTTTTGTCACCTAGCTGCAAAATACTTTTATGTTCTAGAACAGGGGTCGGCAAGTAATTTTAGGTGGGGTCCGGATACTTTTGAAAATGTTTAACGAGGTCCAGAAAAAAATTCATATTTCTTATTTTTTTGTTTTAATTTGGACTCAAATTTAATCTGCTTACTAACCATTAATAACTCACACACACACAATTGTAAAGTACTAGCAAAAATGATAAGATTGGCACTTAAACGTAAAAAACATTTTTTAAATAATTTATTTGAGTAATTTATATTTTCAAAAAATTTTTGGCGGTCCAGTATTTTACCTTCCGCGGTCCGGATCTGGACCGCGGTCCGCCAGTTGCCGACCCTTGTTCTAGAACGTCAAAGTCTTTTTTCGTTCTAGAATATAAAACCAATGTCAAAATAATTTGTGATTTTTTCGAAATTATTTATGATTTTATTAATTAAACAATATACATTTCAATATAACATTTTAATAGAAAACAGTAACTATTATAAACAGGGCGATTACAATTTATTTTGCACTACATGTAAATTGAAAGTGCCGATATTGCAATGAGTTAAATTTATGCCAGATCCAGTGCTGTCAGTTATCGTAGCTTTTAGTTCTGGGTGTTCAATGAGGCTGAGGTTCAATGAGGTTTAAGTTCATCCAACTGATTTGCCTTTCAATTACGGTATTAGTTTTGGAAATTTTCTGATATTTACATTTTTTTTTTTTTTGGTATTCAGTAATATGGAATATACTAGCCATAACGTCGAAGGTTTAATTTTATTTTTTTTGTGTTCGAAATATGCCAGCAATACCGCTTCGAACACTTTTTGAATTTTCTTCGAACTACACCACACTTTGAATTCGTTGTAGGCAATCTCGTACTGTCTCGACGATTTTTTGAGAATTAATTGTGAAACAGCATTTTGTACCGCTTACAATACTCCCCCTTGTAAATGCTCGTTTCCACTTTCCGAGCTGATTTTGAATTAAACATTTAGAATATGAATTACAATATACGGGGTGTCCCAGAATAACGTATACAACGGAGGACCACAGATTCGTGGACTCAAAATAGGCAGATTTAGGCTAATTCACCTATATCCGAAATCGCTTCGTTTGGCCGCTCAAAGTTCGTGAAAATTTTTTGAATTTTGTAAATAACTCGAATACGTATCAATCGATTTTGATTATTTTTGGGGTGTGGACTTTTGCTTTCAATCTACACATTTTGGTGTTATAGCGAGTGTTTTTTAAATACTGCAACTCCTACAAAATTGATGTATGGTGGTAATATCCGTTCTTATCCTTATCCTTTCGGGCAATAATGACAACTATTTTTTATCTGATAGGCGATACGATTTGGAAATTTTTGGGCCTCTTGTAGAATTTTGATCAAATGAGCGGTTTGGATACAAAAAAGTATTTTTTAAATATCTACATTAGCGTGCCACCCATATTATAATAGCTAACAAAGTGTTAGTAAGCCTACTGTTTTTGTAGGTTGACTGTAATTTCAGTCTGATCTTAAACTCATTATACCTGACTTTTCTTAGTGAGTGTTTACGATGATGAGATATACCACCTGTTACTGTATTTTTCGATATGGATACACACGACGAATTAAAATTATTTACAACGTGCCTAATGTTATTCAAAAAATAGAAAAAACAATAAAATACAATGCATTGATAGCATTATTATTGACCCTGTTATTCTGCGCAATAGACTGAAAGGCGAATTTTGTTTAGAATTTTTGCAGAACACTTTACGCGACTTATTGGAAGGTGTGCCGTTATTGCTCCGAGCTAACATGTGGTTTATGCATGATGGAGCTCCACCACATTTCACTGTCAATGTCCGGCTGTATCTGAACCAAAGATTCCCTCGTCGATGGATCGGTAGAGGGGATAATGTTCTTGTCAACTGGCCTGTTCGTTTACCAGACTTAACACCTTGCGACTATTATCTTTGGGGTGCTTTGAAAACAACAGTGTATGCTTCCACATCTAACACTGAAGAAGAGTTGTAGTAGACAAATCCAAATTGCCATAAATGTTTTAAAAAATTGCCCTCTAAAACTGCAAAGGGTGTCCTTTAACTTTCTTCGCCGAATTAAGCTTTGTTGTTGTTGCGGTGGTCATTTTGAACTGTTTTTATAATAAGTTGTACTAAATCTAATAACATCAACTTTGTTACTCATCTTCAGCATTTTGTATTGTATTTGATTGTTTTTACTAATATTATGTCAATAAAATTAGGCATGCAAATAATTCGTCGTATATGTGTGTGTATGTATCCATATCGAAGTAACATGTGGTATATCTTATCGTAGTAAACACTCATTAAGAATTGGCAAGTACAATGACTTAAAGATCAAACTGAAATTACTGTGAACCTACAAAATCAGTGCCTAATAGCACTGTTAAGTATTGTAATATGGGTGGCAAGATAATGTAGACATTTGAAAAATACTTTTTGTACCCAAACCGTTCATTTAATTAAAATTCTACAAGAGGCTACCAAATCGTATCGCCTATCATTGCCCGAAAGAGGAAAAAGTTATGAACGGATATTATCACCATACATCAATTTTGTAGGAGTTGCAGTATTTAAAAAACATTCTGTCCACACCCCAAAAATAATCAAAATCGAATAATACGTATTCGAGTTATTTACAAAATTCTAAAATTTTCAGGAACTTTGAGGCCATCTAGCGGCCAAACGAAGCGATTTCGGATATTGGTGAATTAGCCTAAATCTGCCTATTTTGAGTCCACGAATCTGTAGTATTCCGTTGTACACGTTATTCTGGGACACCCTGTATAATTCTGACACTACTTTTCAAACAACTAATTTTTATTAGGTTGCTATCGTTATGATAGTCACCGCGCATACACCGTCTTGATTCAAACACGGTTCGAACGATTTCAAATATATTATGTAAATCAAATTGTTGTATATAACACAATTGTCTTATTTTATTGCAATATTCTTTACATCTCGAACGGAAATTACTTCCTGTCTTTACCGCAAAAGTACCATTTCGCGTTCTAGATACAAAAATAACTTATGTCTAGTTTTATTTTGTTAAAAATGAATCGTTATCACACCCATGCATATACATATCATATATCAACCGATATTTCCTTTAAATTATTTTTTAATTTATATTTCAGATAAACTCATATAAAATAATGATACTATAAAAAAACCGACTTGATAACAAATGACCTAACGTCTGTATTTGAACACTAAACACATGATTTAATAATTGCAGTGGACAAAATACATTAGCTCTAGCAAACTTTGTGATTGCAGTATGATGCGCTTCTTTTTTTAACTCATTTTTATTTTATTAACTTGTTTATTTTTTAAATATTTGATACAGCCTTGACGGGATTGAGGAACGTTATGAAAATTTACGTACTGAAAAAATATAAAAAATTTATCACTGAATTATTTATAATTTGTTCAGAGAAATCTCAAGTATTTTTTTCTAGCGTCGTATTCAATTATAATGAAACATCCTTAATATAAGGATAATTGATTTTACTGTTTACTTTCACCTTTTCATTCTCAATTTTATTACCTTCCGGATGTCCAGTTTTATACATAGAGAGAGTATTACGTCTTGCTTACTTTTACCAGTTACGTATAAACTTTTTTTTTATTTCAGGACGACGACAAGGCTGTAGATCTGAAATTAAGCGGCAGTTTGAATAGACAGGTACCGTAGCAACTACATATATTGTAAAATGGGGTTGTAGGGTAATTTTGGCATATTCGGAGTACGAGTAAAATATTCAATATTATATTTAAAACATCTTATAAACATTCTCTTGGATATGCCAAAATAGTAGTGGGCGGTAAGAATTAGATTTGTGTTTTTTTTTATCTTATTTTACTTGGTGGTAGTTTAGATACTTTTCTTCAATAGTTGTTACCACTTATTCTGTGATTTATTTACAATTATTTGCTGTTTACATAAGTATAAGCTTAATAAACTCTATTAGTTACCGTGGATTATATGGGTGACAGTTTATTAACAGTACTATCATATAGAAGTTTCCATAGATAACGCTCACGTTTGATGTTAACATCAATTATAATCAGACACATTATATTTTAGTCGTTTTTATAAGGGTCGTCAGTCATTACATAATAAAAAATTAATTGTAGCTGTAATTTTTTAATGGAAATGATAGTAGATAAAAAATATACATGTCTCGATTAAATTAGATAGAAATACAAAATACTGTTTTTTAAAACAATTAGAACCCTCGAGTTGGAAAATTAAATATTGGTAACGATAACATTCCATATGCCCATAACCACTTTGATATGAAAATATGTTTGTTAAATTCTCAGAAACAGCCACAATGTTTACAACATATAGCGAGATATTTAGAGACTAAGTGCAACTAATTATTTATGAAGCTGTTGCTATGTTTCTAATTTAAAAAAGTACTTGGATATTATGCAGAATTAAGACTGAACTAGAGATAGATATTTAGAAACATATTGGAGGTTTAGATAATATTTTACTAGGTATTTAGTTTCATATATGTAGCTCGCTAATATAATAATTAATATTATAGGTTATAGCTATAAGTATAAGCACAGAATATGTAAACCAGCAGTTTCATTCCGTTGCGCTGATCAGGGTCGTAATAATATTTTTTTATTCGTCTAGGCAAGCGTATTAAAATAGATGAAAAAACCGCGGAGTGCTATTAAATTAGAGGGTGGAAATTGGAGATAGTGGTGAAAATGCACCCCTTTCAGTTTTTTAATTGTAGCTCGAAAACGAAACAAAATTTCGCTATAGTTCATAGGAAAAGTATTTAGAGAATTGAATAGCTTATTTAAAAAATTTAAAAAGAAAATTTTATGAAAAAAACGTTAATAAACAATTTAAAAAAAGCAAAAAGTTCGATTTTCTGATTTTTTTTTACTTTTTTGCCTCTAGTTTTTTTTGAGTAAAGATAAGTATAGGCATTGCTTTATAAAAAGAGAAATAGATAAAATTTCCTTCAAAACAAGAGGATTTAAAGTATTTTTGGATGAAAATTGACTGATATATGGCAGCTCAAACTTAGCCAATTTTTTGATTTTTAATTCTCATTTTTTGCAAAAAGGGAAATAAATAAGACGTTCAAGGATTTTTCATCACATGACTTGTTCGAAGAGTCATTAAAAATGAAAAAACCCCGGAGTGCTTTTAAATCAGAGGGTTTAAATTGAAGTTAGGGGTGAAAAGGCACTTTAGCAGTTTTTTAAATATACCACGAAAACGAAGCAAAATTTCGGTATAGTTCATAGAAAAATTTTGTAGAGAATTGAATTTCTCATCGAAATGGCTTACATTTAAAAAATTTAAAAGGAAAATTTTATGCAAAAAATCGTTAATAAACAATTTTAAAGAAAGCAAAAAATAAGATTTTTTGATTTTTTTTTTTTTACTTTTTTAATAAAATAATTTAGTAAAAACTTGAGATTTTAAGTACAATAAAGTTTATTAATAATGTATATACAGTGTGTCCACGGATGGAGTTGACAAGAGGAGAAACTCTTTTGAATTTGACTTTATCGAAAAATGTCACTCTTTATAAAAAGTTCTGCCCCTCGAAAAAATTAAACTGTCATACAAACATCTTAGATTAGATATACAGGGTGCTCATAAATTAAAAAAAAAACAGGAAAATACTCAACAGAGAAGTACCATTATTTATTATTTTACACAACATTTTTATAAAACAAATCTGTTTATAACCTCAAATAATGTCCTAATACAAATTTTAAAATGTAAATTTCAATTCTGACTTTTACTCTATATGTATAGCTGCTGTTTAAAATGTCTCTAACGATATTACTAAAGTGAGGGGGTGCTCCATCATGCATAAACCAATGTTCCAGTCTGAGTTGTAGTGGCACCTCGTCAAGTAGATCCGGGAGAGTGTTTTGGAGAAATTCTAAATAAGTTTCGCCATTTAGTCGATTCGGTAAAATAACTGGACCAATTAAATACCGATCAATAACACCGATGCAAACATTTATTTTAATCTAGCGTTGGGAATGTTGAGAAGTTACTGAATGAGGATTTACATCGGAATACTCATGATAGTTATGTAAAATTGTAATATCTACGACTACAAGCTTCATCAGTATTTTCTTTGGAAAATTAATGGCTTGATGTAAAATAAACAGACAGAAATTCATTCGTTTAACTAAATCATTCGGTAACAATTCCTGTAATTTTTGGATATCACATGGGTATAGTAGATTACGTCTGATCACTCGGTGCACAGAAGTTTACGATACACCACTTTGACGAGATAGAATTCTAGTACTAATATGTGGGTCGCCTTCAATTGTATTCAAAATAAGTTCTTCGTCTTGTGCCCTGATTGCAATAGCACGTGCTCGAGTGTTACTGAAAAACTAGCCTGTTTCTCGAGCTCGTCTTTCAACATTGGAAAATGTTTCTATGTGGAATTACCCGATTTGGAAATCTTCTCCGATATTCTTCTGTAGTTTCCTTCACAGAAAGCTAACACTAATTAACACTCACGCCGTGTATCAAATTTGGTTTTTCTAAGGTCAAGCGTAACTGAGATATTGATTTTTTTCGAAATTCGAAACCTCACTTTTAAGACCTATAACTTATCAGGGGTTCAGCTTAGTATAAAGGTAAGTTGCGTTAAATCACAATATTTTCTTATGCGAAACACCCTGTATAATTTAAAAATACTAAATTTATTAATTTTAAGGATCGATTATAGTTTTGTTATTAAAACTCGGGGTTTTCGTCGACGTGTTCGTCGTAAACAAATAAATAAACAGGCAAGTATAAATAAAAATAAATAAATGTGCCTATTTCATCAGCGAAAGGTCGTTTTTTACCACTTTGTGCGTTCGGCATTATTAGAATACATATTAAAACACGTATACGCGCAGCCAATAACTGCAGTTGTTACCGGTTTCGTACGGTGCGCTGTAGCGTTACTTCGCGATCTTTTTCTAATCACCTTCAGAGTAACATATAGATAATGTGTTACTTGTATGATGCGTCTGCGTTAACTAGATTCTCAAATAACGTGTTTTAAATCACTTTAATGACTGGTATAATTATATTTTACAGCAAAATGTTAAAATGTATGTATTAATATTAACAAAGGCCTTGAAAATTGATTTTGTATGAAGCTTCTTAAAATTGCCTGTCATTGAGGCTCGGAATTGTATTTTATATTTGTAATACACAAGCTTTTATTATTTTACATGTTATCTTCTACATGCTATTTACTAAATTATAAAAAAGATAATAGTGGGTACATATTTTTTACAGACTAAAGGATAAATATATAATATAATCCCAACATAAACGGAAATGCTTCGGAATATCGGTAAAATATTTTTATTATCATATGTACCAAATTTTTTTAATATAGATGTAAATTACTACTACGAGTATAAGGAATATTTGTTCATCTAAAAGCTGTATTTCGTCTCATTTTATCATTTTCACTCGTTCTGAATTTGCTGGTTTACATATGCTCTGGTATAAGTGAGTCCATAATATCTTAGATCTTGAGTTTTCTTTAAAGAATAGGATTAGGTTCCACTTTTTGATTAAATTCTCTAATACTATTTCCTGGTTGATATTCGTGATATAATCGTTTTAAAATATAACTCTTATGATAATAAAAAGTAATACAGTAATACCCATGCGAAGTGTAATTAATCGTATATTGTGCTACTACTTTTATTTAATCTTGATGTGAAAACATGAAAAAATCTTTCTTAATAAATGAGCCTATCTGATTTTGATAAGATTAAATGATATCTTTCTTGCATTAACGCAGTAGTGTATGGTGAAAACGATTAGAATATCATTTTTCGCTACTTAATTTTACATGTTATGTATATTCCTACGTTTTTATTCAGCCAAGAACTTTTATTCAGCATGGTCGATTTCGCAGGAGTGAGTATTTGAAATGCTTATATATTATGTATTATAAATGGAACATATTTGTCCAAAGAGTGTGAACAATCTCTCAAATGATTTCATAGATTATTGAAACGAACAGTATGAATAACTTGTAACCTATGAACAGTTTTAGAAGTGTATAAGGTTGGCCTTAATAATTAATTAATGTATGAAATAAATTCTACACTTGATTTGCTTTCACTTTAGAAAATTCTTATCTAGTCTGGATGTTAAATGTCAGAAGCTTTACCAAACACAGTTGACATGTATTTCCGTTTGCATAATAATTATAAATAGGATGGAACAAAGAATAAACAAACACATTCACTATTTATTTAGACAGCAACTGGTAACTGTGTGTTTTTGTGGTTGCATAAACATCGCTACGAACAATTCAAAATTAAATGAATTGGTTATCATTTTCGATAAGTATCTATGATGCGATTAAAGTTGTTTTATTAGGGATATATTTTTATAAAATATTTAGCCTAAACAGAAAATTACATATTAATGTTGAGGTTATGGTTTACTTTTAAATTATATGTACAGTTGTGGACAAAAAGAGGTTTTCAATCTAAAACGTCTAAAGGGGTCTAAAAAGACAGTGTAAATGTTAGGTTGGGAACTCTTATTATTTACAGCTGTATCTATAAGTTCATTAGCAATGACTATAAGAATGTTTTCTGGCAAATTCACATATTTTTCAGTATTAAAATATTTTTACTATAAACAAATTTTTTTAGATAATTTTAATGTTATAATTCCAAGTGCCATAAAAAACTTTGTCCATGATATGAAACATGATATCTGTCGATTTAAAATATTCTCAATATACCTTTGCACTGAACAATAATAAAAAAAATTATGGCAAATTTAAATAAATGTAGGAACTTACGCTCTTGCTAAAGAACTTAGATTTTTTAAGACTTAAGACTTTATATTTATGCTATCACTGCTTACTAGAATCTACATACATTTTTGTAATGCTGTGACTATTCAATAATAGTCACATAATATATTTACCTAATAAAACACATGGCATGATATAGGAGGCTTTTTCTTCTACTAACTTTACAGCTTACTACTAACAGCGTATCCTGTCTTCCAAAAATATCTACATTTTTCATTTATTTCAGATTTGGCCGTTATTAATTTATAGTATCCACATTTGCTTGCGTCAGTAAAATCATAAGAATAAAAATATTCACTAATGTTGTGGCTTTAGTAACTATGTTTTCTCAATGTCACCATTGTGGTCCATTTTTTCATTTGCAGAGATGAACAAAAAGTTGGTATTAAGTGGAAATGATTAAGCGTGAAAATTTAATTTGGTTCTATAAATGCCGAGGTAATTATTATTACCGTCCTTACAGTAATTACATTTTTTAAGGCGCAACATTCCAATTGAGATAATAGATAAATTATTTAAGGTTCGTTATGAATTATGATTAGTAATGATCCATTGGAAAAGTCCGCAATACCATTTTCAGCGACGATATTATATTCATTCGAAACAGAGTATTTAATTCACGTGAACCTAGATGATTTCATCTCTGTAATATTTAAAGTATGTGCAATGTAATGTATATATAATTATAAAGTAATTGACTTTCCGTTTCCTGAACATACAACCTACAAGAAAATACTTTGCCACCTGTATCCTGTACCTTTATATAATTTTTGTTTGTTTTTGAAAAAGTATAGTTGCAAAACTTGGTGGTTTGAAGGCCTGTAACAATTATCTCCCTTTTTACAGTAGTATATGTATCTACCTTAGAATGGAGATTTACATTTGTCGAAACTGTAACGGGCTAAATAATGTCTTAAAAATGCCTGGAAACTATTATATTAGATATATTATATCTAATATATCTTATATTTAGATGATTCTTTGAAGTGCGCCTATAAACAATTTTTTTTATGGAATTACCAAGTTATTAGAACTAATGATATTGGTCTTTATTACTTAAGAGAAGCATAATTCTGATCTAATCAGATCTAATGATAGACAGTTGCTGGAAATAGTCAGTCTATTTTAATAGTTATGTATTCTTTTATAACAAATATTTCTTAAGTCATTTTGAAATAATTGCGGTATTACATTTTCCAAAAAAACCAAACTGTTATACAACAAATTTGTAAAGAATATTATTTCTTTATAATTAAGCCGTATAGTCGCAATCATTTATTGCTCTATTCCTCTATTTTATACAGAGGAATCTCAAATATAGTGCAAGAAATTACAAATTACATAAGTAACCCCAAAAGATATTTTTCTCAAATCGATATATTTTCTTCGGTTAAACGTTTTATAACATTATTGGTAATAAATTACATCTGAATGAAAAATTATTAAAATTCTAAAACCCCAAAGGACTTAAATGGCCGTTATTTTTAATAAAATTGGATAGAACTGTTTCATGTCGTTTTTTTTAATTAAACCACTTAATACTGGGGATCTTTAAAAATTTTATGAAGAGGTCTTATGAGAAAAAAATCTCATTTAATGCTTTTTGGCAGGAATTTCACAGACTTGTGTTCGTTAACAGATCTGGGTAAATTATTATTACTTAAATTTCACAGTTTTTATCAATCAGTCAACATAATTAGGGGAATTTTAGTACAGTTATGTATGTAATTGTAATTTATGTTCAAATTCTGCTTCATTATAAAGCAAAATAGGCCAATTTTTCGTTTTTAAAGGTAGGTACCCCAAAATTTTAAAGCATTTTTCTCGGAAATGGTTAACTTGGAACAGGATCTTTTCGTTTCGAAGTTTTTTTAATAGTCTTTAATATCAGATACCTAGTTCAATTTTTTGCAAAAGCGGAAACAAAATAGTTTTAGGATTATTTTGTTGATTTTTCATTCCCAAATGAAATTTATTAGCCGTAATAGATGCATGTACCAAATTTAAAAGATACATTTTAAATTGAAAAATATCGAATTTTGGAAATGTAATATTGTTACATTAGAGGTAGATTAAATAATTTCTTTATAACTGAATTTTAAAATACGTATTTGAACTATGCAGAAAAACATGTTTTTGAAAATTTACTCGATTTATCTGAAAGTGTTCTTAAGACACTACTTTGTATAAAACGATTGTTTGATAACATTTGGTTTAGTGGTATGCAGCGTACAGCCTAGATAATAAAAAATCAAACATAATTGACCTTCCTAACATCTTCAGAGTAGCAAGATGACGTTCACTAATGAACATAAACCTGTATAGTCTAAAAATATAAAAGGGTTAGCGTTTCTGCGAAAAAATCGGTATGAATTTAACTGATATATGAGGGAGGGTCAGATAAATGAAGTGTTCCCACTATTTTAAGTTTCCCGGCTTTCTAAATGCAGTATCGTGCGGATGGTGCATATAGGTACATTCTAAAATATGTCCTCACTCGACAAATATTCGCCAAAGTTACACAAACAGCACACCATTTGGACTATTCAACAAATGAATGTTATTTGGTATTTTGACATTACTCATTCAAAAGAAAATTTTAAGATTATCATTAATGAACATATTGGGTAATAACAGGTCGACAAGTGATCTCTGAAGTATCGCATAAGTAGCAAAAATTTCAGTCGATGTAATACTATACGATGCTGAAGTTTTCAATGGCCCGTTACAAAGACAACATTCGAAAAATTTTAAAAATTTTGTCGACATACCAAAATTTGATAATTTACAAAGGAAAAAGTGACAAATATCTAATGTATCAATAATATTAACAATATGGTTAAGGTGAATCTACTTGCCTTGAATCCATGCTGATAAGTCAGTATTTCAAAGAGTGACCGCAAAAAAAGCCATTTTTCCGCCTGTTTTTCTGGCGACAGGGAAAATCCTAAAAATATTCTAAAAATATCCAGATTCTCGTCGTGAAAAATTAAACTGAGGATCACTTTCAGTTTTTCAAAAATTTTCGAAAATCCCCCTTATTTAGGGGTTGAAAAGACAAAAAATGTCAACAAATCATCAACAGTTGTAAAACCCCAAATATTTCTATGTTGTTATCAAAACAATATTATGAACGTGAAAATATCTAATTTCGTATTTGATACGGTCTTGTCCGGATTGAAAATCAACCCATAATATCCCTAAAGGGGTGAAATCATTCCCTAAACGCCTAAAAATGTAAAAAATATATTAAAAGTTACAATGTTTTTCTTTTTCTTTTATACGTGATAATTGAACCGTTAATAACCCACAATCACTAGATACGAAGGAAAATACCCCCAAATGAGAGTAAAACCACCCCTAAGTTCAACCATCGGCTTCAAAGTACATACCTACATAAAATAATTATAATGCATGAAAAAAATTATGTTTCGAAATACATTCATTAGAATAATTTGTACACAAGTACTCCCATACATTATCAATCATTTTCAAAAATAATCGTCCCTCTCAAGGGGTAAAATCATCCCCCAAATTTAAAAAAATTGTAAATAATGTGAAAGAAATATTATTTTGATAACAACATAGAAATATTTGGGGTTTTGTTTTACAACTGTTGATGTTTCTTAATTTGTTTACTTTTTTGTCTTATCAACCCCTAAATAAGGGTGATTTTCGAAAATTTTCGCTTTGATGCTCATTTTCATTTTTCATGAGGAGTTTTTGTATATTTTTAAAATATTTTTAGGAGTTTTCCTATCGCCTCTGTCAAAGTCTCAAAAACAGGCCAATTTTGCGATCACTCTTTGGAATGACAGCACAAAACGTTATGCTGAAAACTTTGCTATAGTTAAATTACGCAACTGTACTTTGGGACTTTGGGTGTATAGGTAATACAACTTGGCGCTATAGATTTTGTTCAAGTAATCTACAAATATTTAACACATTTATGTTCGATGAATGTTTACATTAACAGAAGCCGACTTTGGGCATACGAGTTGCTAGCCATTTTGGAGTTTATATATTTCAATCTCCCTCGTAGGTAAATGACAGATAGACTAGTTTGTGTTAAATTACTTGGTCATAATACACAATAGCGTGCTAAGAGAACCAATTACTGTCTAACCGTAAATCCTCGGGGAAAAAACTGCCGCGGTGACTCACGTAAATATCATCCGGCGAATCCACAAAAATCGTTTGTCGCTCACTTGTAAACAGAGAAAATGTTTACATTACCCTTCAGTTTTACCAACATTCTCGCGTAGAGCGCTGGGATTTCTTACGCGCCGTATATTGGTTTGTGTTTCCCGTCTTACTCTATTAATTTACGAGGAATAATTATTACAGTACTGTTTATTACCCTGAACGTCTAAAAAATTAGTGCAGTTGGTGGGCGCTATGGGATTTCTTCTCTAAAGAACGTTTTGATGGTAGTGATCAATATTTGAAACCTCAAAAATGTCGGTAAGAGCGTATTTTTAGGCCACTAATTGTCATTTCCGTAAACTTCCGATTAGGTAAAGAATAGATATAAGATCGTGAACCTGAAATGATTTCCAACAATTGACATTCGTAAATAAGAAATGAAAGACGCTTGCATTTTAGGTATATTTTCTTGTGGATGCAAAGACTAAGAAAATTTGAAATAAGTATTCACACTAATGCCAAAAAGGTTAAAGGTTCGGTAGAAATCAAAAGGGTTACTTGGTGTCAGTTATTCTTTCCCTAGGAAACCTTAAAACAGTTGGTGGAAACGAACATAAAAAAGTTTGTTTGATTGATCAGTTGATTATTTATTGATTGCTAATAATCAAATACGGAACAATGAATGCAAAATCAAAAAAATATATATATATATATATAAAGGTTAATTTCATGCTTTTCTTACCATTATTTTTTATTTTTAGCAAATATTTCGTAACAGTCGGTTTTCTAATATAATATACACAAAATAAGTATAATAAATACTTTTATGCTCATAAAAAGTGATAATGTATATCAACTATGCATGCATGTTTATATAATTTTTCTTAGAGAATATGTTCCAAAGCCCATTTTCTTTTAATTAATGTATACAGATGACAATCAATTATATTATTCTTTTTGTCCTTCTGAGCTGTGGCCCTGATCAATGTAGGTATATCTAACAATAAAATCTATCTCTGAGGTGTCTTTGGCTCATAATCTTATTTTAAATGAATCTAAAACTCAAATGTTAATTTTTGGAAATAAAAGGAACATCATTGTAGATAACCCAGATTTTACTATTATTTGGAATAGGCATACTATTGTTCCAACTGATAACTGCAAAAATCTTGGGTTGTGGGTAGACAATTCTCTTAGATTTACCAAGCATATCAACTATCTTACTCAGAAATCTTTTAGCAAGCTGAAAGTCGTTTACATACATAAAGATCTTCTTAGTACTGAAATTAAATGTGTGATTTGCTGATATTATCCTCCATTGCCTGTTTTGGTCTTCAGAGATAAATAATGTCTCCAGAAAGTTCTAAATCAGGTTTAGTTATGGTCTTCGTGAGTTTGATCATATTTCCCCTAGTTTTAAAAATTCGAAGTGGTTTAACCTCAGTGCTAGATTTCAGATCCAATTGTCCTGTTTGACTTTTAAGTTATTATTATATCATTAACCTGAATATTTAACCGCAAAGCTCATTATGAATTTTGATGTGCTTCATTTGCCCATCCGTAACCGCTATAACTTTTGTGTACCAAAGAATAGGACTGCTCTGTTTCACCGGTCATTTTCTTACAATGCTATAAAAAATTATAATTCTTTGCCTAATGATGTCAGGTCCTGCAAGTCTATTGACAATTTTAAAAAAAGTCTTAAAATCTTTATTAGTTAATTATTGTATCAGTTGGTTGTATTATTTTATTATTACTGGATTTAATTTTTGATATGAGTGTGCATTTGGGTGTGTTATGTGTTTAAATAATTGTTGTTGTTTCTCTTTTATGTTTGCTACTTTATTTGCTATAGCGAATATTTGTAATGCTTCCTTACTTTCCTGGATATGGAAGAGCACCGTATGGTGAATATTGCCATCCTTTAAATACTTCTTTGTAAAAAATCTTTTTGTGATATAAATAAAGGCATCATTATTATTTTTTAAAGGCTGATTTCTCGACCCACAAAGAGAACTTAAATGGAGAAAAAAATCTGAAGGAATTAGCGAAATAAAATAATATGTTAGGGGTTGCCAAACCTGCGGTCTCAAAAAGGGTTGCACATTTCTTATATATATGATATCTTGTCTATGGTTGCACATATTTTTTTCCTAACCAATTGATGGATGTAAACAGTCCTTTTTTATTTTTCTTAAATTTTTAATATTACATAAAGTTACAATGTTATACAGTTTGAAAAATAGATTATTCACATTAAATTAAAATTTGTAGGTATATCTATAAAGAATATTTTTAATTAAGACATGATGATTCATTATGTTGGGCTAGGGCTAGGGCTTTATGAACATTTCTATGTTTTTTAACTTACATAAATTAATCTACAAGCAATATCTAAGAGAAAAATGAGTCGATTACATAATTATTATACAGATTTAACTTACATACACCTTGGTACAATAAATAACTATTAAATATTGACAAGCCTACAATAATTAAAGCACTTACCGTATGTAAATTAGTCTAAATGTGTAATATTTTAATTTATATGCAGTCGATGTTGAGAAATTTAGTATTACTCTATTATATATAATTGCACTTTCATGTGTAAACCTGAATGTCTTGAAAAGGATTTATCAAGATTGGACAAAAGTACATTGCATATTTAGTAAAAACTAAAGAGTTGAGAATGAAATAGTCATCCCTAAACCTACCCTTTAAACATGGAATTTGAATAATATTGCATAAATTAGAGTCCAGATGACCTAAATAAAAGTTTAACTTATTAATAAGATAAGACTTGAACATATCACAAAAAATATTATCTACCAATCCCTTTAAAAGGAAATTATGGGAAAAGAGTTTATATACCCTTATTTTTTGAAAAATTTTGGGAGACAATTTACCACACTGTATACTATAATTTATAAATATTAAAATAATAAAATGTGTTGAATCTAGTTAATCTATATCACTTCCAACACAAAAAAAAAATAATGTACGTATTTACATTCCATTCAAACTTGGTCTCGATTAATTTTATTTTACTACAACCTCTCTTCCAGATATCTGCTGAAAATTCCTCCCTCTCCTCCTTCACTTCGGATTTGGATTCCACCCCATCCCCCATGGAAGAACCAGCGAGAATAAAGAACCTAATAGAATGCTTCGAGTCCAGATCTCAACAACCGGAGAACATTTATGGCCATATCGATAGTACAAACCGAGTGGAGAACCTAAAGAATTGCCTTCAGAAAACGCTGGATCGAAGTTTCACGTGTGATAGTGCCATAAAGGACTCGGATTCCGATAAAAATGACAATGAGAATAAGGTGGCGGACATCATCACAAAATTCCAGACATACATCAAGAGCATGCCAAAGTATTGCAAGCCTAAAGTGCATAAGGATACCTTGTTTTACTGTTGTTTGATCATTGAGAAAGTTAAGGATGTGGCGCAGATAAAACTCAAGTACCCTTCTTGTGTAAGTAAATTTTTTTAATACGTTATTTCCATTTCATTAAATGTAGGTTTGTTGAATAGATATTCAAAAGAATATTTTAAAAATGTGTATATAAAACAAAAAACATTTGATAGTTCTGACATTAGCGATATTTTAAATATAGAAATAGTCCTGTCCAAGTATTTTCCATAAATAAAATGTTGAATTTATATGGTACTTTATTACAACTTAGTATAATTTTAATAAATAATGGTATTTCTCAACAAATAAAACAGGAATACCTGGTTAATACTTATGAGGGTTGCTTTCGGTGTGCAGCAAAATAAAATGCTCTTTCAATGGTAAAAATAAAAGTATTTTTATTGAAAACAAAGTTTGTGAGAAAGAAGTGTAGGCGCGAGCGTTCGCTGGAGAGTCCTCTATCTTACGATAGAAAAATTAACACATTTTTAATATTTTCTTCATCGCAGGTTGACGTTCCCCATAACATCGAAGACTTATGCTTCCCAGAAAGCGACAGCGTTCCGCTAGACTGCACCAACAGCGCGCAAGCCTATTCCCTTCTAATTACGAATGACAAAGGCGAACGGATGTTCGGCTACTGCCGCAGAGTTCTCCCCGAGGGTTCCACACACTGCCTCCCCTTAGCGTACTGCATCTTGAGCAAATACCGTGCCCCGAGATTCTACAAGAAAATCCTCACCGAACTCGAGACGAGACACGGCATAAAGAACAAATTTAGAGACGAACTCATCGGCCAGTTTTACAAACAGAAGTTCCCGAAGCCGGGGGAGTCGATAAAGATAGACTTGACCAACGTAGAACCCAAGATGGGTAAGACTGACAACAAGGAGAATCTCGAGGAGTCCGTCGACCTTGTCAGTTACGTGCACATAAATAAATGCGGCGAGTACGGGACCATTAATAAAATAGCGAAGAAGAACACGGAAAAAGTGGATCAGATTTATATCAGCGAACGTGATATAAAGAATCCTTGCGCGATACCCACTTACATAGTCGAGGATGGGGGTAAAACGGAGTTGGTTATGACGTTGCATCCGGATTCTAGGTACGAAGACTCGGATTTGAAGAAACTTCACAAATTGCCCCCGGATATTTTGATGAAGATATTCTCTTCGCTGCTTCTGGAGAGGAAAGTCATACTTATCAGTTCTAAGATAAGGTAAGGCATAGATTATGGTATGTTTCGAAACTTTGTGCTTGACAATTAATTTTGTGAAAAAAAGTTCATTTAAACGTACGTCGAAATATGCTCCGTTTTCAAAATACAGGGTGTTTAAATTTTAAATTTTTATTTATTTTTGCTAATTATTTCAAAGAGTTTTAAAAATATTGACTCGAAATTTGAAAAACGGTTTGGAGGGATAAACGTGCATTTTTTGGGGTGATCCGAATATTTCTACTTGCACAAGTGAAGTTTGTGCGAGAATACCACAACCTTTTTTTAATAAAAAAAATCGTACGCCACTGACTTCTTCCCGTTTTGATATTTTTTTAGAAATCCGCCATCAATTCTGAGTGAAATTGCTCTCCATTTTTTTGAGGAAAAAAGAACATATTATTATTTTACTGCAAGTTGTGTATTTTTAATTTCTATTGATACATTATCTAGTAGGTTGCTGTCAATATTTCTAAATAAAATACAACCACCAAATTTGAAGTCAATATCTTTAAAAATTTTTAACATAATTAATAAAAGTAAATAAAAAATTAAAATTTAATCACTGTATCTCGGAAATGAAGCATATTTCAACCTACGTTTGTATGAACTTTTTTCCCAAATTACTTTGGCAAACACCCCCTAAAATATTTCGCACTTGTTTACAAACATCCTGTATATTATTCTCTAAAAAATGTATGTTTTTGAAGCTATTTACAGACATTGTAGTGTATAAACTAATGATTTGAGAGAAACAGCTACTCTGCGACTAATTCCCTAATAAACATCTAGAATTGTTCGTCAGTCAAACCCACCTGACATATACTGGTGTCAAACTTATTTTTAGCAACTGTTGGTGTGTTAACTATAGACGTGGAGTAAATATAGGTTCTAACATAACAATGTAATGCCACATCTATAAACTGTTTGGTTTAGTCGCGACACGGGTTTTGTAGTACCCGCTAAACAGTAGGGCGCTCTCTGTCAGTTTGCCTATAGTGTTCTGATGAGAACTATTAAGTTTGAAACCGGTATATGCCTTGTGGATCAACTAGCGAATAATCCTGTTTCAGGTACATATAATTCAATTGGTCCCCAAAAGTAGTTGTTTTCCACAAATGTTATTTATTAGTTAATAATTGTTTTAATTGGTCGTATAACTTTGATATTTATAAAGATACTTGAACAAAACTCGGAATGCAAGTAAAAATATACAGGGTATAGCAAAAGTACCGAAATGGAAGAATAACTCGGCGGGAGAGCATTTTATAGAAAAATGTTACATACAAATGTATCAGGATTTCTCCCTGGCTCTGCGATGGTGACCTTGGCATTGACCTTGAATGTCATTTCAAAGTCAAATGATTTTTCAAATGGGACCCTATACTTTTGACCCCAGAATTGAAGAGCGCAAAATTTTACGTTTAGACACGACCTTGAGTGACCCCTCCCTTTTGACCTTGGAGCCCTCACAAGGTCAAACTAATAAAAGTACAGGAACGGCAGAATAACGGCGGGAGAGCATTTTCGAGAAAAATGTTCAATACAAAAGTCAATGTCAAGGTCACCATCGGATAACCAGGGAGAAATCCTGAAACTTTTTGTGTGACAAAAATACTAACAGCATACCACCTGTGCCATCATTTAAAAGACATTTACATTTTAGTGTAAAAAACATTTTCTTTTTGTTTTTTGCTTTTAAAACCAAAATTACAAGAGCAATCTCAATTCCGTAAATGAAAAAGTTGTAGAAAATGAAATTTCGATCGGTTGAAAAGAACCGGAGAAAATCCGGAAAATTCGGCTTTTTTTTTAATTTAGTACTTTGTCATTTATGAAGATTAAGAGCTGAAATTTGGCCCAGAAGTAAACAATTATATCAACTTTAAGTGTGTAAAAGGCAGGTGCTGTAGGATCATTAGTTTTTGCACAATTGCAATTTCAAATTTTTTATATTTTTTTTTGTCGGAAGTCTGCTTGCGTTAAAAATGGTCCGATTTTAATTCTAATACCAGTTTTCAAAAGAGAAGTAAAATACTATAAAACGTATATTTCAAGTTTTCATTAAAATGCAGCGAAATGAATGAAACATGCACTTGAACATGGGTGCAAACGGCCTAGCGCTGGTATTAGAATTAAAATCGGACCATTTTTAACGCAAGCAGACTCCCGGTAAAAAAATGCATAAAAAAATTGAAATTGCAATTGCGCAAAAAATAATAGTGCGACAGCACCTGCCTTTTACACACTTAAAGTTGATATAATTATCTACTTCTGTGTCAAATTTCAGCTCTTAATCTTCTTAAATGACTGTTATGAATTTTTGAAAAAAATGCCGCATTTTCTGGTTTTTCTGGATTTTCTCCGGTTCTAATCAACCGATCGAATCCCTCGACCTCTCATTTTCTTCGAAATTTCATTTCCTACAACTTTTCCATTTACAGAATTAAAATTGCTCCAATGGTTTTGATTTTATAAGCAAAACATTTAAAAAACGCGGTTTTTTTGCACTAAAATAATAACAAATTAATTAATTAAAGAGTTGAGAATCGAAAACACATCGGAGTATATCTATGGACTGTCTTTTAAATGATGACACAGGTTAATATTTTTGTCAAGATACTTTTTTTTACACTATTGATTGGCCTGCATAAAGCACGTTTTCATTAAAAAAAAATTTGGAAATATTTTATTTCAAAAAAAGTATATTATCTAAATGTTGAAAATTTAAGCCCCTTAAACTTAAAGGTTGTGATATAATTCTTTCTGGATAAATAAAATTACATATTTCACTTACTGGTTTTTTAAATTATTTAAGAAAATTAAAAATATTTTTTTAAATAAGTTTAACACCCTGTATTTTTTAACGATGCCTCCTAGATATAAATTTTATACAAAAGACCCCTTAAAATTCACTAAAAAATACAAAGTTTCATTTTTGGTCACCGTTTGTGAATCACCCTGTATAACGATTTTATAGAATTTATCCGTTACTTTCATTAAATACTGTATAAACTGTAATGTCAAAGACTTACTTAATTCGGACATTTTTTTTTCTTAACAGTCGAAGGAGTCAAAACATTTTGAAACGTATGAACTACGAAAAGTAAATCATGACAAGATCTTACAGTGATCTAGGAATCTTACAATTCTGTCACAAAAACTCCGAAATTTCAACGAACGCCCAATTTTGAAGTAACGATTCCTCGATTCTTTTTGAAAAAATATTTTCAATTTGATTTCAGCTTTAACAATCGTCCTGTTTTCAGTAAATTATCCTCCTGCGTGGACTCCCTTCAAAGTATTCTGTACCCCTTCACGTGGCACCACACCTTCATACCGATATTACCCGAAGCGTTGTGGGACATCGTCGAAAGCCCGACCCCAGTGATATGCGGAGTTCTCTCGACTGACGTAGTCAATCATCACAAAGTTGAAAACGTAAGCATCCAAAAAACAATCGTTTGAAACGTTAATACTTATATTGTCGACTACGATTATTTTTTCAGGGCATAGTGGTAGATATAGACAGCAGCACAGTATTAGTGGAAGAAGGGGACGAAAACAAAATCCTCAGTGGCAGCATGCAAAAGGTGTGGAAACGGAGCATAGCGTTGGCCAATAAAGCCGCCGCCTCGATGGACTACGTCCATTCCGTGTATTTAAGCGATGCTTATCTGCAAGTTTTCATATTATGTTTCAAAAACTACAAGAAATATATAGTGAACGGTAACTTCCAGGTAGGGTGAATGTACGTTGGGCAAAGAAACAGTTTTTTCATGCGTCTTTATGTTTTAGAAAGAAGAGTTCCTTAAAAATGGCAAAACTAAAGGGATCCGAAGGTTTCTAAAAATGTTTACTGAAACCTACATGTTCTTGGCCTTTTTAGACTCCGTCCTGCAAAATCCCGAGAACCTCCTAGAGTTTGATAAAAAAATTCAAATGTATGGATCTGAAGACTCGAGCGTTATATTAGATAAGTTGTTGGAGTGGAATAGGTAGTTTCTCGTTTCTGTAAGGATAGTTCTGTAAATATGTTACAAGCAGCTTTGTTATGTTAAGTATTATAAATATGTAAGATATTTTTATACAGATATTAAACGTTACTTTTTTAAAAGCTTTTTTATTTACAAGTTTACACTTTTATCACAAACGTGAAAATAAAAAACCAAAAAGTGGTATAGCTTTTATAAAATGACTCATGCGAGCGAACTTCAAAATTCACTGATGTTTTGAAGCCAACCACCAAAATGCTCAAAACTCATATTTCTCGTACAAGTGTATCAAAGGCAGACTATAACACGCCTAAGCAGCTCTACAAGCCTTAATGTATGTTAAGACGAATTTTCAAAATTCACGGATGTTTCGAATTCTGCTCGAAGCTCCCCAAATGCAACTGAACAGTCTTCTATCGAGCAACAAGCCGTTCACCACAACGCCTGACGACCGAATTGCAAAAATCGCCGAACTTTCCGATATATTTACCGACCTTTCCAAATGTCTACGGTCGAGCTACCAGGACGACATCAAGCAGGCGTAGCTAGTAGCTACCCGCGTCATCGGACGATAACCATCCTAGATAAATGATACTATAGATATCAAACTTGAACAGATTTCGTGGTCATTAACAGCGCTAACTGTTGACACTTTCTCCAACTTCTATTGCTTTCCTTTTCTATGAATTATCGGTAATACAGTGAGTTAAATTACCTGTAGCCGGTAAAAGATGCAAGCGCCATCTAGTTGTACGCTCTACAACTATATACCTACCTACTCAATATTTGTTTTAAGTACTCTGCCGCCGCTAAATTTAAAATTACATAACAAATCTCACCCTACACAGATCACTCAGAAATTGATTTTGTAAAATAATTTTCACGTAGATAATTTTTTTTGTCACCATGAGAAAATAAGTACATTTGATAAAAAGCATTAAAATCACTCAAGCATTAAAGACACTTTTAAATGCTCTAATAGTCTTCCTACTTAAAATAAGAAATAATTTTGATACTGTAACTTTTTAAAATGTTTGTTGAAAAAATTTCAAATTTCAGTACATATTTTGAAAAAAAAAGAGTGAAAATGATTAGAGTTTCAGTGCGTTCTATATTGTATTAGCTTTCACGGTGAATAAAAAAATATTACAAGTAAATAATTTTACTAAACCAATATTAGATTAATTCTTGTAATAGAGATTTATTATGCAACTTTAAATTTTTCGTTGTGTTGATATCCATAAAAAAACTACCTACCTCTGATCACATTTTTTATTAAAAAAAAACAAAAAAACATTTTATTATTAATAAAAAAATGTGATTATATGATGATCAGACATTATTATGTTATATAAATAAATGTGAATGAAATATCTAATAAAACACACACCAACACTCGCCAAACCTAACCAACAATAAACAATAAACATGAAGACATGAACAAGAATGACATGAAATGATCATAATTGCAATTGTCAAAATTTATTCTACAAAATCTTTGTGGCGACATCTATAGACTCTTTCCCCAACTTATATATCCATCTCAAGTCACGTGGTTCCCAGAGTTTCCCCATATTTTCAAGTATAAGTTCTCGGGCACTGATAACCATGTCACAGAAAATTTAACTGAGACCTGAGACTGTGTCCTATGATCCGAGGATTCCGAGGTGATATTATTACAATTAATAGGTAAACTTGTAGTTGATCCTAAAAATAATGTTGGCACAGCATTTCCTATTACTGTTTTTTAAACATTTTTTACTCAAAATGGTCTTCGCAAAAATAATGTGTTTGTCGGAGTAAATTCTGATTTATATAATTTTCGAACTGATTATATACATAGTAATTGTCTGTCTTTTGTATTTCTGAAAAACCTTTTATGTCTATAGAACATATTACAGATATTCATATAGTAAGATATGCTTTTGCAATTTGGACACGGATTTTTTTATTAAATTAATTTAAGAAATCCGTGAATTTGGAGCACAATAACATTGACGTTTAGTTCTACCAGGTACTGATTGGATAAAAAAAACGAATAAAAAACAGTATTAAGGTAGTTCAGACGATTGATTCAATAAATCCCTTATTATAGGTATTAATCTAAAACATAACAAATTTATTAATGCATAAAACGCGGCAACCTACCTCAAGTACTGAAGATAAACTATATCCTCAAACGTCAAACATTCTACGTTGATTGAAATATTTCTGCCAATGCATTATATTTCTGTTGATCGAAAGATTGGAAATACAGATTTGATCTGTGGTGGCAAATTTCTGTTTAACAATTTCTATAAAGGACAATGTTTTGCTGCACCAATGTGGGATGGCCTCAGTGAATGCATGATCCGTCCGCTCTATCCAATAAAAGCCTCTTATTTATTTACTCTTATGACTCTCCCTTTCGGGGAAATTCTAATAAAGAACGCAATCATAACTATTGTATTGCGGCATTGAATTATAGTTTTTTAAGATGACTTCGTTTCATTACATTCAACAAGAACAAATGCCTATCTCTTGTTTAGTAAATTACAGAATATTGACATAAAACGTAAAAATATAAACAAAACTAAATGGTTTTCTCTATGACCGTGATTTAAAATTTTTAAATTAGCTTCATAGATGTCACTTTAATATTTTTGACAACCACACTGTATTTCAACGAATGACTTACCACACATTATTCTAACTCTATTCGAGCATGTCACATTAATAATTTAAAATATTGTGAACAAATATTTCGATTTTTATAACTTAAGCCTCTAGGAAATTTTGACTTGTACTAAAATAAAGTTGGCTATGCTTTTAAATGTCACTTGTTTAGATTGATTTTGTAACGGAAGTTTTATGTATTTGAACATTTTCTGTCGGTTAATAGCTAAAGATTTTTAAATTTCGTTAATTTTAATTTACATGATCGGGGATTAGTAACTCGTACCTCTTCATGGAGTCGTATTACAGTAGTGACGAAGAAATCGCTTGGGGACCAGTCACGTTGCGAGAAATAAATGCTGATTTAAAGAGATATCAACCTAGGAAACCAAATAGGAGACATACGGTACTGTAAGTGTTTGTATATTTAAAAAAAGTTTAAAAGTAGTCTTGCATTATCATATTTTTTTTTTAGTTGCAAAACTCGGAATACTAAAATGGACGAATCTCTTTCTAAGGCTATGAACAAACTAGACATATCTGGCACATCAACCGCATATTACACCCCAAATGAGAGTTTAAAAGTTGCCAATAATTCAGATTTTCTTGAAAAACTTTCGCATGTTATTAATGTTCCAAGTTCAGAATTGTCCGAGTATGCCTCTGTATTGGAATCCACAGGAAATACTAAGAGCCAGCTAGAGAACACGGAAAGCCAAAATGAACCTCTAATTGTGCCATACATATTGATAAGTAAACCAGATAGTTCTGTTCAGAACGATTCTTGCATGGATTTTATTAAGGCATTGGAAAATCGAGAAACTCAGTATGATATAGAAAACTTTCAACAAACTCTCGTTGAAAACAGTTATGTACCATCAGAAGAAGAACAAATAACAACTGAAGAAGAGATTTCAGTCAATGAAACTAATTCTGTAGGTGAAGAAAGTGAAATAGAAGAGAGAGAAGTAATTGTTTTAAGCGACGATAGTGACAACTCTGCAGAAGATTGTAATGTAAGTTGCGATGAAAGAATTACTTCATTCAGAAAGGAAACTGATGAGTTTCAAGAGAGTGAGTTTCTTAATAAATATGACAAGACTGAAAATAAATATGAGCTACTTGAAAATGATTTGGGAAGTAATGGTGAGGAACAGCAAAATGAAGTGAATGAGTCCAGTGCATCAGGTATAGATACAATTTATATTTTTAAAATGTTTCTATATTGTCCCAAATTAGTTATACTTGAAAGTTTTAAAAAAATCAATTTAATTTAATAATAACTTTGTGCTGTATACTTTTATTATGAATTCACAGGTAACAGAATTAACGCTTTTGAAGAAACGAGTTATCAGCGTAATGTGGAGGAGTTATTACTAACACCAAATATGCAGCGTCAACTGTCCACGATAAAAGAATATAGTACCTCCCCCGTTATTGTACCGGAGATAGATTTGACACAATTTGACGATTCCCTGAAAGATGATTCACTTCAGCTAAATGATACTTTAGAAGAAATGAACAGATGGCTGAATGAAGGTATTTATTTATTTAAAATTAATATATCAAATATATCACGTAATTTTTTATAATCTAGGTCTAAATGATCGCATTTCAAATGACGAAATTGTAGAAGAAACACCCACAAGGAAAGATATTTCTACTCCATGTAACAAAATTACTTCAAAAAAACAGTTATTGTCGTGTGATAGGGACAAGACGAGCCATATCCCAAAAAGGAAGTATATACCCACCTCAGCAGAAAAGAAAGTTAACAACACATACACCCTTAAAAAAATGTCGCCAAAAACCGATTTTAAAATACCTGAAATACCTTTCCGCCAAAAACTAACAACACCTACTCCCCCGAAATCCGGCCTTAATTTAAAAAATATCGTCAGCCCCGTCGCGCTGTATATAAAAAGTAGCCCCAGGATTCCGCTAAAGCAAAATGTTCCGTTGAGAGAGTTGCCCCGGATTGTAACCACCACAAGCACAAAGTCCTCGAATAAAGAAAACTTGGTGGGGATGGAGTTCCCTGAGGTCGCGTACAAACCGTCAAAAAGTCAAAAAACGACAACGGAGGAACCCGTTGTAGTGCCGCCATACATGAAAAAGTTGATTACAGAGGGACACATCACAAAGCACGAGGGCAGGCTGAAACCCAAGCGGAACGATTCAAAAGTAAGCAGAAAATTACTACAGTCTGACGTTACAAACACCACAATCGATCAAAGCTTGTTGGATAACACTGGGGACGTATCGGTTTTAACAAATAAGCAGGCGTTTATAAAGTAAGTCTTATTAAATATAAGTTTTTATCTAGTGATTTTATTTAACAATATTTTTCTCTATTTTCTGTTTTCTGTTTTAATCATCAATCAGCTACCTACTTTGCGAGTTATATATAGCAAATAGTTTTGTTTTATATTTTGAAATAAATTTTTTCATATTGAATTTTTGATTTTGTGATCATTGTTACCTATACTCCGCGGTCGAAATTATAGAGAGTGACTCATCGCTAGCTTTTGAACTAGTAAGGGGGATGAAACGTGCCGGGAATGAAAATCCATTGGTGTGTCTGCGTAAAAGGCAACAAAATATAGAAAATATTGAAAAAATATAATAAAACATAACATCTAATATTTTTTTACGGTTTGCTATAACCGGCACTTTGATCCATTTTAATTATTACAGCATTTTAAAACGTCCCAGTTGTGTTTTTTTAATTCATAAATTTATTATAGCCATGGAATTAGACCCCTCGTCTACGCTTATGCTATGACGTTTCTCAGGACTGATAAATCAAGTCCATTTACACCCACTAAAAAATCATTTCCCTATTCCCTACCAAGTGCAAAAGACAAGAGATAGAATATAGATCGACATTCAGTGTAACTCAGTCTATAGACGATTATAGATTCTATCAATGTGCGTAGCGAGCTGCACAAACATAAATAATATTGAACCGTATAAAAATCATTTTATATTTTATACACATTATGGTAATAGTGTTTTTATATTATGTCCGAGTCACTCTCTATAATTTCGACCGCGGAGTATAAATATTTATAGGGACATAGAATAAGTTCTGGCTGTTTTGCAACAGGTGGCGATACCAGAACTATAAGTGTGTAGTTTAACCCTTTAAGTGCTCCAGACGTATTTATTCGCTAAACATTTATAGGACTCAAACTGCTCCAGACGAATTAATTCGCTTGAATAGTTAATTTGGATCAGGCTGCTCAAACCGTTATATTCGCAACCATGTGCATTGGTGACTCGGTTGTTACAATTGGTATAGGGAATTTTTGTGGGCGAAGCTTATAGCGACTGTTGCAATTATTTTTATGGAAGGAGGTACTGGGGATAATGTCAAGATTGTTCATCTCTTTTTCAGTTTCTATTTAGTACGGCTGTCGATATATTGTATTTTATTTAAAATAAAATCGTAAAAATATCTAGTAAATTGACAGATAAAGAAATGGAAGAAATTTTAGCGACGTATTGTGCAGCGAAAGGGTTAAGATGGTAACGCACCTATAAAGAAGCAAGTTTGAAATACGGTGTATGTTATTTTGCAGAAGTGTAAACTATTTTTTTTTTCATATTGTTAAACATGTCGAATTTCGTCTCAAAAAAAAAGAGTGTGGGGAATTTTATTCCACTACTTTCTTCAAAAGAAATCTGTAGCTGAAGCACCTATATAACAACATGCAGAGATTGGTTTAGACGCTTCGACAATAATGATTTTGTTGAAGATAGATAAAAAATGTTCTGGTGCACAAAAACACTTTGAAGATAAAGAATTAGAGGCACTACTTCATGAAAACTCTTGTCAGACTCCAGTTGAACTTGCAGAATCATTAGGGATTAATCACGCAACTGTTTCGAAACGTCTGAAAGCATTAAGAATGCTTGAAAAGCATGGACATTATGTGTTGTACAAGTTGAGGTCGAGAGACATTGAACGGCATCTTTACTCGTGTGAACAGCTGCTGCAATAGCAGAAAAGGAAAGGTTTCTTGCATGTTATCGTGACTGCTACGATAATCCTTTATAAATCATGGGGTCAGCCCGGTCATGCGTCAGCATCATCGGCAAAGCTTGATATCCATGCTTCCAAGTATCTGCTATTCATTTGGTGGATCAGCTGGGTGTAATTTATTATGAGAAACCATCACGGTAGATCGCTAGTGACTACAATTATTGATGTGTTTGTGCTGAGCATTGAAAGAAAAACATTCGCTTTACAAGCAGAGACATAACAAAGTGAATTTGCAGTATGACAACACTCGGCCACATGTTGCAAAATCGGTGAAATTTCAAAATAAAAAAATTGGGTTGTCGGTCTTGAAGTCTCGAAAAGGGTTGCACATGTAATGAGTGTTTCATAATGTGCAAATATTTTAAGGTGTTTAGAAAGTAATTATAGGAGTACTGCCAATACATTTTTTTGATAAAAAAAAAATAAAAGCTAATTTTTTTGGCCATTTTGCGATTTGAATATTTTCTCAGGGTGGGCTCAAATCAAAAAAATATATTGGTGGTACCCCCCCCCCCGAAAATTACTTTCTAAATACCGTAAAAATTTTTGCACATCATATTATGAAACACCCTGTATATGTATATGCGAACAAAATATTTCATTTCATAATCGAAATAGGAATTCTTTAATTCTTTACAAAACTATTGTTATTACTATTAGTTACACCTATTTAAGTTTTAATTTGATCCTATAGCCAAGCTGTTTAAAAATGAGATCAGTTCATTGTAAGGAAAAAATATTTTGTTTTTATACATGTCCCAAAAATAAATGCCAAAATTTTGACCACACTTTTAACACTTCAAAGACAACATTTTTGTAATATTTTTTTTTGAAAACCTCAGTTTTTAAAATAATATAATTTCTAAAAATATGAAATTATTCTTACCACTGTCTAAGTCGAAACGCTTAGTTGAGATAATATGTTACTTAGCTTTCTTTGATTCATAGGTAATTTGTTAGCATTATTTTGATGGGAACAAAATTCCACATTTAAAAAAAATTGTCAAAAATTGTTGCTTGTAATGAGTTAAATATATATGTAATTAAAATGGTATAATTTCTGGGATATCTTGTATATGCAACCCCTTTCGAGTGCCCATGGTTGACAACCCATAATTTAATTTTTCTTAAAAAAAGATAAGCTGGTAAAAACCCGCTGCTGCTATTGTGACATTGAAACAATTTTTAGACAATCGGTGAGCAACCAAATTTTTTTTACCTATTGCTTCTTGCAAAAACATGTACAGTGTAGGCGAGGTAAATGTGTGCCATTCATTTGCATTTATCAAGTATATAATTGTAAATTAACTATAGAGGCTTGGGGAAATGTCTAATTTCTTTTTTAATTTCTGTCTTCAGTGGGATTAATAACATAACTCCATTAAATTAATAACTGAAAACAATTATCAGTATCAGAATTTTGACAATTCACAAAATTTTACTTGAGTTCAATTCATCTAATCTTTCAGGTAATTTATATTTATAAAATTTGGAAAAAACTTAAGAGATTCGTAATAAGCTTTTATAACGTAACTTTAATACTAGAAAATTGTTTTAGATAATTAGCTTGTGCATTAATTAATCTGAAATTCGAGAGAAATTTAAAAAATTATTACATTGGGATATTTTTTTATATACTAAAAATATTCCATACGGTATTCGGAATAGGAGATTTATCTACTAAACTCAATACCAATTTTTAAGAGGTTTTATCAACTATTTTCAAGAAATTTCGAAAAGGTCATTCTTAGACCAAACTCTTGGAACACTGGATTTTTAATATCTAACTTAGGCGGCGTTTTATAGACAAGAAATCGCACTTTTAGCGAGACAGTGATAGAACAAGAAAATAGTATCCAAACTATAGAAATGTGTAAATACAAGAATTTCTTTTTCATTGTGACAGCCACCTTTGTAAACACCGGAAAAATGTACCTTTCCCATTTTGTTGAGTTTCGTAAAAAGTACTTCATAATATGTGATTAATTCATGTGTTAATAGTTTCTTAAAAGCATTCTGCGAGGTGTGATAACGTTTATAGTACCGTACGCAATTTTCTGTATGTTCAACAGGTAAGTAAAGTTCAAAAAATGTAATGATAAACATCGGAAGTAAAAATATGATTTTTTTCTTCTGAATGTATTGTCAGCTTATAAACTGTCTTACACCCTGGAGAAACCTTGTATAACTGGTGCAGTGAAGAGATATTACTTCTAACTTGCTTAGATTTTCTAAAACTCTCGACAAAAAAATACTCATAAAAGCGTCCCCTCCCCCTTAATCACAAACACGAATAAAACAAAATATATACAAAACATCTTATAAAATATTTTTTATTCTATATATTCTAGTTCTTTTAAGGATTTGTGGTGCTTTCGAATGTGCTTCAGAAGATTTGTATTGGTCGTGTACTGTTTCCCGCAAAATGTACAAGACGGTTTTGTAGTATTTTCCGTATGTTTGATGACGACATGCCTGTTCAAACTTGACTTGTCCTTATAAGCCATGTGGCACACCGTACAAACGTGTTCCCGTTTCCTGTCATCGTTGTGTCTGTAAATGTGTTTCATTAAAGTGGATTTCAAGGGAAACCACAGTCCGCAAATTGTACAATTAAAATTTCTTTCTTTGGTGTGCTTCAGTTTTATGTGAGTCTTTAAAGTACCCTTGTCTGTAAAACGTAATCCACATATTTCACAAACACATTGCTTTGGGTGTGTGTGTATTTTCTTGTGTTTAACTAAAACCGTTCTTCTTTTAAAAGCCTTTCCGCAAATTGGACATACGTGTCGCTTTTCTGTGGCGTGTACCTCAGCATGATCGTTCAAGTAAGATTTTTTTAAGAAACCTGCGCCACAGTGTTCACATACATATTTTTTATGAGACTTGTAATGTTCTTCGATTTCGGCACACGTTTTGAAGTTTTCGTTGCATGTATCACACTGAAGAATGATGTCTTCGTCTTTAATTTGTTCGGACACTTCAATTGTTGCTTTTGATATGTAACTCTCAATATCACAAACAGATAAGTTATGCCTTTTGGTCAAGTGTTGTTGCAAACCCGATTTTAATAAAAATCGGTCACCACATTCATTGCAGTAGTATCTCACATTCAAAATTTCTGAATTTTTAGGTTGACTATTGTCTTCCGACACTTCTTTCTTTATAACAGCTCTAGGTTCAATAAATGTTCTTGTAATATCTAGTTCATCTGTTTCAGTAGAACTAATTTGAATTATCTGAGTATTTTCTAGTATTGCGTTCTTGGTAGTATCTTCTGTACAATCACCAGATTTAATGGCATATTCTACTGAAAATTTATTTATTTCTTTACAGCCTTCATTATCATCTACATTTTTCTCCGTGAAGAAAAGTTTGATGTTACTATTATTTTCTATGAAAATGGTTTTGAAATTAAAAAAGTCGACCACAATTGTTGTACAGCTTTCGCACAAATATGGAGATAATTCACTATTATCTTCAATCTATTTGGGGGGTGAAATGAAAAATCTAAGTAAACTGTTATTAAACAAATATTTTTGTTGTAAGTACTTACTTCTAAATAAGTAGTGCTTCTTAGTATATCCGATAAACTGAGGCCTTGATCGAACTCGCTGAATAAATGGTGCATTTCCTGATCTTCGCTTAAACAGGACCTACATTTTGCCTTTAAATTTAAATATGTTTTTACCATTTTAAAATTTCGTTGACTTAACCACCAACATATGTCGACGACGTAACTTTTGGAACTATTTAATCAGTGTTGCCAACGTTACAACAAAATATTCCCCAGGAAAGAAGAAAAATAGAATATTACAATCAACGTTTTGTGGTAAAACAGGCTTCTACTGAATGTCTTTTTTTTATTGTTACATTTTACCTGGGTACACAATAACGGACGACTATTATACTTGATTAATGATGCAAAAATGATTAATTATTAAACACGGTACATATAATGCAAAGCTTAATTTTGAATGTGATACACTCTTTTTTACTGAAAAGAATATTAAAATTTAAATCATCAACGCTCCTGTGAACGCGTTCACGTATTAAAGTTAGAATAGAGATACTGACATTGACATGTTCCTAGGACATGTCAATCACAGATCAGATGTCAATTATTATCTCTGCCTCTGCATTCTCTGCTGTCAAGAATGAGTATGAGTGAGCAGTGGCGACCTGAGTGTAGATATGAGTTTATTCCATGTAAAATATTTGGCTTTTATTTAAATTTTATTTGCCTTTGAAATTTCTGTCTCAATTTGCTGCATCTCACTACATTCTGTTTGTGATTTACTGAATTTTATTTTCAAAATGTCAGAACCGAATATAACAACTTACAATTCAGTATGTAGAGCATGCCTAGCAACGAAATGTGATATGATTTGTCTTTTCTTGCCAATTAATGAAAATTTAACATTGTCAGATATGATTCAATATAATACAACACTTCAGGTAAGCAGCAGAATATGTTTACTGTTTGTTTACGACTATTGATTTTCTAGGTAAAAGAAACTGATGGATTACCTGGATGGATTTGTAAGAGTTGCTCCGAAGTGATAATTAAATTTTGTGATTTTGTAAAAGTTTTCCAGAAGAGCGAAAAATATTTTAAAGAAGTAAGGAGAAGACAAGAATTGTGTGACGCAAATATTTTAGATCCGGAAGGGATAGAGGTAATTAAATGTGAAAGTGATTCTTCAGATACTGATGAAAATGATGAATTGCATGATGAAAATATCAAAGACATTTCAGAAAACATCTCTGTAGATTCAGTAAAATATTCTTGTGAAGAATGTGGGGATTGTTTTTTGTATAAAGCTGGGTTTCAGCAACACATGAACAAAAAACATGATGTAGAAGTTACAGATTTTGAAATATACAGCTCGAAGATTACTATAAAAGTAGCTCCAATTGAAGATGCTTTGGAACCTATCATTATCATGAAAAATGACTTACAATGTAAAACTTGCAAAGCAGTATTCGAGAGTCGCAGTGCTCTTGAAGAGCATGTCGGTATTCATAAAAGGCATACGTGTGAACATTGTGGGGCAACGTTTACAAAAAAATCTTATTTCATAGACCATTTGGACATACATTCAACTATCAAGCATCACATTTGTAAGATTTGTGGCAAATCCTATAGGCGGAGAACTGGTTTAAGGTATCACAAGAAAATTCACGCTAATCTCAGGAATTTGGTGTGTGAAAAATGTGGGAAACGATTTAATCACAAACCAAATTTGCGGACTCACATAAAATTAAAGCACACTTCTGAGAAGAATTTTCAGTGTACCTTCTGTGGTTTATCATTTGCCATGAATTCCTGGTTGAGAAAGCATATGCTCCGAAAACATGCTGGTGAAAGAGAGAGGAATTACGTTTGTAATATTTGTGGAATTGCTTATTTCGAGAAAGGGACTTTGAGTCGACACGTTTCGATTAAACATAATAGTAATGGGAAGAAGTACTCCTGCGCTTCATGTGGAAAGGATTATACCACGCAAACTAATCTTAATAAACATTTTAGAAGTGTTCATAATTTAATTTCCAAAAACAGTGATTTATAATATTTATAATGTATATGATGTGATCTTGTAAGTTTAAAAAAATATATTTATTTGATTATGAATGTATAAATAATATTGATATTAAAATATAATAAATAAGAAAAAACACCTACTGGGAAGTTTTATTCTTTTCAGAAAAGTTAGTTACTCAAACTAATAAGATTTGTTTTTGTAAAAATTTTGAGAATTTTTTTGCAATAGCTGTTTTTTCAGCATAGTATTCTACAAGATTCTAAAGGGTACCGTTTGAATTTCTTGTATGTTATTTATATATATATTTATTGTATGTTTATAGTGTTCTATATTTTTTATTGTATTTTATATAATGAGTTTGCAGGTGTCTGTAGCTGTTTCAGTTTTTTTTTAACACCAACACGGACGAATTAAAATCTTAAGTGATGATGCAGTATGCTCAGCTTGGATTACATTAAAATTAAAAACGTAAATGTCTTATCCTCTTTAAATACTTTGTCCGCTACTCTGACGTTATTATTATTTTGATTGCTTTTCAGTTTAATAATCGTATAATAAAAAATAAAATGTTTATAAACTTTTATCAGTGAAAATAATCAACATACAAAATTCAAGTTTTGCCTATGAAAACGGTTTCATATTACCATGCATACCTAGTAGATGTCGCCTACATCGTTAATTTCACCAGTGGTGCTCGATCAGTTTGAAATAGCACGGGTGTTGAGCTGCGATATGATGTCTTGCTCTCTTGTCATCGAAAAGAAACTTTGATATGGTTCACTATTGATCTCTATAACTTTTGGAAGAAGAAGCAGAAAATAAAAATGAAAGTAAATATTAGACTTTAGAAATATCATTTTAAGCTTTATTTTCACGTTCCAGTTGAAAGCAATTGAAATAGATATATTCCAGCTTATTTTAAGCAAAAACTAGGCGGATCTCATCTTAGAAAATGTAAGTTTCACATTTTTTTTCGTCCGTATAATAAATATATGCATAAACAAGACGATTTTATGAACACTTTATTTTCGGATTGTATTTGCTTTAGGATTTAAATAGCTTGTTTATTTTACACGTGTTTCCCATTACATATTATATAAATAAGAGCATGAAGGAATGAAATTTGACACATTCAATTAATTCATTTTAAAATTGCTAGGCAACCAATAGTTAAATAACATGCTCATTCTATGGACCAAAATAAAGACATATTTGGATTTAATTCTAAATGCAGTATTACTTTAAATGAAGTTATTCAATTTGGCAATGAAAAGAAAAAAGTGGCAAGACGCCGATGGGCTATTTTAGCAAAAGCGCTGAAGGTACCTATATTATTTGTGTTTGATTTGTAACATTAGATTCTCACATAGATAGATCACCACTAAATTGTGCATGCTTGTAGAAGCTCATAGGTTTGTTGTATGTATTGAATTTGAGAAAAATACTGATTTTATGTCGAACTGACTGACTGATAATGGAAAATCTGTAGATGGAAGCCAAAATCAGTATTTTTTCAATGTATTAGTATTAGATGTTGATGTTGTTTGGCTTCTTAAAGAAAATGAAAGAAGAAAACACATATTTTTTTATCTAGAGCCCAACGGAAAGTCAGCCTTCAAGTCCAACTGATGAATTTTCTGTGCGTCGAATTTCTTCCTTCATGTTATTAAAAACTCAAGAACTGTCTACTATCCCCATAATCCCAGCGGAAAGTCAATGCATAGACCAAATTAAAAAACGTACTTGGTTTAAATATTCTATCACAGTAGACGAATATGACTATTTTATTAATGTCGGTCACAGAAATCGCACATTTTCCGCAGAAGATTTGATGGGATTTAACAATACTGGCAACATATGCATTTGGCCTTCTGAAGAAACCTTAAGCTACTATGTTTGCTCAAACCTAGAGAAATTTAACCATAAAAGTGTATTAGAATTAGGCGGAGGTATGTCGTGCTTGGCTGGTCTCTTTGCTGCTAAATATGGCAAGCCGAAACGTGTAACAGTTACCGACGGGAACAAGGTTTCGGTAGATAACGTTCAGGTAACTTTGAAATGTAACGAATTTGAAACTTCAGTTAAATGCAAAGTTCTGAAATGGAATTGTTATGATGCAGCTGAAAAATTCGATGTGATTTTATGTGCCGATTGTTTATTTTTCGACGATGCAAGGGCTGATCTAATAGAGTGCCTTTGGGCTTGTCTTGCAAATGATGGAATTGCTTATGTCATGGCCCCCCAAAGAGGAAACACGCTGGACAACTTCCTGTCGCAATCCGAAGGAAAAGGTTTCATATGCAAAAAGATCCCGAATTATAATAATATCGTTTGGGAGAAAAGATTGGCTTTATTGAATCATTGTGATTACAATGATAATATACATTACCCGATACTTATAGAAGTGACCAAAGAATAAGTGACCTTAGAATTTTGCATATACCTATCAAAAATAGTTGACCATATTCCTTATATCTAGTCTGATATTAACCTTATCTGTGATAAATAATACCAATTTCCTCTATAAGTCTTAATTATCATGTTTGAATTCTTACGAGAGCGTAGAAGTATTAGAATAAATATAGATTTCAATTGAACCTGAGAATTTAATGAAACAACGGGATGGGCATTTGATACTACATAGTCACTTTTCGGCAATAACTGCAAAAAATATGCCTAGCTTGATTTCACTTTGTGATTATCCATATAATAATATACCTATAATGTGTTTAGAAATGCAAACAGCAATATAAAAATAAATTTGGCACTTTCTTAGTCATAAATTAGTATAGGTGTGAAATAGCATTTGATTCTATTAATTTTCTTGGCATACCATCAAAGAACATAATAAATAAATCAATATTTCGGTGAATAAGGTGTGATAAAAATGTAGTTAGAAAAGCTGGATCTTCTATATGATAAATAAACGTTCATTCTAAATCTAAAAAGGGTTACAACAATAACCAGAAATTTGAATTTGGAAAAATATATAAACAATTTTCTTATATCTTATAAATGTTTTGAAAATTGTTACTAAAGTTTGAAAATAACACATTTGTTTAGGTATTTATACATCAGTATGTATTAATGTTCTGTTATAAAAAAGTATATGAATAAGAATAAATTCACAGTTATCCTCAGTACAAGAATATACTCTTAAGTATTTTATATAATTTAATGAAATATTTTAATTTTTATTTCCAGTACAGAAGAATATTTATTACAAATCAAGTTATATCTTATGACATTAACGTGTATAAGCTATGTCTATTACGTTAATGTAGGTTAAAATGAAAATTATCTCATGTGCTTAGAGACCTGCAAAGCTTCAAATCTATAAATATAGGTATTTAATTTTAGCTATTATTGATTTTCGCTCACTTTGTTTAACATACCATTAACTTATTTAAGTGTAGAATAACGGCATGTTTATATTAGTATCTTTCAGTGCAGTGGTGATTGATATTTCAAGTTGTTTTTCAGCCTAAGCTAGCATTCCCTTGAATATAAAGTCAACTAACACTTAAAACTTATATTCACATATAATTTTTAATAAATATCCCTTAGGTGAACATTCTTAAGTGAAAAAGACCATTTTTGCCAGTATTTAGAGAATATAATTATTAGTTACCTGTTTAGTTCGTTATATAAAATTATATTTTAGATTTAATACCACTGCACTTTTTTGTTGTATATTTAAATTGAATACTAAATTTTTATTTGATTCCTGTAAAAAACGAAAGATGCTGCGACATTTTTAAATAATGTGCATCAAATTTAAAAAATTGTATTGGGCTGGATAAAAAAACTAAATGTTGTATTTTTAACTAATAGAAGCAGTAATATACTTACATAAACAATGAAATTACAATATGGTCAAACTTTGTAATTTAAAACAATAATCTATCCAGTATCTTATAGCTTTGATATACATATATCACATGTAAAATAATAAATAGCCTAATTATTGTAAAACTGCACTAAAACGCTAATAATTGCAAAAACACAAGACTATTATATTATGACTCAACTTTACTAGATTTGTTTCATTTAAAATACTGTCCAAGACAAAGTAGCAGGATTTTTTTATAGAAAATGCCTATATCATATTTACGTAATTTTAATATAAATTTTAAATTCATTATGTAACTTTCTTGCCAAATGAATTTAAATGCTGCTGAAATCGAAAAATTTAATAAACGTTCTAAATATTTAATATAACAATACTACATGTAGTTGTACAATACTTCTAAACAAATCAGCTTTACACATATTTCAGCTAAAATGTGTAGAATTATATTTATTTAAATTTCCCATTCTTTCCATATATTTAAATATATCCTCAACAATTGTATACTTACTATTATTGTTTCATTCCCTGTTTACAATTTAATAAGGTCGATCGTGTACAGTGTACTCTTCTGCAAATTATTTTAGTATAAGTAGTATTACATTCACTCTAGATTGTAGAAATGTTTTTTCTTTCATTACAGAGAATTAAGTTAACATAAACACTAAAAGTATACTATCATGTTTATTAATTCCAGCTTAAATATAATCTAGATCTAGAATCACTGCTAAATTTGAAAATTGTATTGCACTCTGACCTCAGAAAATTTATATTTTTGCAGTACTTTTCCCAGTTTAAGTAGAATCCAAATTCGTTTGTTGTAATACAGCTTTTATTCAACATAAGAGAAAGTTGTTTTATATCCGTTATTGGTACTATCGAAATATATCAATAAAAAACAAGTATACAGGTACATACTATTTAACTAATGGTATTGCGAGGAACAAGTACTCTGCGGGTTACAGGCCCCGTTCAGCATTGAATTTTACCCTGGGTGTCTAGTAAACCGCTAAGATCATTCGTCAACAGAATCGCCAAGTATAAACCAGTTAATTTCCAGCAATATGTCGTAGGTGAGATGACCGACGAATGATTAAGCTATTTGGCTGTTTATCTAGCGACACGTTTTGAATGTGGGTGAGGTGTAACCTATAAAGTATATGTCATATCTTAAATTGTCATTCTTACTAAGTTCATCTTAGTAGGTCACTCTCTGCCAGGTGCAAAGAAATTGTAGGTTATATTTGACCCACACTATACAGGTATTATATTTAGCTTTCCCTTATATATTCTACGGATAATTATTGTTGTTAATTTTTATTGCCTCTATGTAACCAGTATTTATCAATTTAGTATTTTAAAGTAGTAGTTCTAGTCACAACTCGAGTCTTCTCCATTAGTTCCTAATATTTAAAAGTGTATCGACATTGGATTGTTGCTATTAAAAATATAACAAATACAGTTTCTTTTATTTTCTCCTATTTTCTTAGGGCCGATTATTGGAAGTCTCAGGACAGAAAATACTGTGATTTCTGTAAGTGCTGGATCGCAGATAACAAACCTGTAAGTTTTTATTATAATTGGTGATTAATAACTGTTTTCTAAGCGCCTTTTGTTCCCGCGAGCCTTTTTTAACAAACTAATAATAGACTCAATTTTTTTTGTCAGTAAACCGATCTTTTAAAAAAAATAAGCATTGATACGTTGAACGAAGGTAATTCTAAAGGTAATCCTTTTACTGTCGCGTTTTGTTGATCTGTTAAATATGGATATTTTTTATTTTAGAGTGTCGAATTTCACGAGAAAGGTAGAAGGCATCAAGAAAATGTTAAAAAGAAACTTAAATCTATCACAAAAAATAGCGCTAAAGCACAGAGGGAAACCGAGAAAGTTGACGCCACCCTCAGACAAATGGAAGCTGCTGCTATGGTAGCGTATCGAAAAGATGTCGAGACTAACTCTAGCGCCGACTTAACATCCATAGCTATAAATAATAAGCTAAAAGAGGATAATTTGACTTTAAGTGGAAATAGCACAAAAATTTGGTACGAAGCGAAATCTAAAGAGGGTCATGTGTACTTTTGGAATATTTTAACGAATAGTGAGTATATTAATTTTAAAAGGAAGCAACAAATTGAATTTTGCTGTCTCATTATTACATCGGAAACTAAAAATGATTTTCCCGGTATAATTCGAGACATTTAAGGATTTCTTTCTGTAATTAGAAACGTCATGGGAGGTACCGAAGGAAGGATGTTTAAGTTTAAAAGAACAAAGAGAGGAAAAAGATACAGAAACCGCAAAGCAGTTAAAAGAGTTGGATAAAACGAGGAAAATAGAAGGTCTTCAGAGGTAAGCTGTGGTAAAAAGTAAATAAAACTACTTTTTTTTGTTGATCTCTATCAGTTATTCCTATTTATTTTCACATTTACGGTATTCTAGTGGGTAGATAGAAAATAACATATCATTTTGTAACATTTGAAGAATGCAAATTCAGAAACAAGAGGAGGAAGAAGAGAGGGCGAGGGTTGCCAGAGAAAAAATGAAGGAAAGGAGAGTGGAAGAAGATATTCCCGAGCCAGTTTACGGACCTATTATAGATCCCGGAAAAAATGATCCGTATGGTAAATGGGAAACTGTAAAGCAGAGGTAAGAAAAATAATGTAAATTTTTTAATTACATCCGGCACAAAGGTAACCAATGAAATATTTTTTTTTAGCGTAACTATGGATTTACAACTGCCTGTACAGCATGAATATTTTGACTGTCCTATTATAGTTGAACCCGAACCAGTTGTAAAAGAATTTAAAGAAAAAACAGTGGAGAGTTTGTCAAGTGAGGGGGCATGTGGCAGTTTTAAGAAGAGAAAAATTGGCGCCTGGGCAAAAAGGAATACAAGACAAAGATTAAACGACGATTAGTAGTTGCATTATTTAGTCATATTTCATATACAATTAGGCTACATATAGTTTTATATCTTATCTTTCCAATTACCTGTTACAAAATAAATTTAGAAAAGCACACTCTTGTACATAAAATTTCATGAAATAAACAGTATAAAGTTAATTTTTATTTTATCACTTGTTTATTTATACATGAGTACTGCAATTGTCATTAATTTACAATTTAATTCTGCAGTTTGAACAACTATTTAAATTATTATGTTACGGGTTGCAGAAGACATTAATCTACATCAATAATTATAGGTGGCGCTGTTAGAACAAAAGTTTGGTAGGTATATTCTGTTTTTCTGTCTAAAAATTGTTTGTCCTAGGTATGTTGCCAACTATGATATGACTCTATACAATCATACAGTCATATACTTATTATCTGTATACTAGTAGCCGGCTATTATAGACCCCTGTGTACGGAATTGTCCGGAGAGAAGGAGATACTTTTCTGTCTCTCCCGAGGAATTAGAACCCAATGCGCATGCCCTGCACACAAAATCATGAACGAGTGGAGAGAGCAAGATGGCTGTGGTCCTTACTATGGATTGTCCACTGCTTAGATTGTGACATTTTGTTTATTATATCTAGTATCTAGCGAAATTGTCACATTCTCGCATCGGCATCTGTTTCTAACGCATGCACACCTTTCCTTCCGGTCAAGATCCAAACAAAACTCATAGTATACTTATAAATAGTATGTATATGCATACAGTACTCTAATTTCGAGTACGTTAGGTACTTACTTTCCGTGTACTAGTTACTTGTTTCATTCTTGATATATTGGTACTTCTACTTTTTCTAGTTTTTTCCTTCGCTAATATATGGTGCCATAATATGCTCTTCATCTTCCTCTTTTTTTGCAAATTCTAATCTAATTAGCATAGGATAAATGGATGACCCACAAAGCGCCTACACCGGCCGCATTTGCGGTCGGGGTAGACGACGGATGGGGCCCACCTACGAAGGCTGTCCAGGCCTACACGAGATGAGGCAGGATAAAGAGGGATAATCCCCCTCGATCCCAAACCATTGAGGCCAATTTCTAGCCATGGAATAATGGCGCGAATCTAATTAGCATTAGAAACAGTTTCTAACAGGCAGACACATTCGCATTTTATTCGAAACAATGAATTTTGAACCTTCTGGAAGCATTACATTGGAATGCGCATGCATTGGAAACTGTTTGGGATTGCTCTAGGAACAAAGCTATTAAAGTAAATGAAATTGTCATTTGTAAATGATCGCGGTGGAAATTCTTAACTTTTGAGAAAAATTGAATATTGTTAATATAAGATGCACATTTTGTTTTACATTGACATTACAAAAATAAAAAAAAGTTTTTAAAAAGGTTCCTTTTGAGTAAGAATTATATCTTCACAGAGAATTAATCAAGAATATTTATTACTAGAAATAAGTATGTGATACAATTAAATTATTTGACCACTTGTTCTTGAAATTGTACCCACTCTCTCTGCCACTCGTCTACGCTGTCGCCGTAAGCGTGCTCCTCCGTATAGTATATACTCAAAGATATACATTGTTTGTTTCTAGTGTATTTTTTGTTTAATTGTTGGTACAACTTATAAGTACTTCATACTTCACGTTAATCATAACAACCCTGTTGCCAACTGTTACCAAATAAAATTTCTTCATTGCTGAGCCTGAGTGATCTGTAAATTCTCGTACACTACACTGATGTGTTTTGTGATGGAAAAACTAGTTTGTATGTAGTGTCTTGGAAGTGCGGGTGCTGCTATTGTGCGAAAAATACTATTGTTTATGTAGTTATAACCTTTATTTTATGTTTTTGTAGTACAATTAGGACATGGCATCATTATCGTTACCAAGAGTCTTACATCCAAGGAAAACCAGCTTAGAAATTGAACGGGAAATCTTCGAAAAATCACAGGTGAGTTAGGTTAAATTAATCGGCTTTAATATTATGTTTATTTAATTGTAAGATATGTTTACACCATATTATTGATTTAAAGGATGTGATATTACGTTTTTGATCGTGATCCAAAGTGAGACTCGCTGTGACGTTATTATATTCAGTTTTAGAATTTTCCCTAATTGTGCAAAACCAAACAATTGGCAAATTAAATTCTTTTTTCATTCTGTAAAAAAATGTGTAATTCCGAATTACGAAAGTAATAAGCAGAGGTTTGATTAGTAAAGACACCGAATATTTGTACGTGAATAAAAATAACATAAACGGCGTTATTTCTCTTTATATTTACATTTAGGTAAATGTAGGTTGTGATCAATAAGAATTTTTTTTCTAATTAGATTTCTTACTCCATATTTAATAAACTGTGGATCCAGATGTATTTAAATTCAAGATCACATCTGTAAAATAATGATACTGATACTCCATGAATATTAAAATGCTGAACAGCTGCGTCTGCCAAAAAAGAATATTTTTATGTATGTGATACGTAGTAATGTACCTACCTAATTAATTTTGAATAACTACCTAGTGTTGCTTTAAATTTTTTAATTTTTCATTTCAAATTAGGATACAATTTTTTAATGAAAAATGAGCAGAAAAGTACAGAAAATTTAAAAAACTTAATTCAGTAAAATGTGTTTTTTTTTATTTGTTTGTTTTGAGCACCTACTTATTACAGAAATATTTTTCATTCAATAGGTACCTAGGTATGTAGATTATAATGTAGGTAGCAGTAGAGCATTATTGCTTTCCAAAACAAGTGGGTTTTACCTTTGTCTATACATACTTGCCTTCATTATATTCTGAAAGTTTTATATTTTGTTAGGAATTTGAATTCAAATTTGTACTATAAATTTCCGTTTACATCAAAATTTATTAAGTCTAAATAAAGTTATAACTGTTTTTTTCCCAAAAGTTAATTTATTTCATTTATTTTATTGCAATAACAAAACATTGACAGTATAGTGTGAATTGTCTGTTATTTAGATAGAAATAATAAACAACCTTGTTTTGCGTTGCAATGTTACAGAGTTTGCCTTGATTTTTAAACTTGGGTTCATTATTTATGGTGGTACACTACTGTGCCAGGGTGAAATAAGTGTCGTTCTATGCTTGGATATTGAAATGTCGAGTTTAAATACTCTTTTTCAATGTTTACCTACTCTCCAAGATGTATAACAGTTACGTTACTGTTTCCGTGCTTCGCTTCGTGAAATTCCTATTTATAAATATGTAATTAAAACTGCCTAATTAGCTTTACTGAATGCTACGTATTCGGCATGTCTGCACCCCATGAAAGTCGAGTATCTTAATGAATGAGCAATGTGCACTTCGAAGTGCAATTATTATTATATAATTTTACCTCGTCTAGGAACTAGGAAATATTGTCGCCTAATGCACTAATCGATTTTTATTATTACAAACAGAAAGTCATGGTTGAGTTTCAAATAGAATTAATGACTGGAGGATTTTAAAAAATAGAAAAACCAAAATTAATAAATTTCTTAACGTCAAACGATTAGAAGTAACTCATGCGTTTATATATTTGACTCAGAACCAATACATATTATACAGGGTGTATACCAATCAGAAAACCGGAAATTATCTCAAGGAATTTCATAGATCTGAAAAAGTAAGTGAAATATCAGAGAATTTCGTCAAATTCCAATTATAATTGGTTTTTATTTACAAGGTGCTATCAATGGATGTCACAATGCTCAAAAGTAATTTTCTACTCCTATTAATAAACGGCGTCTATTTCATTAAGAATTACACTTTTAAAAAATCAGATCTAATCTCGTTTTTTGTAAGTAGTCCAGTTGAAAAAATTATTAAACCTTTATCGTGTAATTTGTTTCATGTTATATTATTTTTTCGAAAAAGTTGTTCTCGGACTAAGCTCTGTGGAGGCGGACCTTGCCTAGGAGTTTTGATAGAGGATCCACCCCCACAGAGCCTAGACCGAGGTCAATAGGTGTAGGTCGAACATTCCTAGCTGAAGCTAAGGAAAACTACCCTGCTTTAAATATCACACAGGCTCTTAAACCTTTAAACCCACTATTAGATTGCCTCCATTTGGTATTTACAACTAGAAAAAAATTACAAATAAAAGTGTTATTTGCGGCAAAGTTTATGGCAAAAAATTAGGAAACGGCGGTTATTGAAAAATGGTAACATGTAGAGTTTATATCTATCTGGAAAACCTAATTGTAGATCTGATTGCATTTTAATCATAATAATTATACAATTCTCAAAACTACATAAAGAATAACAATTATTGTTGCAATACTTTTTTGAGTAATTAATTTAAGTAATTCGATTCCTATAATATTACTTAAGTGGTAAACAACTGATTTGTTCACAGATTAATTGTAAATTAAAAATTACGTGGCGAGTTATACAAGGTGTCTGAATTTAAAAGTACCATATCTTTCTCTCGTTTACACAAGAGAAATTGTTATTAGTTCATTGACTTTGATAAATTTAAGCTTGAAGGTAATAGCAGGTTTACACCTGTAAGGGTTTGCTAGCGTCAGTAACTGTTGGAAAGAAGTGGGGTGTGTTCTAACTTTTTTACTACATCACAAAATGAAAATATTTTAAAAAATATCAGGGTCGTATTTTTTTCATTTTCACCTCATTTAAATCCTAAAAAAATTATAGTATGCTTGTGACGTCATTAAATTTCATGTCCAACCCCAAATAGGTATGTATAGTAATTTTTAGATTATTTTAGTCCATTGTCGTTGGTAACATGCGCGTCAGCATAACTGCTTTAGCATTTTTTTGCCAGATTCATCACTGAACTGAAAGACATTTGCATGTTACTAATTATTGGTTTATACATTAAAAAAGTTATTTTGCCAAACACCGTCAGACCCCATGGCATAAAAAACATATTCCCGTAATTCCCATTCTCCACATGACGTCATGTGGAGAATGATTTCAATATCACAATAATTGCATATCCTCCAGTATTATCAACATGATTCGGTAAATCTTGTGCAGCTGTTTCAGAATTTTTCTTGGATCCTAACATATTTAACAAAAATTTGCTAGTATGTAGGCTTTATTAATCTTTTGGTAGCTCCTACTTTTTAAATTTGATAGATTCTGTAGCTAAAGACAAATATAGGTGTGATATTTGGCTTCGCCGTGGAATAATGCAAGCATTTTTTGGTATTAGATACATATTTACGTCTGTAAGCTTCAACCCAGATTTTTTAATGTTTTCATTATTTTAAAAAGGGAAGGTATATCCTTATTAAAAAATTTGCAACGGTTATATGTTGTACAAACAAAAGCAATGAACTGCATTTCAAGAAGTCATTGTTACATAATAACCAATAGTTAATCATCACAGGAATAAATAGTTTGAAACATATCAATGACGAACACACATATGTGAAATTTACACCACTTTAGAACGGACTGGACATAAAAATTAAACTATAATGATAGGTTAGAATTATATCCACAAATGGCTATATGATCTCCACGTGACGTCATAACATGGCCGCGGGTGTAGTCATATCTTAGTCTTTGTATCATGGTCAGATCGACAAAATGTTACTATAATTTCGAAAGATGCTAAAGTTGCATTGAGAAATTTATCGGCGCCAGCAAATCCATGCAGGTGTAAACCCACCATAAGCAATGACTTGCATGACAGTGGTTCTGTGAGAACTGAGTACATCAAAAATGAAGTCTGCTGGTTATTTTACGTGTAGCACCTTATCTGAGACTGATAAACAGTTGAGCATATGTGTGTGCACACAAACATAATTCTATAGAAGTGTCAGTTTTTTAAAGATAGTAAAAATCCTCTTGTTTTATTACCTATTTTTAACAGTAAAATAAAATCGGACGTCTTGGTCTTCACATAATTTTGGATCTCGATTTGGGGCACCAAGAAGAAGGCGTGAGTAAATATTTCTTGACAAAACAGTAGTCCTAGTGTTAGTAGCTTTATATTTATTGATATTGCATCGGAAATTTTCAAAGACAGTGTAAATTGAATTTTATAAGCACTGTTTTATAACAAAGGTCAATACGTTGTGTAATATTATACCTGTATTTCAAATAATTATCAAGTGATCAGTGTTTACATCAATATCACCGGTGAGTTGATAAATCATAGAAGTGTTTTATAAATAAGGTTTTTTTTTTTAAATACGTATAACGCCAACTCTTATTATTACCTTGAAATGGTGCGAGCATAATATTTTAATTTTGGTTTTCATTTATTCATTTTGTAATAATAATTTACTACTGGTAGTTGATATCCTGTTATCTGATTTCAGTAAAATTAATTCAATAACAAGCCATAAAAATAACATTTTTAATGTGTTTTTAACATTTTTCTTTGTGTTAGATACATCATCGTACCCTGAAGTTACTGAGCGTTTTAAATCGCCTTAATTTTTTAAATTCACATGTATTTACATGCGGTCAACTGAATTGGTCATTTAAATTCAGTTTATCAACCCGAATTCCCGGAATAGTGAAAAAATATTTACATTTCAAGCACTACGATGTGAACAAACTCATATTATAAATTAAAAGATGTGACTAGAATTGATTCTTAAAAATGTTAAGTCTTTGGGAGACACCGGACAAGTTTGTATGAGGCCTGTTCAGAAAATAACCGAACTTATTGCATGAAATAGTGACCAGCATGAATATGAAAAACGTTTGTATTTTTGAGTGTTTATTTTTGAATTTGTTTAACATGTTTAGGATTTATAGTTTATTTTTTTATACTAATGATCTATTTCCGACATATGAGAAGCTTTTTCATATAAATGTTTATTTTCAGATTTGCATGCATTGATTGATTGTTTTAACATATTTCGCCTAACACTTGCATGCCTTGTTGAAGAAAAATCTGATTTTCTAACAGTAAAAAAAATGGCCAGGGAGTACACACCCAGAGATTTGGAGAAATATGTGAGTAAAAGGTTTTACATTGCTGATGGTCTTTGTTTTTGGGTGCTTCGTAGATGTTGTTGTCCTGCATATTCTGTTTGTAAATGGGTTCTGCTTGATCTTGATATATGTTTTGTCTGTACAAGACCGGTACAAGTTAATAACTAAGGAAGTTTGATAATTTTTTGTCAAACTAAAGAAATATTAATGTAACCTGTTTCAAATCATTTCGTACTACCCCACTGGAAGCACGCTTATAATTTTTTATCACGGGAAATGATACTGTGACTGCTGTGGAACGAGTAGGCTGTTTAAATCGCATGCATGGGTGTGTTGATTTTTAAAAGCTGTTGCAAATTTTAACCTTGTGTAGAGTAGAGTAAGACTATTAGTCACACCAGTGTTTCTTCCTGCAGTAGTAGGTAGTAACCTACATCCTAATTTTTGTCTGCTAATACCTGGTGCTAATAAGCAAAACAGTATTATACAGGGTGTAACTAAATAAGTGTAAAACATTTAAGGGGGTGATTCCTCATCGAAAAAAAGATAGGATCTCTCATATAAAGAAACTTCATTGGAGCATCCCTTGTTAAGATACAGCCCCTTAAAGGGGGTACATAAAATTTGTTTAACAATTTTTTTCACAAGCACTAAACAAGTTACAATATTGAAATTAACCTGACATTTTCTACTACCAAAAAGACACTTAGCCAGTAATTTATTTGGTTTACCCCATGGT